>NC_081826.1:181781092-182081092 GCF_030867095.1 Alligator mississippiensis
TGCACTGGTCCGGTCCTGTAGGGAGCAGACCAGGAAAGCCAAGGCTGCAACTGAACTCCAACTAGCTTTGAGCATCAAGGACAATAAAAAGTCCTTTTTCAGATATGTGGGGAGCCGGAGGAAAAGCAGGGGCAACATTGGACCCCTGCTGAACCAGATGGGGCAACTGACAACTGACGCCCAGGAAAAAGCCAACCTATTAAATAGGTACTTTGCGTCAGTCTTTCATCAGTCGCATGGGACGCCCATGCCCGCTACAGGACAGGGAAGTCCGGGTGAGGGTGATCCCCTGCCCTCCATTAATGCTGACTTCGTGAAGGAACATCTTGAGAAGCTGGATACCTTCAAGTCAGCCGGCCCTGACAATCTTCACCCCAGGGTACTCAAGGAACTGGTGAGCATTATAGCCCAGCCTCTAGCACGGATCTTTGAAAACTCTTGGCGCTCTGGTGTAGTGCCCGAAGACTGGAAGAAGGCCAATGTGGTGCCTATCTTCAAGAAAGGGAGGAAGGTGGATCTGGGTAACTATAGGCCCATCAGCCTGACTTCTATCCTAGGGAAGATCTTAGAAAAGTTTATTAAAGAGGCCATCCTTAATGGACTGGCCGACGCCAACATCTTAAGGGATAGCCAGCACGGGTTTGTTGTGGGTAGGTCTTGCTTGACCAATCTCATTTCCTTCTACGACCAGGTGACCTATCACCTGGACAAGGGAGAAGAGATTGATGTCGTATATCTTGACTTCAAAAAAGCCTTCGATCTGGTGTCCCATGATCACCTCTTGGAGAAACTGGCCAGTTGTCGCCTTGGGTCCTCCACGATCCACTGGCTGGAAAATTGGCTCCGTGGTCAGACCCAGAGGGTAGTAATTGATGCAAGTCAATCATCATGGTGTCCTGTGACCAGTGGGGTCCCCCAGGGCTCTGTCCTTGGACCCATACTGTTCAACATCTTCATTAATGATGTGGACACTGGAGTCAGAAGCGGACTGGCCAAGTTCGCTGATGACACCAAACTTTGGGGCAAAGCATCCACACTAGAAGACAGGCGGGTGATCCAGGCTGACCTGGACAGGCTGAGCAAGTGGGCGGACGAGAATCTGATGGTGTTCAACGCCAATAAATGCAAGGTTCTCCACCTTGGGAAGAAAAACCCGCAGCATCCTTATAGGCTCGGCAGTGCTATGCTGGCTAGCACTAAGGAAGAAAGAGACTTGGGGGTCATCATTGACCACAAGATGAACATGAGCCTGCAGTGCGATGCTGCGGCTAGTAAAGCGACCAAAACGCTGGCTTGCATCCATAGATGCTTCTCAAGCAAATCCCGGGACGTCATTCTCCCCTTGTACTTGGCCTTGGTGAGGCCGCAGCTGGAGTACTGCATCCAGTTTTGGGCTCCACAATTCAAAAAGGATGTGGAGAAGCTTGAGAGAGTCCAGAGAAGAGCCACGCACATGATCAGAGGTCAGGGAAGCAGACCCTACGATGACAGGCTGACAGCCCTGGGGCTCTTTAGCCTGCAAAAGCGCAGGCTCAGGGGTGATCTGATGGCCATCTATAAGTTTATCAGGGGTGACCACCAGTATCTGGGGGAACCTTTGTTCACCAGAGCGCCCCAAGGGATGACGACTAGGTCGAATGGTCATAAACTACGACAAGACCGTTTCAGGCTGGACATAAGGAAGAATTTCTTTACTGTCCGAGCCCCCAAGGTCTGGAACAGCCTGCCACCGGAGGTGGTTCAAGCGCCTACATTAAACACCTTCAAGAGCAAACTGGATGCTTATCTTGCTGGGATCCTATGACCCCAGCTGACTTCCTGCCCTTTGGGCAGGGGGCTGGACTCGATGATCTTCCAAGGTCCCTTCCAGCCCTAATGTCTATGAAATCTATGAAATCTAATAATATGGAGCTTTGTACAATTCACTACTTCACATTTCTACCACATTTCTGACCATGGGCATATCTCATGAACTTGGATCCAAAAAGGAGTTTGGGTATTGTGAAACTTAACTTTTAGATTGATTTTTAGATTAGCATATGTTAACTTTCAGAAGTTTACTCCCTGCAGGAGAATCCAAAGCTCAGTCAGGCAAGCTCCCTTTACTTTGCATGGCTATATTTAGATGCCTGACAGTTGTTTTTGTAACAGCCACCATTTTGACTGGGAGGTCTCTGAGGTCACCAATAGGTAGGAAATGTTGCCTCCTGTTCCTCTCGTGACTTAGACACCTCATTTCATGCTGCAGGAAGATGTATGTGTCAGACTGCACTTCATAGTTGAGAATTTTCTTGGTGCTGAGTGCTATATTTGTTCCTCTCAAAGTCTGAGGAGTTCTGCTTTAAAACACAACTGGAGACAGAGATGGTATTGGTGGTGCTGCCTCTGTACAGTAGCCTAGCAACTAGAGCCATCAGCAGCTGGGAGGACCCCATTCTGTTTCCTTTTCATTCTGATGAGGTTCAAACCCACTTCTTTCATCTTCCAGGTGAATGCCTTAACCATCAGACTACATGCTACTCTGTGGTGGGGGCATTCTCCACTCCTGCCACTGTGCAGAAAAGAATTCAAGATCTTTTGGGCAAAAGAGAAGGAATTTGATGTTTTAAGAAGTGGGGGCCAACCTTTTAGTCAGGTAAATTAAGCCCATACCCTCCTGATTCCCTTCTGCCTGATTTGCTACTTCGCTTTCTGCTCCCTGGCTAGTGTGTTTCTCTGCTTTTTGCTCTCTGATTGATGTGTTTTGCATTTCTCCCTGCTCAATCTGTTTCTTGCTCCCCGCACTATCTGCTCTGTGCTTCCTAACCCCTCCCTGTTCTGCCATGTGCCAGACACAAGTTGCCTGTGCCACTTGCAGCAGTCATGCTACAGGCTGGTGACCCCTATTCTAAGCTTGTTATTAGTGTATTTCCCTGAAAAGGTGGAGATTGGAGTACTGGTCCTTGCTTCTAGCCTGTTTCTGTATTTTACATTAAGCAGTCATTGAAAACACACACACTATCTTCTGAATGGGAATGTAACACGTGTCCCCATCCCAAGTAAGTGTCCTAATTGCTGGACTAATTGCATGTTCCTATTCTCTGGTCCAACAAATCTTGACTTCTTTCCTGCACAGCTTCAACATGATGGAGGGTGTAGAACCCCAGCCTCAGAATAGCCTATGGCCAGGTGCTTAAAGAATCTCCTAGGAGTTGAGAAATGTGCGTTTAACACCCCTGGGCTGAGAACAGTGACCGTGCATCTTCTGTATCCTGGGTGAGTGCTCTAACCCTTGTGAAATTGGATCAAAAAGGGTTACAAGTGGCACCACCACCTCTGTGTTTTTGATTGAAAATGGATACCACCACTGAGATTGTGTGTTGTAAACACTATTTGAGGGGAGCTGCTGGATTATTTCCTTGTAAGAGACCTATGGAGGAATGGTTTATTTGAGGATCCATACTGGATTTATGTGTAAAATTAATTATTGACAAGCAGCTTGATAATTCATGCACAGAAGAAGAATATTAGGCATCTAGAGAACTTTATTGGTGAAAACTTTCTTGCCTAGACTCATAGGGGACTTGGAGATTATGGGGTGTTAAGAATGACATTACTAGACTTAGGTGCCTAAATTCTGCTTAACCCCTGCTTTAGATGCTAAAGTCTTTTTGTGCATCTTGCTATTATCTCTCTGTGCCTCATTCTTCATCTATAAAATGAGTAAAATTGCATTCTCTATCACACAAGGGTAATGTGAGGAAAATAAAGATTGTGAGGAGCTTAGGCACTAGAATAATAGGTTCTTATAAGTGGCTAATCCAGGGAAACTATAAAATGTAGTTAATGTCTCTCATCTACCTCGTAATGATGTTGGATTAATTAATCTATGTTTTCAAATAATTAGAAAATCCTAGAAATTGAAGGTGTTCCACAAGAACCAAGAAACAGTAATACAATTTCACTTTTCCTTTAATACATTTATATTTTAAAAATGAAAGATGGTGTTTGTGTTTCCTAACCAACTCTAGTTTCTAAATATTTTATTCTAACAGGAACATTCTTGTAAAAACAAGGGGGAAAAGTTAACTGCAGAAAAGAGAGAACTTCCCATGATCATTCATTGATAATGTACAATATATATTTTCATTTTTTTTTAAATTTCCATAGGTAAAATATACTCCAATAAAGGAGGCTATCTATATGTTTTATAATAGATTTAAGTATGATTTCCTTATGCAGATTTATTTTTGCCAGAAGAATTGTCTTAACAGGCTTTTCCCAAACTTTCAGTGGTCCGTTTCAGTTCCAGGCCCCTTGGATCAGTATGTATTGTTTTGTGTGAGGTAACATTAAAAACTTCCTTGTCCCTTTGCTCCCTTTCTCTACCCCCACAACAATAATACATCTTGAAAGCTTTATTTTTCGTTAAGTATCTTTTAGTCCATTTATTTGGAAAGTCGGGAAAATGAATCAAATCTTTACATTTGTTTTCTGTGAGTTGACTACAAATTTGCATACAAATTAAGTTCATGAACTGACTCCCATGAAAACCAAAGAGAAAAATGTTTTTCCACATATTTTGTGTAGATACTATTGCATTTTCCATGTTTAAAGCGACTTCTTCACACTCTTAATTTTTGGTTCTGCCCCTGTAAACATCATTTGTATGAGAGTTGAAAAAAATAATAGTAACAGCGTGGTGTTATTTGTTTGTAAAATCAGGAGCTTTTGTTGCCAGTCGTTTGTATAGTAGTTGCTTTAAACAGAATTCTTAATTAGAACTGGAAGCAAACAGGGGAAGGCTGAATGGAGTTTAATTTGTGAAGGGCCCTGAGGCAAAATCCTGTGCATGAATGAAATCCTGCATAATGTCATTATTATTGAAACTTTCTCATTAACCTTTTAGTCATTTTAGTTGGGGGCGGGGGGAATCATTACAAATATGTCTATCCATTTGTGCTTGTGTCTGACAAGCAAAAAGCACTGTTGACAGTGTTGCTGAGCAACAGTTGTTTGCGGCTTTGAAGTGAGTTGCCTTCTTCATGAAGAGATTGTGAGATACCTTGAATATTTTGAACAAGTATGAAATGTTTGTTTTGGTTACACTGTTGTAAATGGGACACCAGTGCATTGAGATTAATGGAATTTATGGATCTGTATGATCCTAAGTGAGATGAGAGTCCAACCTCATGTTTCTAGTTTCTTTATCATACTCCTGTAGCTGGTAATTATAATACTTCATGTACGTTAAGTTGAATTGTTGTTTTATTTTACATTGAGAATGCACTTTTACAAACCACCACAAGTTATACTTCTGATATTAGTTTTAGAACTACTGAACGTATAAAAGTAGCAGGGCATGTTATACCAATATTAATGCTTTTGTACCCATTCCAAAATAGCCCTTACACCCTCTCCTAGTTAGTGTCAGTATGATGATAAATTATGACTATCACATCTCCTGCCTTTAATTGTAGACAGACCTGATTGACAGTGAAGAGAGTCCTGCATATATATTCAAGTGAAACTTTAACATATCATTTACCAAAGGCGTGTGTAAGGCTGCATGGGTGTGTGATTGTGGGAATTGTTTTGAAAATTCCCTCATGAAGACAAAGTTTACGTGCTCCAGTGCATTTGTTTGCCTGTCTCATGAGCTGAATGGCTGAGAGGAATGTTCTTCTCTTCATTGGGAATAATGTTGTTTTAGCCAATGCCTATGTGAATCATAGCCTACCAATGCTTTCCAAATTTTTAATATACACATATGCATATTCCTTAAAATTACTTCTTGATAATGTGACTCCAAACCCATGCAAATGCAAAATGTGAGTTTCCTTCTCTACTCTTGAAACACATACTCGATGGGCATCCAGAAAAGGTGTATGTTTTTAGACTCATTGTTCATAAAAGCTACTTTGAAATACTTGCATAAAAAATTGCTTCATTGACACTTGAGAGTAATAGAGAAGGCTCCAGACAGCTATGGAGTACCACAGTCTTTGCTGTCACTGATTGATTGTTGCCTGAGTTTCACACCCGCTGCTCAGTAAAACAGTGTAGTAGGGATGATTAAATCATTATTTGGCTTTCTCTGCATCACTTAAGAGAGTAGAGTTGGATGTCAGAGAGAAATTATGTGCCATTTGTGCAGGCTGGGGGCGAGCCGGGCCCGTCTTTGCGCACGTGGGCTGTGGCCAGCAGCCCGGGCACGCGGGGCCGGAGGAGACCGTGCAGCGGCAAGGCACACATGGGCTAGAATTAGTCACAGAGGCGTAATGGTTGATTTAAAGATTATTTACTTACACCCAAGATGGTCGCGGTGTAGGCTGGACAGTTTCCAGGTGCAGCTCCACTTAAATCCTCGTTGGAGGACTACGACAAATTCGGTTCTCTGGCCCCGGAGTTGTTAAGGCTCCGCGGGTTCGGCAATTTCTTTCCCACGGAGTTGTCAAAGCTCCGTGGGCTCTGTTCGGTTCTCAGGCACCGGAGTTGTTAAGGCTCCGTGGGTTCGAAAATTGAGTATATAGGAAAGGGATACGTCTAGGATTGCGCTTAGTGATGGGGAGAGGCCAGAGGCTGTTTAGACCTCTGTTGCCTGCTTAAGAAATGCGTTGGGTCTGTGAGGATCTGCAGCGCTTAGAGATCTTCATGCTCTTTAAGTGATTTCTCTCCAAGTCATTTCTCTCCAACTTGGGCGGAAGCCACCCAAGCCCTTTATATGGCTAGCAAGCCAATCGCTAGCCGCCACGTGTGCATATATTAGAGTTGGCCAATAACGTGGCACGGATCTTCATACAAATGGCGGGAACTCCTTTGCACCGTGCATCTCTGAGATGCAAAAGAAATGCACCATGCAAAGAAAGCTTCAAATTGGCGGGAAATTCCCCGTTTCACAGGAGTTCTCTTCCGCAGCAGAGAACTCCACCGTGCAAGGAAGCTGCAATTTAGCGGGAACATAATTTAGCGTTGCCGAAGCACACACAAACAAAAACTCACAACTTTGGGTTGTGACACCATTATGTGCCATTCTCATACAAGCAGTTCAGGAACAGGAGGAAAGACATGGCCATCATCTGAATTACCTTGGCTAAAAAAGCAATTTTGTTGCCTGTCCCAATTTGAGTGGGACTAGTCTGAATTTTGCCCCTGAGCTCCAGTGGTACTTAGCAGCCTCTGTACTGGCTACCCAGCAGCCTCTCTACTAGCTGCGTTCATGGTTGTATTACAGATTTCAGAGAATGCCTCCTTACCTTCCAGGTCTCTTGGCCTACTGTTGGTTCCTGTGCTTATGTACCACAAAGAACAGCCTGGTGGTCCTTGCAATGATTTACCTCTATTCAGGTGGGAAGAAGAAGGCTTAGGGGGCAGAGAGAACAAAGTGTAGAATGTGAGGATGCAAAGATGAAAAGAGAAGGGTGGGGAAAGAGTGGAAGGAGGGGAAAGAAAAAAGGTAAGTGAGGTTCTATATGTGGGTAAATATTTCTATAGCAAAGTCCTGGTAGAATTGCAGTATAGGGCTAAGGAGAACAGTGGGGAAAGGATGGGGAAAAAGTCAGGGGAGAGAGGAGCAATATAAAGAGTAATATGAAAATGACTTAGCAGTCATAGACACAGCTGTGTAAGGGCAGGAAATTATGTGTCTTCTACACTGAAAGCAGCAGATGGGAGCAGGCCTCTTCATTCAAAACCACTGGGTTGGGGGGAGTCACTGTCTGGTGGTACAGGAAGGGACTGTGATTAACTGCATTGTGTTCCTATGTTGGATAAAATAAAACAACGAATTGGTGCCTTAGTGCCTAATAGCCACTTTCATAGTAATCCAAAACTGACCAAAATGGGCTCCTTCTGGCAGTTGGCATCTAGACACTTGCAGATCGACACTTGTTTAAAGTTGTTCCTTGACACTTCTGGGGATAAAGTTGGTGAGTCTGTTTGCTGTCTATAGGCATTTCTAGTTAGTGTAAGGCTTCAGGATGTATGGAAATTCTATTCTATTGTCTCTAAAAGAGCAATTCTGGCATTTCAGCTTGGGCGGATTTCTATGCTTGTGTGTAGACCCGTATGCAGAACTGGGGCCAAGAGTTTTTATGGGCAATTAAAGTCTCTCATAACTCATAGAAGACCTCACCAGTGCATGGAGGGGGCAGAACCTGCAAAAACAGGTAGGCTTCTTGCAAAGACAAGTATTATAAGGAGATTATAGAATGTTAAACATCTGCTGTGCTCCTCCCCTTTCTTGACCCAACCCATTCCCCAAAAAAGGATATGGGATAAAGAATGAAAAAGAAGTGTAGATGACTTGAAGACCCTTAATGTTCTTTTAAGACTCCAAGTTAAATGTATGTTGTAATGTATTAATATTAGTAACAATATAAACAGAAATTATCTTTAGAACAGTTACAGGTAGGCCAGTGTTAACATTACCTGCCAATACAAGACAAGAATCAAGACAACTATGAATTTTAGCATAAAGCACTAGTTGTGTTTTACAGATAATATAGTTTTTATATCCACAGTACTTTAAACTCTTTTTGAATTTGATTTTATCTGACATCTTTAAAAACAAAGACTTCTGTAGACCTTGATATTCAGCTTCAAACTAGTCTATAGTAGTTTGTATTGTTAACCTTAGTATACCTATGAAAGCTGATGTAATTACAAAAAAAAGATATTTTAAGTACATAATAAATTATCAGCAACTCCAAGCAGGAAAATGGAGTTTTGTTTGAAGGTTATTTTACATATTGCATTTGTAAACCTTGCCTCTCTACCTATTTGAACATTTGGTTTGGTTCATTTTTACAAATCATACAGGAGCTTCAATCCACTACCATTTATTGTGATTGCTAGAAGATAGTAACTTTGTATACCTGGGCATGCTTTTTATTTACAAAACAATATTAATGAATTTTCATGTTTGTTTGTTTGTTGCTTTGGTTAGAGTCATTAACATAGAAGACACATTTTTTTTCTTTTCTTTGAAAACCCGCAGCGTTCAGCCAGGTGACTTCAATGCATGTATAAATAAAATTATTTTGATACTTAACTGCTTTCAGGATGGCCTAGCCTGTAAGCCATTAGTGAATCATTTAAGAGGAAAGGAACTATATAAATATACATGTAATATTATGTATAGGTTCATGTTAGCTATCATGTTGAAAAAAGTTTAAGACCTGGTTTATGAGCTCAGTAATTAAAAAAATTCTTCAGCTAAATTCTTCAGGAGTCAAATGCTTAAAATATTTCACAATGTTGTGCACAGATACCAAAGTGATTTGCATTTGTCTTAGATCTATTCTTTAATTAAATAAAACTACCTGTTTTCAGTGGGACAATTAGGAAACACTATGTTGGCCCAGGTTTTCATAAAATTATGTGACTAGTTATAAATGCCCATACTAGACTCTAGAAAAAGCAGGGATATTATCTTTGCTTAGGATTAACTGAAAAAGAGGCTTTTTTCTTATTTTTTATTTCAACAAAATTTGAACATATGTTGTTAGTACACCTGGGATATGTAATGCTTCAGCAATGAAATTCAGCTATCAGCCAGGTAGTTTTACTAATTCAGTTAATAACTAGTTACCCAACAAGGAATACACTTCATTTTTTTAGGAAAAATCCCTACTTGCCTTAAATGGTTGAACAACAATCCTTATATATCTGAAGAATCTATTCATGCAAATCTCATGCGTAGTAGGAAAAATGGTATGTGTCTTTTTCACACAGTAATATTTCTACAAGTCAAAACATAAAAGATCTAAGCAGCCTGATAAAAATTTTTAAAGGAGGTAATCACTTCTGGCAGACAGGTGTGTTAGTGAACAATCACACTTTTTTATTAAAATGTGCATTTTTCATGGCATTATCTTTCATTTATTTGTGGAACAAGGATTTTCTCTTGTACGTAAAAGGACTTTCAAACCTGGGGCGGGGGGGGGGGGGGGGGTGGCGAGGGGGCTGGGATTCAGAACGTTTGTTTCCTCCAGTGCTTCCACCTACAGAAAATACTGATGACAGTAACAGGAAATATTTTTTACTCATTGCATTCAGGTAGGAGCTAACCTGAATGCAACTGTATAACTTGCTTTGTGAATTCAAAGATCATGACTCTTTAAATATATAGCTGTAACATAAATGTAATATATATTTTCTGCTAGACTTGGTTTGCTGGTAGTCATCTCCCATGATATTTTCTTACGTAGCCAGTTCTTTACACAGGAACATGACCTCTCACAAGTTTTAGGGTTAAACTTTTCTAACCTGATGTTCCAGTTCCCAAGTGCCAAAGACAGCAAATCATTAGGGATGACTAGAGCCCTAGACTTGATAGAACAGACTTTATTGAAATACCTTATCACATCCACAACCTTTTATACGCAAATCCTTCAGGCTTTCAATCATGAGATCTTCTGAGTGAGTTAAGTACATTACAGTAATAGAAGCTCGCTTCTGAGGGATACAGTGTGACCTGTAAGCAAAAACAAATCTGAAATTAGATTTATTTTGAGGGGAAAGCTTACTCCAAACTAGGAAGAAGTTTGGACCCAAACCTCATAAACTGCTCATTTTTACTGTATGTGGTGCTTCATTGATGTGTGTAATGTCTTCATGTCAACAGGAAGTATTTCTCATTCCCTCATACAAACTTCCCATGTATTGCTGGCTCTTTATAGCTCTCATTATTAATATATTTTTGAAAACATAGCTCAATTATTTTCTGACTAGTTAGTATTGGTGGTGAGGGATTGCAAAGGGACCTATGGGAGTGAGGCACGAAACTCAGTTAGCTGTCAATAGGAGAAAGGTGCTTAACTTATGGAAATCCAACCTGGAGTGCAGGACCAAAAAAACCTCTTATGGCTCTGTGTGTTGGGCAGCTGTTATTCAAGAAGACTGATGCTCTTAAATGTCACAGGTCCAATTCTCACCTTTAATCCATTTTGCATTAATGAAGTAGCTGCAGAATGAACCCTATGTATTGTCTATTAAAGATATGAGAATGTATGTGCTCTTTAGGTGCGTTACCTGGTCCAGTTTTTCATTTTATTTGTTACATCCAGATGTGCTTCAGAGGATTCTTCAGAGTCTTCAGTGGAGCATTCTCCTCTTAAAGAAATATTACATTTGACTTTAGATCCCATTGTAGCTGGACAGAACACTTTTTTACAAAACAAAATACAATAATGTTATAACTCCAGGGTTTTAACTAATCTAATAAAGGAAGGATTTCCTCCAATAAAGAGCATTTATGAGTGCAAAAATAAAGCTCAAGTATTTATTCATAAAGTAAAAGTTTATCCACTGGACTGACAGTATCCTACCTCAGCCTTCACCATGCACTCGCTTTCTTACTTTCCGAAGTAGAAGAATTTGCCTTGCAAGAAATCTGTCTGCAGTAATAAAGTGTATGAAATTGCTCATTAGGGCTGTGTGAAATTTCACCAAGTGTTTCATTTCTAAGCTGTTTTGATGTGTTTTGAGCTTGAAACAGCGAAATTGAAATGAAACAAAAAGCATTGAAACAGGTTTGAAATGAAATGAGGGCACTTGAAACATTTCAAAAGTTTTGAAGCAGCCCAGTGGTGGGGGGCAGGGGAGAGCTAGTGCTGTGCTCTGAGCAGCTCCACAGCCCCATGTAGCTCAGCTCAGCCAGGAGCGCAGCCCTGGCTCTCCCCACCTCCCACCACTGGGCTGCACTTCATAGGGCTGGGGGAGCCAATCGGAGGGCAACACTGGCTCTGGCAGCCTCCCGCTGCCAGGCTGTGCTCCGTGGGGCTGGCGGAGCTGATAGGAGCGCAGCACTGGCTCTGCCCACTTCCCAGCACCGGGCTGCACTCCAGTTGGCTCTGCCAGCCCCATGGAGCTCACTCCAGTGGCGGGAGGTGGAGCGGCTGCGCTCCATGGGGCTGGGCTGGCGGAGCTGATCGGAGCGCAATGCCAGCTCTGCCTGCCTCCCATCAATTGGCTGCACTCCGATTGGCTCCAGCAGCCCCATGGAGCTCAGCCTAGCGATGGGAGGTGGAGTGCAGAGCTGGCTCTGTCCACCTCACTGCCGGGCTGTGCTCCGTGGGGCTGGCAGAGCCAATCGAAGTGCAGCACTGGCTCTGCCCGCCTCCCACCACCGGGCTGCACTCCAGTTGGATCTGCCAGCCCCATGGAGCTTATCCCAGTGGTGGAAGGTGGAGCGGCTGCACTCCGTGGGGCTGGCAGAGCTGATCAGAGTGCAGCCGGGTGGTGAGAGGTGGGCACAGCTGGGGCTGTGCTCTGCCTTTCACTGCTGGGCTGAGCTCCATGGAGCCTGGCGCTGGCCACAGGCTGCGCCCGGCGCTGGACAACATTGCTGCTGCCTCCTCCCATCCGGCTTGCAGATCCAGGGGCTGGCACCCCCAGGAGGGCTGCTGGGCTGTGCTGGACTCCTCCTGGGGGTGTGAACCCCCAGGTCTCTGTGCCGGATGATGGGAAGCTGCTGCTGCTGGTGCCTGGGACAGAGGCAGCAGGAATTTTCTCTGGTGCTGGGCACAGCCTGCACCCAGCGCCAATCCCAGGTGGCAGGGCAGCTTCCTCTTGTTCAGGACACAGATCCAGGGGTCCACACCCTTGGGAGGAGTCTGGCACAACCCTGCAGCCCTCCTGGAGTTGCAGGCCCCCAGATCTACACCGGGATGACAGAAGGCTGCCACTGGGCACAGCCCACACCCAGCCCTAGGGAAGACTGATGCTGCTGCTGGCTCCAGGTAGTAGCAGCAGCCTCCTGTCATCCAGGCACAGATCCATGCACCTGCAACCCCAGGAGGGCTGCGGGGCTGTGCCAGACTCCTCCCGAGGGTGCGGGCCCCTGGATCTGCATACCAGATGACAGGAAGCTGCCACTGCTAACAAATTTTTCTTTCAAGACTTCGAGGTACAGTTTCTGATAAACCTCTGCACCTATCTCCTTGAAACTTGACAGTATTCATGCCCTCAGAAGGAGCTACCATCCCTGCAATTTGCATCTGAATCAGGCAACAAATTACAATGTTTTAGGGATTTTCATGATTCCCTGTTATAGCCTATGGGCAAAAATGTCGAAACAAGTCGAAACAGTGAAACAGTTTTGATGAAACAAAACGGGACAGTGCTTCAAAACAAAACGATGAAATTAAACACTGTCCCTTCGAAACAGCAAAACAGTTGTCGAAACAAAATGATGGTGTTTTGCACAGCCCTATTGCTCATACATTGGCCTAGTTAAGTCATTCTGAGTTTAATGGGGAAGAGCTCATTTAGTCTTTTAAATGAAGGCAGCTAAAATAAGGATCTCTGGCTACATTTATGTGCATAAGTACATTGAGTGATGTTTTGTAACTACAAAACTCAGAAGTAGCTTTTAACTTCCAGTATAGTTATTGAGTGTGTAGTTTTTAGGATTAGAATTGGGTCCTGTTAATACCCTTCATGTCCTGTAAGGCTATGCATGTGGCTAATTGAGAGTCTTAACAGAATAGCTGCAGAAATACAGGAGTGTGCGACTGGCATGTACAACCATTCTACAGAAATCTATCTATCTATCTATCTATCTATCTATCTATCTATCTATCTATCTATCTATCTATCTATCTATCTATCTATCGCTATATAGATATATATATAAATTAATTATATTAAGCCCAGTCTATCACGAAAAGTATGTTGCCTAAGTAACTGGGACAGGATACTATTTGTCTTTGTATTCCAGCTACTTGGATAGAGACTTTACTCAGTGTAAGAACTTCACTGGTGATGCACCCAATGCAGTTCCAACGTTTAGTTTCTGATCAGTACCGGCCATACAGAAATGTGGGTTCTATTGGCACCACGTGGATTGCAAATGACCAAACTACTGAGACACAAACCACCTTGAAAACCCAGTTTGCTCTAGATCAGTGGTTTTCAACCTTTTTTCATTTGCGGACCCCTTTAGAAATTTCGAATGGAGGTGCAGACCTCTTTGAATTCTAAGTGTAGGTATTCACGTACTTTTGATTCATCTTTCATGGGCCCCTTAAACATAGGGACCATAGGTTGAAAACCATTGCTCTATATGAATAAGTTACACTTTAAACCGTAATTCATGCTCTGCCAAATGATGTAGCGGGTTTATCCAGCAAAAAAGCACCTGCAGTGCTGCTGGGCATACCTGCTACAATCTGACTGTCCAATCATTTGAATGGACTTCCTATAGCCAACTGTGCCTTCAGTCATTGCACATTCCTACATCACTAGAGATTTAAAAAGTGGCTACTTGCAAAAACTTGTGAAGAACCCAGGAGGCTCCAGTATCCAGTGACTAAGCTGTATTGTTTGAAAGTCAACATAGTGCTTGTGAAGGCTGCACTGTTCTACCATGGGCTCCTCTGGCAGGGTTCTCCTCCTTTCAGTAGCACAGTGCTGGCATTCCCTAGTGGCCTGGTGTTTACTTCCACCATACAGTTCAGTCACCAAAAAGCGATAGGCCACTAGTAGAGGCTCATTCTGGGTGCATCTACTCAAACAGTACAAGCTGTTAGAGCTTCATGGAGAACCAAGCTTCCACTGTCATCTGTGAATCGTAGCTGAAAACCATTGACATTTGAGGTAGTTTCATTCAAAATGGTTGAAATGTTGAAGACATCATAACCGGATGGTGGAAGTTCATCTAGCATCAGCATTTTCTCATCTAAGGCTTCACTTTCTGTAATATTTCCCTGAATGATGGAGATGCTGTGCACGGTTACATTTACTTTAAGTGACTCCGAGTGAAGAGTTTTTCTGAGGAGAACTAATTCAGCAAGCCTCATGGAAGGTTTCAGGTAAGAAATATTAAACCACAGCCATCCTGGAATGCCAAATTCTGGATCTAGGGGAAAAAAATTGGTGTACAAATTGAATTCATATTAAAAACCTCTAAGTCAGATTAGCTGAAGGAAATGATGAGAAAAGTTGGTATATAACAGAAGAGATGTCGGCATTCCATTATGTCAAAGATACTGGATACCTTAAGGATAATGAGCATAGAAAAGTGGCCTTTAGTCTTCAAGGAAGAGGAAAGTAGTGGCAAATACTGTGATGATAGTTTCTGTAGAGCAGAGACAGTGAACACCCTACTGAAGGGAAACAAAGAGTGAGTCGAAGCAAACATTCTGGAATTTATGTTCCCCATAAGTTCAACAAAGCCCTAGACAGTCTATCAGCCAGGTCCTTTACCTTAGTTGGAGGCTGATATTTGCTTTTAAGGGAAAAAACAGGGATCATCCTCCTGTTTGAGAGAGAGAAGTTGAGGTTTTTGTTGTTGACATCGTGTCAATTTAGTTAACGTAAACCGTATGGTGTCCTTCCTATTTATCTACCCACTGGTCCTCAATAATAGCGTTTTACAAATTCAGTCTTTCATTGGAGAGTAGTAAAGCAGAATGAAACTATATGATAAAATATAGCTGCTTTACACTTTTCTGGTGATTGAAAGCCACCATAAACCTGGTCTATGCTAAATTATGGCTACTTGCATCACTAGAGCAGTTTACAGCAGCCACTGTTCATTATATATATATATATATATAGATGTATATAATTTTAAAATGTTTGTATAGAAAATGTAATTTGAAATAGGAAATTTGTTTTTAATTTGGAAAACTAACTGCACTTACAACAGATATTTTTGAAGGATATTTTATTGCTTTTTTAGTAACTATAGTGAAAACCTTGCGAGTATTTATGAATATTTCTCTTAAAAATGCCAAAGAATAATTTCCTGCATGGACTTACATATTGACTTGTAGCATATATTCTTGAAACTCAGTGTAAGTAGTAGAAAGATGTACAGGCCCTTAACAAATACAATCAGTGCTTTAATGATCTTGCTTGTTTCCTCTGTCAGCACAGATTTGGATTTTATTTTTTTTAACAGAAATTTCCAAATGTGTAAGCATATGCTTAATTTTTCTTTTATTTAAGACCGTAGTTAGTTGTTAGGAGGGTCTTGGGATCCCAGATGATATCACCAAAGATTACCTCCTTTTCCCCTGAAACTCCGAATGTAAGAGGTGCCATACTGGGTCAGATCAAAGATCCATCCAACCCAATGTCCTGTCTCTGACAATAATGAATAGTAGACACGTTAAATAAAAATATTAGAAACAAGGCATGTGTATAGCAATCCTATCCCTTGTCATACCTTTCCACCTACTACTAAGGCATATCCTGAACTTGAGGTTACAGCCTTTTGCTTTCTCTTGTCCTTGTGACAAGGTGTTTAGCAGAATTCACAGATTAAGTGGAATCTGACAGGCCATGCCATGAGCACTTCTGCTATGATCTTGAACTTGCAAACTCTGGGCTGTCAGCTATGTGCCTTGGTGCGCAAGCCACCCCAAACTCTGCTTCTGTCGCTACATCCCTAATTGTTATACTTAAAAGCCCGTGGTGGACCTATTGCCTTAAATCTGTTCAATCCCATTTGAATGAGTATTTTATGGCAAGGATTCCACAACAATATGAAAAGTACTTCTTTTTGTTTCAAACCTACTGCCTAATCATTTCATGGGGTGCTCATTAGTTTTTGTATCATGACATACATGGAACAGAGATTCCCAACTGATTCTCTTGCCTGTTAACAAGTAACCTCTTTCATTTAAATCATAATCCTATTTAAGATAAGCTTGTTGTTTCCAAACGGTATATTATGGGATCTGTTCCTCAGGCTTCTAATAGTTAGAATCCACACTCAAATATATGAACAGCATCCCCATTAAAATAATTACAATTGGAGTGCACATGTTTTGAGGGCTGCATTTAACTCTAAATATACCAAGGAAGTCTAGACATCCTCCATGTTTGTTGTTGTCCATTTGATTGCAAATTAAAAGCAAGCGGCTTATTTATTAGCAGTCAGCCACAGAAAGCCAAAAGGCAAATCTTAATGCCTTCCTCTCAGGACTGACCAGCATGCTGGACCCTGAACAATATGAAGAGGTGCTGTTTGAGTCATAGTTGTTGTATTTACTCAAATAAGACAAGGGTTTTTTCCCCAGTCAGAAGGTGGGGGGAGAGATCTTCATGTTACGTTTGCAAGGAAACCTCATTAAGCACACTGTCTGTCATTAAGTTGCTGCTAAAAGCAGCATGACTGCTTACAGGTATGAAAAAACCCCCAAACCATAGTGCAGCACATACACCGGGAAGATGCATCACATTAGTTTGAGCCAGCTCACTTAATGTCTATATAGATTGCATGCTTCAATGAGGCCTTTTGGCTCTTTTATCCAAAAGATGATTGAATCAGCTTTAGATAAAAGTGATAAAAAGCCCCACTGAAGTGCCCAATCTATACAGACACTGGTGAGCTGGATCAAACTGACATGCTTTCTCTTCTGGTAAAGCGCTGAGTGTTTTTTTTTTTTCTTTCTTTTTTTTTTCTTTGCTTTTTTTATGTCTGTTGGTGGCCCATGTGCTCAGTAATGGAAACCAGCTATGGAGTTGATTAAATGCAGGGAACACTAAACATGACTATAAAACATGTGGCCCATATTGGGCAAACATGCTGATGTCAATCTTTTTTTTTTCATGTGGCCTTTAAAACCCCTCCTACCAAACAGGCAGTTACTCCCCCAGGAGGGAAAGAGCATGAGGCCTGAAGTAAGCTCTGACACCCCCCTGCAACCAAAAATACCGATGCAAACTTTTTTTTTTAAACAAATGTTATTAAAAAACACGTTTATTACCCTGCACTTACAAATCTTCATATATATAGCATCCTTGTTTTAACAAAATTTCATATCGCAAAAACAACTACATATCCAAAGACATACATATATTAAACCTTTAAATAACATGCATCAACTTCCCACAAAAGAATCCTTTATAGAAATCTTTTTCTTCATACAGAAGCCCATGAAAACTATTACCTCAATAACCACTTGAACCTCTCTGCACCTCCTATCTGTCCTCTCTGCTGGTTCAGTGAAATAAATGTGTCCAGTCCTTTTTCCTACACTTCTCTGCCTCTTTTTTGATCTCTTACTTATCCTGGTTGATGTAGAATTTCAGTTCATGCAGCCCCAGCTTTAGGCACCCTTTCAATGAAAGCCAATCCCTTAAAAAACTGGAGGCATCTTACTTTCCATAAACTGGTTTTAAAACATGCTAATAAAGTCCTCCATAATGTTTCTTCTGCAGACAACCCACCCCCCCTTGCACATGTACACTCCCAAAACATCCTGCCATTTCTTCTTCCCCACACCTCTGCTTTTGGCACCTAGATGAGCTTGTCACACCACATCTGTGTTGAACCTCTCTTACCGACAAGATATTTCGTACAACTATCCATACATACTAGGTCAGCATGTTCCCCTTTTAGTTGTTTACCCATCACTGCTCTCCACACCTTCTTCACTTGTCCTTCTGTGAAGTTTCCCACTGGTGCTGTATCTCTCCCCTACTGCTTTTGTCAATTTCTCATAATATTTCTATACCTCCAGCCCTACCTTCCCAATTTTATACCTCTGCATGAAACCTTCCATCCTGATGTAATGAATTGGTAGTTGCTGCACCCATGGACTCTTCAAAGAGGTCTGATGTACTCCCCATTTCCTCAAAATTGCAGGTGTGTGAAATTAAATGACGCATGCTGCTTTCCCCTCTCCCTTTGTTATCACCTTGCATACTGCACTTACGTATTTCCTATAGACAAACAATCCCCAAGTCCGGCAGCCCCCATCCCCCTCATTTCTCTTGCTTTGTACAGCTCAGCTCTAGCCAACCTTTTTCTGTTGGCATTCCAGAAGAACACTCATATTTCCCTCTGTACTTTTGCTACCTGGTGGGAATACAATTCCCATATATAGAATAAATACCAAAGTATTTGCTATATCCTTGCCATCAACTTTTCCCATGCTGTATTACTTTTCCCTTCAGCATTGACCAGGCTCCCTGGCACTTTAATTTCACTCTCTCTTATTTGACGGTCCAACTTCTCCAAGTCCCTCCAGTTCCCCACTCCCATTATGGTGCTTTTCGATCTATTTAGTTTAGCGCCCATTGCTTCTCCATACTCTGATGTATATTTTAGCACCCTTTCCATCACAAATCTTTCTTTAACTACTACATTTATATTATCCATGTATAACACTTATTTTGCCTCTTCTCCTCCTGCTATCTTTATTCCACTTATGACCTTGTCTTTTCTTATTCGTTGTGCTAATGGTTCCATGCTGGTACACAAGTAGTAGTGGTGACAGGGGCATCCTTGCCTCACTCCTGTATGGATTTTAAAGACTCTGCTTAGATGCCCATTAATTTGGACTTGACTGTCTGCTTCTTTATACAATAACCTTATCCAACATAAATTTCTCTGGGAACTTTTTTTCTGAGTTAATTTTTTCTAGCACTTTGAATATGTAATCATGATCCATTCTGTCTATAGGTTTGCTATAACTGTTTTTTTCTCTTGGATGTGGGACAGTGCATCTCTGATCATTCTGATTGCTTTGGAGAGCCTTCTACCTGGTACTGCGCATACTTGGTCTTCATATATTATTTTCTGGAGGTTTTTCCTCATCCTCAGATCCAGCATCTTGGCCATTAATTTATAGTCCATATTAAGGAGTGTAATCAGCCTCCAGTTTTTCAGGAGTTCCTTCTCCCTTTTCTTGAAGAGTAAGATCACAATGCCTCTTGTAAAATCTTTCCCTTCCTCCCCTGTTTATGCCATTTCTTTGAAAACCTCCATTATATCGCTCCCTACCAATGGTCAAAATTTCTTGTAAAATTCCATAGGTACCCTGTCTTCTCCTGGTAATTTCTCTCTTTTAAAGGTTTTTAAGCACTCCTCCACTTGCTTCTGTTCCATCTTCTTTGCTTCCTCCTCCTCAACTTTCTCTCCAATCACTTCCAGCAAATCCTTCATCTTTTTCCTATTTCCTTCTGATATAGCTTTTCATAAAATCTTATTGCCACTAACACAGGGATGGGCAAAATATGGCCAGATCTGGCCCACTAACTTATTGGATCTAGCCTGTGTGTGTGTCTGGGGGTGGGGAGGGTGCCTGCCAATTGATTGAATCTAGCCTGAAGTTGTCTCCACAGTGCTCTGCATGGGGCTGAGCACTGCTAGAGCAGCCTGCGGCACACTCCAGCCCTCACCTGCTAGCGCATCCCCAGCCAGCACACACAGCTTCTGGTGGGGATGCTCCTAGTATGCCTGTTGTTCAGCTCCATTTGCCTCCAGTGGCAGCTCTTCTGCCAGCTCCAGCTGTTGCGCTCCAGGCTGGGAGGAAGCTTCAGCTGGGTGGCTCCTGCCCCAGTATATGGGGTTCTGGCTGGAGCCAGAGTCCCATGCACTAGGGCAGGAGCTGCCTGGATGAAGCTCTCCCAGCTGCCTGCCACCCACGCAGGGTGGGGAAAGTGGGTGGAAGGCAATGAGGAGCTGGAGCCCCATGCACTAGGGCAGACACTGCCCAACTGAAGCTTCTTCTTGGCCTGGAGCAGCACAGTGGGAGAAGAAGCTGCAATTGGGGTTAAGGAGAATCAAGCAACAGTCACACTCAACCATTTATCATTTCTTGAAGTCTGCCACTGATGATTAGGCCTGTGCAAATAGGGATGTATTCAATTCGGATTCAGATTTGGCCAGTTCGGAGGCCAGTGATTCAATTTGGAGATTTGGATTGCTGTTTGAAATTGATTCAGCTGAATCAGCTTCAGAAAATTCGTTGTTGATTCAGAGATTCTGAGATTTGGCCATAGAGTATTATGGGGAATCACTGAAATACATATAACTTGGTACTTTTTTGGCTGATGTGGATGAAACTTACAGAGGTAGTAGCCCCTGCTGAGGGCGTGAAGCCTGCCAAGATTCAAGGACATAGGTATGGGGGTTTCTGGGAAACTGCACCTCAAAGTCTTGAAATGAAAACTTGTGTCACTTGTGTGTGTTAAGTCACAGGGGGTTGAAAATTGCAGGCCTGCTAGTCCCTGCTGAAGCCATGAAGCCTGCCAAATTTCAAGGAGATAGTTATAGGGGGTTCTGGGAAACTGCAATTCAGGCTGCTAACAGGCAAAACTTGTGACATGGGTGACTTTGTGTGTGTGTTAATGTGTGGCAGGATGAAAACTACAGGCTTGCTAGCCCCCGCTGAGGCCAAGAAGCCTGACAGGTTTAAAGGAGGTAGGTGCAGGGGTTTCTGGGAAACTGTACCTCAGGCTGCTGACAGTCAAAACTCGTGACATGGGTGATTGTGTGACTGTGTCTGTGTTAGAGCACAGGGGGTGAAAACTTCAGGGCTTCTAGGCCTGCTGTGGCCATGGAGCCTGCCAGCTTTCAGGGAGATAGGTGCAGGGGGTTCTGGCTTCTGGGACCCTGCACCTCAGGCTGCTGACCGGGAACGCTCGTAACATGGGTGGGTGACACAATGTGTGTGTGTTAAGGCGCACCCTCACTGGCGCTGGGGCATCTACACTACACGGCAGTGTGCCCCCATGAGGTTTCCTCCTCCTCTACAACCTTGTTCTGGTCCACCACTGTAAATAGCAACAGGTATAAAATAACTTAGTGAGTACTACCACAGTAGCACCAGCAGCATCTCATGCAGCCAACTGTGACAGAGCCATTCTTTCCTCTCCTGAAGGAGCTTCTTCTCCAGCATGTGTTAAGGCATGCCCTCACAGACTCCGTGTGTGTGTATGTATGTGTGTTAAGGTGTGCCCTCACTGGCAGTGGGGCCCCAATGAGGTGTTCTCCTCCTGTACAACTTCAGTCCAGTCCACTAATTTAAATAGCAACATGTAAACACCGCAGTGCACTGCAGCACAGTAGCACCACCAGCATCTCAGGCAGCCAAACTGTTGCAGACTAGAGCTGTTTTTTCCTCTCCTGCAGGAGCTGCTTCTCCAGCAGCTGCCAGAGAACTCTCCCTGCCAGCCCCAGCCCTGGGGCTTAGATGTGCCCATTGCCCAGGGCCTGGTGTCCTTCTGGTCAGCTGAGTGGGGACAGGTGCTAGAGGTGTTCGTCTAAGGACATGGAGCCAAGGTCCTTTGGGTCAATCTGGTGTTTTTTAGTAGACCAATATATAGTTAGAGAAATATATCTTAGCAAGCTTTCGGGTTGGAAAACCCTGTGTCAGGCTGAGGAAGCTTCTGTATTTGGCCTGTGTGTGTGCTGGTCCTGGATGGAAGGAATAGTAAAGAAGCCAGAGGCTGGCCTGGCATGCAATGCAGCCAAGAAAGCCAGTCAGTGAAAATGGAAATGGAGGTGTCAGGGGGTGAGGGACAGGTGTGGGGGGGAGGGAGAAGGGGGATGTAGCAGTACAGGTAAAAGTGCAGAGATACCTGGGGAGTCAGATGTCTGGCAGGTTGTGGTGTGTCAGAATTCCACTGTCAGTGTCTATATTGAGTCCATGAATTTCTGTACCTACTATCTAGGAGGCTGATGAAGTGAAGTTCATAGGCCTAGCTCTGAAAAGTGGTTTGTAAATTCAAACAAGCACCGAACCTTGCTAACCTAACCTCATCACCAGAACTGAAGCCAACTTCCTACAGCTCAAAACACAAAACCTGCCAACAAGCTCCAGTACCCCCACAAACTGCACACCAGAATCTATCAAAGACAACAATACCCAACTATCTGTGGGGGCACATTCCTCACAAAAAACCCCACTCTGCCTCCAGTTTCTCAGGCCTGATCCTGAGGGAACAATTTACAAACCACTTTTCACAGCTGGGCCTATGAACTTCACTTCATCAGCCTCCTAGGTACAGAAACTCATGGACTATCAATATACACAGTGGAATTCTGGAGGAGACTGGCTGGTGCTGGTGTCAGTGCTGGTGCTTGGAGTGCTGGCATGGGAAAGTGGATCCCCTTCTTCTACATCCCCTTTGCCTCCCTGACTGTGACCAGCACCTGCGTTCAGTGATTGAGGGTTTTGGTGCTGCCAGAGCACCTGCTCCCCTTCACCCTCGGGTTGCACATGCCTGCCAGCATTCAGACTGTACTGGCCCACAAGGGATCCAGCCATCTCCTGATGCTCTCCTTTAGCCACCTAACCAGTGCCTGCATGTCTGGTGACAGCAGTTTGTCCCAGCCAGGAACATCAATCCCCTGGAACTTCTCCATTTGGCTCTTAAGTTCCCTCACTACAGGGATCACCTGGCTAAGGAGGGCATCGCCAGCGCTGAGGTTCTTGGTGGCCTCAAGGAAGGGCTTGAGGGACCACCAAGATCTGGGAGACGGTATTCCACTCAGCTCTGTTAAGAGGACCGCTGATCCCAATCTCTTCAAGCAAGGCCATCTTATGGATGGCCTTCAGTTGCTCCGCCAGCCTTTCCAGCATCAGGGATGTGGAGTTCCACTGAGTCTCCACATCCTGCATGATTTTGTGCTGTGGGATGCTCTGCTCTGCCTGTTTCTCCCACAGCATCTTGCCTTCCTTGATGCTGTGGTGGAAGTAGCCCGCCACTTTCCTGCACTTTGAAATGAGCTGGCTCGTAGTGGTAGTGACAGCCCCATCACTGGCAGCCCTGTCCCCTTCCAAGGCATCCCTGACTATGAGGTGCAGCCTGCACACCACACAGCGGATGCCAAGAAAGTTGGCATTACGGATGGCCTTGACCATATTGGCCTTGTTGTCAGTGACCATGAACCTGCAGGTGAGCTTGCTCTGCCCAATGAGCCACTCCTGTACCATGAGGTTCATGGCCACCATGATCTCCCTTGCCATGTGGGACTCATCCAGCACCTTGGCTTGGAGAAGAGCCCACCGATGGCCCGACTGGTCACACAAGTGCCCTGTGAGGGAAAGGTAGGCATGATCACCACCCTGGCTGCTCCAGATGTTGGAGGTGAAGTGCATGGCTCTCTGCGGCCCTGCCTTGTGCAGCTCCTCCCTCAAGTACTCCCAGCATGCCTCATACAGGGAGGGCACCACTATCCTGCTAAAGATGGTGTATGCAGGTACTTGGTATGATGGGGCCATGTGAGCCATGAGCTGCCTGAACCCTGGCTGCTCAACTAAGGCAAAGGGCTGGCTATCCAGAGCAAGCATCTCCCCAATGCTTTGGATGATCTCGCTTGCCCTTGTAATGCGCCCCCCTCTGTTTGCAGTTTTTCCCCACCACTCCAGGGTGGCCTGCCAATGCTTTGGGGGGATGGGGGGCTTTGGAGTGAGCAGGGGACTTCCCTTTGGGCATGCTTCCACTGGTTCCAGGCTGGGCAGGAAGAAGGGCAAGGGGATGCTGCCTCCTGAGATAACCACCACGGCAATGCTGCTGTAAGTGTTTTACCTCCTGCCCTGCCTTCAGCAGTGCTGGCAGATAGCATACTTGGGATCATCTGCCACCTCAAAATGATCCCACATCACATTACTCCCCTGCTTCTGGGTTGAAGGTGGGGCTCCTGCCTTATCTCCCTCCTCAGCAGGCTGAGGCACAACAGCAGGACGAGCTGGCTCAGCTGAGCCACTTGCCTGAGCCTCCACAACTTCAGCCTCAACCTTCTCTGAGGTGCTTTCCAGAGAAGGAAACCTGGGTCTAGGGGAACTTTGAGGGGTGTGAAGCACAAAGTCAGATTCCTCCTCAGTACCCAGAATTACTTTTGCTAGGGCACTCAGGTCCCCTGGTTCCAGATCCAGCTCCTTTTCTGGCAGTGGGAGGCTTATGCTGGGAGATGAAATTGGGGTGGAGGAGACTATTATTCTGCTGCTGGTGCCTATTTCTGGAGTTATGGGAGGTGGTGCAGGGATGTCAGGTACTGCTCCCACCTCCTTGCTTCCACTGGCAGTGTAAGCCTCATGGCTGCCAGAAAAGAAGATGCATCTATGTTTGGGGGGGGGGGAGGAAACTTGCAGCTCTATCTCTCCCCCTACCCACTCTAGCCCCTCTCCCTCTTCTGCCAGAAGCCCTGGCACCTGCCTTTCCAGCACGCTTCATATTAATTTTTCCTGTGCTGGAAAATGTGTCTGTGTATGTAGAATATATGGCTTCTTCTTTGATATATAACTGACTGTGTCTGACTTCTGTGTTGTGTTTTGTTTACTGTTTTGTGTTGTTTTGTAGTTTGCCTAAAGTATCTATTCTCTTCATCTTCGTCGTCTTCTTCTATGACTATCTGGCTTGTGTGAATCTGTATGTGAGTTCTATGTTGTCTGTAGAGTGATTTAGGTAATGGTATGTTTATTAATAACTATATATAATTTGGTATCTTCTCCTGTGGCTGTCTCCCTGATTTCTGTGATGTAGACACACATTCAGATTCGGCTCTTCTTCTTCTGTGTTGTGTTTTGTTTACCGTTCTGTGTAGTTGTAGTGTACCTAAAAATATATTCTGTTCTTTTTCTTCTGTGACTGAGTGTCTGACTTCTGTGTTGTGTTAATCTGACTTCTTCGTGTTGTTTTTAGTCTGTATGCAACTAAATATAACTAATAATATTAATAACTATATATAATCTCTTCTCTGAATGTCTGACGACTTCTTCTATGATGTGTGTGTGAGAGTGTGTGTACTGTGTGCTTCTCTGCACAGTGATGCATCACACTGCCAGGGAAAACACAGCTTTCTTTTTAAAAAGTGTTGGGGAAAAAAAAACAAGAACGAATATAAATTGAAAGATATGAATTGGATAGGGATAAGTAAAGTAGAGGGATTCTAGTTAGTAAGCTAAGATAAGCTAAGCTATATCCTATCCAATCCTTTCTAAGAACAAAATTAGCAGGTGACTGACTAGGAAGCCAAGCCAGTCCAGTACCTTTCAGATGCTGTTGCTCACTCAGGCAGAAACAGCTCACAAAAGGCACAGAAAGCCTGCAGACAGAGACTTATATGCTGTTTCTATGTCCCTCCCTCAGACACTGTGATTGGAAGGGGCCTCTCAATCACTGGCCAGCTAGAGATGTCAGTCCTTCCTCCCTGCTCCCCTCCACTTCTCAGTTTCTGTTTCCCTGAAAGACCACCTCCAAATCTTTTCTGAATCTTTTCCGAATTGATTCGGAAAGTTTTAAGCTTCTCCTGATTTGATTCAGATTCAGAGATTCAGCCTCTGAATTGTGCAAAATCTCCAGATTGAATTGCAGACCGAAGCTTCACACAGCCCTACCAATGATGTCTCCTACCTGCTGTGCTTTCACCTTGGGATTCTTGAATAGTATTGCCACTCCAGTTGCTTTGTTCCTGACTACCAAGACAGTCCCCATCTCCACCTCTTCTCAAAATGTATATAACCCTTCTTCCCTGGTATAACACATTCTTATAGACAGATTATATTTGTTTGATTTAATATTGGTTCAACCTGTTTCCATCTTTTTCTTGTTAAGACGCTCTTGGCATTAATTGCAGGTATACTCAGTGCAATTGTTTCTTGTGTTAAACTGAGTGAACCTGTTCTTTTAAGGATTGTCTGTGCCACTGCTCATCGTGGTCAACTCTGCCCCTCCCCTTTCACATGCCTATTCCACTTGCAAGCTGCATGACCACTTTTGCAGGAAGGCTTCTATTTTTCCACCTCCCTACCACATCCTGCTCCCTGCTTTGCACTCTGGGCTGGAGCTCAGGGGAATTAATGGCAGGAAGCTACTTTCTGGCTCTAACTCTGACTTACCTCCCTCTTTATCAGGTTTCTCTTTCCTGGCTTTCTGTCACTGCACTTTCTTCCTTTTCCCTGCTAGTTTCTTTGGCTCTTTTCCTTGCTTCATCATCACTTCTGTTGTCTGCCTCATTTCTTCCTTCTTCCCGTCCCTTGCCTCCATGTCTTTTGATCCTTTTTTTGCTGTTCCCCCCTCCACTTCCATTTCGTCTCCATTTCTGTCTTGTGCAGCCTCTGTTATTGATATTCTACTTCCCTCCATCTCCATTTCTTCCCCCTAAAGAGTCTCTTCTACCATTTCTAGCTCATAATTTCATAGTTGTTAGGGTCAGAAGGGACCTCAATAGATCATTGAGTCTGACACCTTGCCCTGAGCAGGAAAGAGTGCTGGGGTCATATGACCCCAGCCAGGTGCTTGTCCAGTCTCCTCTTAAAGACCCCCAAGGTAGGGGAGAGCACCACCTCCTTTGGATGCCCATTCCAGATTCTGGCAACCCTTACCATAAAGAAGTTCTTCCTGATGTCTAACCTAAATCTGCTCTCTGTCAGTTTGTGGCCTTTATTCCAAGGGGTGCCCTGGTAAACAGAGCATCTCCTATTTCTTGCTCCCCCCCCGATGAATTTGTAAACGGCCACAAGATCCTCTCTCAGCCTTCTTTTGAAGAGGCTGAAGAGATCCAGGTCCCTCAGTCTCTCTTTGTAGGGTCTTACCTGCAGGCCCCTTACCATATGAGTGGCCCTCCTCTGAACCCTCTCAAATTTATCCACATCCCTCTTGAAGTGCAGTGCCCAGAACTGCATGCAGTACTCCAACTGTGGCATGACCAGTGCCAGATAGCGGGGAAGTATCACCTCCCTGGACCTGTTTGTGATGCACCTGCTAATGCATGATAGAGTGCAGTTAGCTTTACTGATTATTTCATCACATTGGTGACTCATATTCATCTTGGTGTCAACTATGACTCCGAGATCCCTTTCTGGCATTGTGCTGCTGAGGAGGTCATCCCCTAGCCTATAGGTGTGTTGGTATTTCCTTCTCCATAGATGCAGCACTTTGCACTTGTCTTTGTTGAACCCCATCCTATTCTTTTCTGCCCACTTTCCAACTTGCCCAGGTCCACCTGGATTTGATCCCTTCCCACTAATGTGTTTACTTTACCCCATAATTTCGTGTCATCCGTGAATTTGGACAGTGTGTTCTCCATGCTCTCATCCAAGTCGCTGATCAAGACATTGAAATAGCACAGGTCCAAGGACCAAGCCTTGGGGGACCCCACTGCCCACATCTTTCCAAGTCAATACTGACCCATCCACCCCCACTCTCTGGGTGTGACCCTTAAAGCCAATTTGCCACCCACCTGACCATGTAATCATCTGTGTCACAGCTGCTCAGTTTGTTTATGAGAATAGGATGAGATACCATATCAAAGGCCTTCTTAAAATCCAAGTAGATGACATCTACCTTGACTCCTGCATCTAAGCATTTTGTGTGCTGGTCATAAAAAGAAACAAGGTTAGTCAGGCAGGATCTACCTGCTATGAACTTGTGCTGGTTGCCCTTCAGCATTATTTTTCCTACTGGGCTCCCACAGATGTGATCCTTCATAATTTTTTCAAAAGTTTTCCAAGGATAGAGGTGAGACTATAATTCCTTAGATCCTCCTTCCTCCCCTTCTTGAAAATAGGGACCACATTGGCCCTTTTCCAGTCCTCTGGGACCTGACCTGAGCACCACAAGTGCTCAAACAGCTGTGCCAGTGGCTCTGCTATGACACTGGCCAATTCCTTCAGCACTCTTGGATGAAGATCAGCTGGGCCTGCTGACTTAAACACATCCAGCCCCTCCAAGTGTCCCTTTACTAGGTTGGTGCTGACCATTGATAGGCTGGTGCTCCTCCTGTGCCTATCTATAATGTAATTGGGAGATTTGTCTTGATCCGTGTTCAGGAATACAGTGGCAAAAAACTCATTGAAGGGTTCAGCCTTGTCCTTCCTATCTGTCACCAATTGCCTTAACCTGTTCTGTAGGGGCCCTATGTTACCCTCCACCTTCTTTTTGCTCCCTATATACCTGAACAAGGACTTTTTGTTGTCTTTAATTTATTTTGCCAGTCTGAGTTCCATTGCTTCTTTGGCCTTCCTAACTGACTCCTTGCAAGTGCGAGCCAAGGAGGTATACTCCTCCTTGGTAGCTACCCCTGTTTCCACAACGTGTATGCTGTTTTCTTCGCCCCTAGGCTTTGCGGGATTTCCCCCTTGAGGAACAACCATCCTTCCTGGTCTCCAGTCTTGCCAATGCTCTTGATCCTCATTGCCTCACTAACTAATCTCCTGAGCACATTGAAATTAGCCTTTCTCAACTCTAGCACTTCTGCCCTGCTGGCTACTTTTCCCACCCTATGCTGGATAGTGAATTCAATCAATTGATGGTCACTATCCCCTAGGTTACCTTATACCTGTAGATCCCTCACCAGGTCATCCCCTGTAGCTAGCACCAAGTGCAGCAAGGTGTTTCCCCTGGTGGGACCGTATACCTTCTGCATTAGGTGGAGGTCCTGTATGCAGGTTAAGAACTTATGTGAGCAGTTAGATCTGGCTGACTGCTCCTCCCAGATGTCAGGGTAGTTTAGGTCACCCATGACAACCATATCCCTTCACTGTAGGGCCTCTGGGAGCTGCCTTGAGAATTCCAAGTCTAGCTCATCCTCCTGGTGTGGTAGTCTGTAGTAGACCCCCACTACCAAGTCCCTTTCCCCCCAGGCCCCCTTGTATTCTAACCCACAGTACCTTCATTTGCCCCTCCTCTGATCCCATCTTGATTATAGAAGATGTGTATTGCTCCTTAACATAGAGAGCAACACCCCCCCACTTTTCCCCACCCTGTCATGTCTATACAACCTATAGCCCTCAATGCTTACTGCCCACTCATGAGTAGGGTCCCACCAGGTCTATCTCAGTCTCTCTTCACTTCTCTTCACTGTGCCTCTGGTTCTTCAGGGGATCTGACCTTGGTTGCAAAAGCTGTTGGGCACGTGCAGTACAAGTGCTCCCCTCCCCCCAAACAGTGCATTTTATGAGCTTCTAGCACTCTGCTGTGTACCCCATCCCTTTACACCTGTAACACACTATAAGGGGACAGTGTGCAGCCAGGTGCCCTTCCTTCCCACATTTGCTACATGCCTCAGTTGCCTGTGGTATATTATAAAAACCTGCTCTGGCCTTATCTGGACCACTGATGGGAGATGCTGTCCCCTACCTGGGCTCCACTTATTTGTTTTTAACACTGCTTGAGCGCTCCAAGACCTCGTCCAAATACCATATTTGTCCCTTACTTTCTCTACCCACAGAACTCTTTGCACATATTTTTTCCAGACACCTTTCTGTGTCTTTTGCCTATAATATATCCATATACATTTGGACAATAATCACTCTTTCCCTTAATTTTTCTGTTACTACAAACTTTAACCCTTTTTATTCCTCCCTCCCCCCTTCCTCTGAATATTTCTCCCCAAATTTGTCATACCCTTCTTTGTTCCAATAAGTCAGTCACCATGTCTTGGTTGAGAAAGCAATTGTACTGGTGAGGTGGTGAGGTGTTGCACCTGCAGCCCCAATATCTTGAACAGTACCTTCTCCGCAAAATCATTTAGTTCATTGTTGATCCCTCCTGCACCCCATCACTGGTTAACATTGCCTTTATCTGTAGTCTCCACTCCACTCTCTTCCTTATCTTTTTGCCATGCCATTCCCAGTGTTCCAACCTTTTCTTGTGCTCCCAACAATCCTTCTCCAGCTTCTCCCACTCTTCTGCTCCTGTTATCCCTTGGGCCTCTTTGCTACTGCCTCTGTTGTGGTCTTTGCTGTTGCTCCTGCCTTCACCTTCTTTCTCCCCACTTTTCCTCTGTCTCCAGACTTTTGTTTCTGCTCTTCATTTCATTTTCCAGCTCCTGGTTATCAGCCACTACTGCCATTGTTTTGGGCTTTGGGTTTCACTCCTCCACTCCTGCCACCCTGACACTCTGTCAATCTCTTTCTCTGCCTTTAAGGCTCTCTGTTGATCACTTGGTTTTAGCCAAAAGGCTGAGATGCTGATGGCAACCTACTTTTTTTTTTTTAAAGAAATTTTTCATGTTCCAAGCCAAATCAAGTCCAAATCCATGGGTCAGTCCAGAACCATAAGTGGCCCTACAACTGGCAAACATCCTCCACCGCCACTAGGGACTTCAGATATTTCCAAAGTCATCCTATGTGCAGCCCCAAGCCCGGAGGCTTGGGGTTTGGATGCCCCCAAGTTTCGCCTGCCCTCAGCCATATGGCCACAGGAAAAAGCTAGGGAGAAGCCTCCCATTTCCATAAAATGGGCATTAAGCCCCAACACCTCAGCAGATACTAAACCACTCCAGAAATAAAGAAAACTGCGGAAAAATACAGAAAGATACGGAAAACTGCCTTCTTGGACCCAGATGCATGGTGTTTCTCCAGGTACCACAGGGATAGGTCAGTGCAGCCTATCTAAATAAGATATATAGTGCCCATTATGCTCAGTCCCCCCCCAGTGCTGACTCTTTTTTTAAAGTCATGGTGAGCCATCCCATTGAATACATTTTTACTTCCTCTTCACTCACATAGCTGAGCTGCACCTTTCTTTCCCATTTATAATGATTTCCAGGTAACATCTTCTGCCCTCATCCCCGTCATTCATTCATCCATATGGATTCCTCAAAATGCTCTGCCACTATCCTACTTCTCCAAGTTCAGGAAAGACTCCATTCATGCTTAAACAATTCCTCCATGGCTCAGTTATTCACTCAGCTGCTGTTGTAGGTAAACAAAGGATACCTGAGACGACTCATCTATTCAGGGCATGATAGTAATGGAACACAGCCTTCTCAGCTGTGCTCTTAACTGCTCTTCTGAAATGGAGCAGTTGTATGCTCTCCCCTTCCTGGTGTGCTACAGATAATGGCATATATACAGGAGCACTGCAGCCTAGCCCTGTCAGCAGGGTAGGTGCTCATGGCCTTGATGGACACTGGCACTAGCTCTGCATGAGTGACCCTCAATTTCTAGCCTAACATTCAAGGTAGGGCCTTGATTGTGTTTAGTTCAAGAGCTTAAATCTTGATTTGAAGAACTGAAGAGATTGTCTTAGCCATGTTTCTCTGGTTAGTATTTTTCTAAATAAGGTATCTTCCAGGATCAAAATATTAGAATTGTGGACTTTATCATAAACCCCTAGATTGGGAGTAATGGTGATAGAAAGTGCTGTAGCCATCTCTGACCAGAGGCCTGTGAAGTATAGCAAGGAAGTAGCAGACAGAGCCTAGAATTAAGCTTCCCATATAAGAAACAGGGACATTCAAACCTAGTCCTCCAGCCAGAGACCCACCAACCCAGGTTCAGTCTTCCCTCATTTATAGTAGGAAGTAGCTGTTCTGATTTCCTTACAAAGAGCAAGCAGCTGCCAATACCTGACACAGCCCTTTATCTAGTTCAGGAAGAAAAGAGTAAGGATCCCCCTAGAGTCATAGATGGATTAATGCACAGGCCTGTGGGGCCTGGCCCTAGGGTCCCTGCCAATCAGGGGCCCTAGATGCCTGAGTTCCCTGAGGAAATGGTGGGTTTCCCCTTGCAGGTAGGCAGCATTCTAGCCTACAAGGGGTCCTGCTTGGGGCTGCCAGGGGTGGGACACAGGGCACACCATGTGCAGGTGCGTGGCTGCATGCATGCATATGGCCTGGAACACAGCCAGGCAGCATGGAGAGCAGCCCCCTGCAGGTCAGTGTATGGGAGAGAAAGGGAGTGTGTGGGGGGGCATAGATTGAGGCCCCCGTGGTGAGGGATGGAGTGGGGCGGGGGCAGGGGCTGGGGACTGCCTAGCCAGGGCAGTCAGTGCATGGGACCCCGGGCCAGGGCAGGAAGTGAGTCAGAGCCATGGGCAGCTCATCCAGTGGGTATGGGGGAGGGGGGGCAGCTCCCTGCTGCTGCATGTACCCCCAAAGGAAGGCATGGGGGTGCCCCCCTAGTTTTGTGTGTGGGGTGGATATGAGCTGCTCACTGTGGGCTCAGAGCTTTCCAGCCTGCTGCCTTTGCCCTGGGGCCCTGCTTCCACTCCACCTTCCCTGCCCTCCCGGCAGCAGTGGGGGCAGCGAGTTGTGCCCCCAACTGCTGGGTGGTCAGGGGGTGTTTGGCCAGTGTGGGGCTCCCAGGACAAAGGCAGCAAGGCAAAGAGCCCTGAGCCCACAGCAGGCAGCCTGCATCTGCCCTTGCCCCACTTGGTTCTGCTCTGCTTTGGCTGTGGCAGGGGTGGGCGGGGCGGGGCAGGGTGGGGAGCAAGGAGGAGAGGTGGGCATGTGCCACCCCACTCCCAGCCTGGCTGGGTCCACCCAGCCTCCCCTGTGGAGTCATATTGCCTTTGGCAGTGGCAGCACCAGGAGGGGAAGGGGACCCTGCCCCTGCCCCTGCTCCTGCTCCTTCTGATTAAATCTTAATCCACCACTGACTAAAGTTACCTGGGTACTGACCCAAGGAGATGGCAGAGTCAGCCAGGAGTACAGCAATTCCTAGGTTCTTCAAGAATGTTCCCTGCTGCAGCCTTGCCAGGCTTATACTCTGGTAACCAGGACATGTCCTGTAAATAGATGAACCATATTCGAAAAGTGTGCAAGTTGGGACATTAAGTGACTTTCATGAAATTGCCATACTTCTAAACCATTAGCCTTAATAGTTATACAGATGGTTCTAGTTTTGCTGCTGGGTTGAGTGACATGCACTCAACGGGGAAAAGCAAATAGATTTCTACTAATTCCTTTTTAAAAATAATATCAGGTGCTGCTAGTAACAGGAGCCAGGTTTTGGAAATACTTCTCTGCAGAGTGATGTGCACAGGTAATTTCAGCTGGTGATTTATGGGTAGGTGTTTGGGAATTAAAGTTGCTTCTCATTTCTAAACTGCTTTGTCCTCAAAGCAGTGACTTGATGATTTAACCCCCTTTTTATTTAACTCTTATTTAGGAGACTGCACGGACCTCTCACAAAAATGGATTTTACAGTGTTTACGTAGAGGATGAAAAAGGCATTGAAGTAATTTATAAGATATATGTCAGAAAGGTTTATAGAAGCAATACAGTCAGTGACTAAATACATTATATTGGAGAGCCTACTTAAAGCAAGCAATTCAAGCCAGCTAAGCTTTTGTGTTACTGGAAGTTGTTTATTATGGCAAAAGTTAAAGCTATGTAAATACGATCTAGATGGCAATTAATAACTCGTCTGTTTCCTACCTTGAATGCTCCTGAAACTCTGTGCAAGAGTTGCTTCACTGTTGGAAGAGTCACTGGTAGCTGGTGGGTTTAGAAGATGGTAGACTAACTTCATGTAGTGGTGAGGCTTAGTTCTGAGCAGTATAAATAACTTATTGATGTGCAGCATTTCCAGGATGGCCTTGCTTAACTGTTTATTCGTTCCCCAAATAAGATGGCATTTCCCTGTCCCTGGGAAGTGAGAACAAAACATCAATAGCAGTCCACAGATGAGTCCCAAACACAGAGGAACAGTGCTCATGCTGGGTTACTGTGTGAACAAAGTTTTCAGGGGAAAAAGGAGAATGTAGCCTTTTGTGGACTCCTTGTGTTTGTCTTCTAGCAATAGATGCAGAGGGGTAATAATGTTCAGCCAGAAAACTGCAGTTAATTAGTTGCAAGGACTTGATGCCATTGGCACTGTCCTGAAAACTAATTACTGGTAAACAGAAAGCTCTGGAAGATTTGTTCAAAGGATGTGTATTTTCTATGTATGCATTTCCTCTCTTTCTCTCTCCCTGATTTTCTGGTGGGACAAAAACATTTTGTTAGGAAGAAGCATAGAATTTTTTTTCTTTCTGTTTTTAAAATACAGTTTTGTTCATTTAGATTAAGTGACCAGTTGTTATGGAAACGGAAGTCCCTCAGTCAATTCACAGACTGTTTGTGGCAATGGTAGCACTAATGCATGCTTTCCCACACTCCCTGCACGAATGACATTGACCTTGACTTGGGGAGACCACCTGCTGCACACAGAAGAGGTGGTTTATTCTGTATTCCATCTCAGTCCTATATCTTTAGTGAGCACAAGCTGCCAATTGTCCAACATCCTTCCAGAATATTGTGCGTTGATTTTGTTTGTGTAACGGCTACCAACTGAGGGTCAGAACCTCAGAGCACTCAACCCATTTCACCATGAACTACAGTGGGGACTTGAATTATAGTCACAAAACTAAAAGGTCCTTGACTTATCCCTAGAGCCAAGTAGATCTCCATTTGCCCTGTTTTCATTTCACTGCAACATAACTTTTTGCTCAGGCATAGTTTGGAAGCACAGAACTTTGAACAATAAAACAGGCTTCAAAATGGCAGATGTGTCATTAATCCATAGGCATTTGACTGCATTTCTCACACCCTGAATTTAAAATGTAATGGAGGTTTTTAAAATGCGTAATCTGTTTTCACTATTTATGATGCGTGTTTACAAAAAAGAAAATCTATGTCCAGACCTAAGAACATATCCAGGTACCAGAGCAGAGTTTGGTATTTTTTTTTAACTTTTTCTATTTAAAATGATTTGTTAAAGGATATTTTTAAATGCCATTTAAAAATTATTCAATATACCTTACCAAAATATTTTTAAAACTAAATAGTAATGAATAATTCCAGAAACAAAATAAAGCATTAGGAAACTAACTCCTGGTCTGTGACTCGCACAACAACAGCTCTTTGTATATTATACACCTGAAATTTGAATGTTAAGAAACTTTGAGCTGTTTTGATTAGACATGACACAATACATTTCTGTCCCTTGACTAGATTAATATAATTTAGAATCAGGTGTCTCATGCAAATGGTTGCATCTGCAAGATTACTATTTCCTTTTCATGCATATTCTGTAATATTGATTTAAAATGGGCTATTTATGTGATTGTACTTGATAAGATCTTAGCTGCAAACATATTTGCATATTGCTTACTTCACTTATTTTTCCTTGTGAAAAACCATCACAGGAGAGAAGAGAACAAAATTAGAAGTTATATGGTTAAAAATTCAGATTCAATATCAGCATTTTTAGGTACTTGCCAATTTCTACTCAGTAACTATTTTACTGCTATTAAATAAGGTCAAATACTTGCAAATTGTGTGACTTTTTGTGAGGACTTTGTACTTCCTCCTAGGTGTAGCCAATGTTGAGTTCTTCAATACAGATTTCAAAAACTGGCACTAGCACAGTGATTTAAAAGTGTCTTTAGTATAACAAAGTAGTTGGAGAAAGCATGAAGAATGAGAGGGAGGGAGGTAGAGAGAGAGGTTAGTAAATTATACAGCTGTCCTGATCCGGGTAGAACAGGATTGCCATCTGTCACTGGCATTGAAAACAAAAATATTCAAACTCCTCCAGATTTAAGGACTTCAAATCTCTTTCCAAGGTTTGTGACTTGTGACAATCTCTAATGCAAATATTTGTTTTTCTTACGTCACCAGCGGTCAATTGTGATCTTTGAAAGAACGTCTGTTGGAAATTCTGGAATTTGTACAATTTACATTCAGATAGACTCTTACATGTAAAACAATAATATTTATCAGCTAACTGAAGGATTTCAAGTGACGCTTATTTCTGATACATTCACTAGATCACACAAGACTATTTACAATAATAGCATTGATTAACATTTGTACTAAGCGCAAATGGTTGGCATTTATTTCCAACTGGAGCATCTACCTAGCAAGGTCTGGATATGTGCACACCATCATATACCACTCTGGTTGATTGTTTTCTCCCTTCTGCAATAAACCTGAAAAGAAGAGCCACCTTTGTCCATTCTTTCTTTCACTGAGACTAACATCTACTTAACTAAACACAATGACTGGAGAAGGAGTTAAGGAATAGAGAGACAGGCAGAGAGAGAGAGAAATTCCAAAACGATAAGCTGTCCTGATCCAGGGATCTGTCAGTAAAATTAAGAAAAAAAATCTAAACTCCTCTAAATCTGAGAAATTTAAATCTGTAGCTTTTGTCCCCACAGTTCTTTCCTTTTTAGAAGCCTTCTCATATCTTGCTTGCTTTTGGAATAATTACAACATCCCCTTAATGTTTTCTCCAAATATTATACTCCATTTTAATACTGTACTTGGAGAATATCTAAATCTGGGAACATACTGAGCTTGGAACTCCCCTCTCTCTCAATTACAGGACAAGACATGACAGTAATATCTGCCTAAAAGATTCATAAACTTAGTTTAATTGTAGGACATGGAGACCTGAAAAACTGTGTTTAAATGTTAAGTCTTTAGCAAAGAAATAAAGATCAGAGAGGAAAACAATGCAGCAGACTCCTAAATAATTACATTTCACAGAAAAGAATGATTCAACTTTCCAGGGAACAGTGATGGCCAGCAGGACACATCCTTGTCCTTATCAATGCAAACAACAAAGGAGGACTTTGAAATCCCACAAGAAAAAGAGGTTTGTTCTGTACATGAATTAATTGAAAATGGGAATTCTAAATGCTATGGGAGTTCTCTCTCAGGGTATGAAAGAAGTAGCTGCAACCTTAACAAGATTAGCTGAAGTTGGGAAATGTGCAATGTGATTGGGGGAACTGCAGCTATGCATAGGTGGGTGCAGGGTGACCCACAGCCATGGGGCCTGGACCCTGCACCACTGGCCCTTCCAGCTTGGGCTGTGGGGCCTACTTTCCAGCACTCACCTGCAGGCATGGGGTGAAATGCCAACTGCCCAAGTGGGAGAACCTCCTTTTTGAAAACTGGATGCAGGCCCTGGCTTAGGTAGTGGCCCCCCCCCCCCCCCCCAAGGTTGTGGTGGCCTCCTGCCTGCATGGCAAGGGGATCTTTTTCCTTGCCTCGGAGGCCACCGCACAAAAGGTGGTGGGGAGGGGGCTTGTGGTGGAGGGTGAGTATGTCCCCCTTGAGCCCCTAGAAGAGCTGGAGACCAGAGGGGCCTGAGGCCAACCCAAAGGAAGGTCTGGCAGTGGTGCTCCCACCTCTGACAGTCTGGGGGAGATGGGGGCCCTGGGGTTCACCCTGGTGATTCCTGAGGAGGGAGGTTCCCTTTCCCAGAACCCTGAGGCAGACACTGAAGCCACTGAGGCCTGATGGGTCTCTTCCCTCCTCCTCCCAGAAAAACCTCACTTCCAGTCTGCCCCATGGTCCTGCACCAGAGGGGGTTAGGGTGGGGTGCCTTAATAAACAGGCTGATCTTGTCAGGGACCCTGCACAGATCCCCCAGGGCTCCATCTCTACCCTACCATCTTGTGAAGGAGCTCCACCCCCACTTCTATCCCAAGGAGCTGCAGAGTTCTCCCAATCCCAACCAGAGTCTGGGGTCTTAGTGGACCTGGGGTTCAGGTGGTGTTTAGGGAGCCCTCCGAGCACCAGAACCAGGGAGAGGATGTTTGAGAACCAGCAGGCTCCATGGAACCTGCAGACCTCTTGGTCCTGGCAGTCCCCAGGGGTGAGCTACTTGCATTTCTTGACTGCGACTACACATGCCAGTCTGCCAGCAAGGTACAGTTCACCTTGGACCACTGGGGAGATTTTGACAGTGTCCTCACCACTTCAAGGCCACAGGTTGGGTAAGGCAAGAGGCCCAAAAGCTGCAATTCCTGTATCTATAGGTGGGCCTGCAGTTTCATAGATGCCCTCTATACTTATGGGAGGGTGCTGCATGAGCCAGTACCCCACACTGGGTGTTGAGATGCGCGAAGCCCTGATGAACCATCCATTCCATTCCCTCAGATCATGACCCTCAAAATGTCCACAGCTGCAGGAAGGGTCTCCAGAGATGCTGAGTGCTCTCCTTCCTTCAGGAGGCGAGGTAACTCATGGTATTCTTGAAGGAGACTCTGATGACTCCAGCCAATGAATCTAATTGGCAGCTGTAGTGGGGAGACAGTGTTTTTTTTAGTCACCTCTTAGCTGCCTCTTGTGGGGTGGCCACCTTGTTCTCCCCTGGCCTGCAGCCAGAAGTTCTCCAAAACACTGAGGTGGTGCTGGACCACCTGCTGCACCTCCAGGTCTAAGTGCTGGGGCTGGTCCTGAACCTTCTGAATGTATACGCCCTTGTGAGGGACCCGGAGTTGGCGGATTTTTGCGCCAGGTGGCCACTTACATTGGCACCCTCAACCCTTGCAAGTGCCTGGTCCTTGATGGGGACTTTAACATCACCCTAGATGTATGAGACTGGTTTGGCAGGGAGTGGAGCCAGGCTGCCATGGGTGTCCTTGGGGAGATCCTGGTGGAGGTCTGGCATGCCTGCCACCCTACCAACCCCCTTGCCTTCACCTATGTGAGGGTGGGGGAGGAGCAGGGATGCCACTCCTGGTTGGACTGGGTTTATATTTCTCTGCTGCACTTTGCCTGGGCCCACTCTGGCATCTGGCCAACCCCTTTCAGCTATCACCACCTTGTCTGGGTGTCCTGGGCATCTGGGGTTGGCCTACTGGAATTTCAGTGCCAGCCTGCTGGAGGATGTAGGCTTCAGTAGACCTTCTGGGAGTTCTGGCTGGCCTGGTGGTAGCAATGGACAGCTTTTCCCTTGGCTCAGAGATGATGGGATGTGGGGAAGGTGCACATCTGGCTCTTTTGCCACAGCTACACTCTGGGGCACACCCGGCAGAGTGAAGTCGTCTGGGAGCAGCTTGAGCGGGAAGTGCTGGAGCTGGACAGGTGCCCACCTAACCAACCTGTCCCTCTGTAGAGAGTGTTGGGAGAGGTGGGAAGAGCTTCATGCTCTGGACAACCACTGCACTCATGGTGCATTTGTCCACTTGCATGTCCAACTCCTTCAGGTGATGAACTGCGGCTCCCACTCCTATGTTCTGGAGAGGAGCTTGGGGGGGGGGGGTCAAGAAGTACATCACCTGCCTTTTGGCAGATAACAGAACCCCCCTCATGGATTCAGGTGAGATGCACTGGAGTGTGCAGGTCTTCTACGAAGAGCTCTTCACCCTGGATCTGACCAATGCCGAAGCCTGTCAGACCCTGTGGGAGTGACTCCCGCAGGTCAGTGTGGGTGACCGGGACTGGCTAGAGGCTCCTCTCACTCTGGCTGAGTTTTTGGTCACTCTCTGTCTGATGCCTGGCAACAAGATGTGAGGCATCGACAGGCTGACCACAGAATTCTACCGGGCCTTCTGGGACGTCCTCAGCCCAGACTTTGTCGTGGTCTGGGCTGAATTCAAGGGAAGTGGGGAACTCCCTCTATCATGCCGGAGGGCTGTGCTGACCCTTCTGCCAAAGAAGGGGGATCCCCATGACCTGAGGAACTCTGTCAGCAGTGCTGCTTGCCCTGGTAGTCTGGCTTTGTGCTGGAGCAGGACATGCAGCTCCGGTGTAAAGTCTGAGTAGTGAGCCATGCCGGGCTGGGCCGAGTTGGGTCCCACCATGTGCTGCTGGCTCTGCTGTGGCTGCCACGTACCACCAGCTCTGCTGCTGCTGCACACTGTTGGTTCTGTGCTACAGCCACTTGCCACCTCTACCCCCAGCTCACCACCCTCCAGCCCCACACAGGTGGCTATGCCCTGGGCCCCACACACCCATAGGGACAGCTCTGGGACTGCCACATGCCTGCTTCCCCACCCAGCGACCTTGGTGCTGGCAGCAGCAGGCATGCAGGGCTGTGTGGGGCTGCACCTCTGCTGCAGGCACAGTGGGCAATAATGCGGCACTGTGTGACCCAGGCTCAATAGATGCTGAATGGACCCAGCCTGGCCTGGCCTATTCAAGCCTGTGTAGTAACAGGCTGGGCCAGGTCTATTCAGCATGTATGGACCCCGGGTCACACAGCATGAGTATGATTATTGCATGGAAGTGCACTCACACAGCACTGCGTCACTGCCCACTGTGCCTGCAGCAGAGCCACAGCCGTGCTGCCTGCTGGCATTGCGAGGGCTGGGTGAGGGGACAGACATGTGGCAGCCCCCACTTGCCCCTCCACGTACCTACCCACTGGGACATTCCCCCCCACCACCACTCCCCATGGCCCCTCACATCCTCCCCCTGACACTCCCTGACATCCCCCTAACTTACCTTTGACAGTGCTGGGGGCAGCAGGAGCACCACAGAGATGCTCTGGCCAGAAACCAGAGTGTTTCTTTTGGAGGACTGACTCCTGGGTTGCCTCCAGGCACAGTCTGGAACTGTGCCTTACCCTGCTTTTCTGTGGAGCAGGGTTTTTGGTTTTGGGGGGGGTTTTGACCCCTGGATATCCAAGGGTCTAATTTTGCCCCTGCACTGCACACTTGCAGCACAGGGAACGTTTTTTTCATTCCCAGATGTGCCTCTTGCAGCATCTCAAAGGGCTTTGAGACACTGTAAGACACACATGTGTGCTCATGTGGATGTGCCCTACAAGTCCTTCAAGAGACTAGTCAAGGGCTCTGGAATGATCTCAGCCAATTCCTTCGGTACCCTAGAGTGCATCTCATCTGGCCCTGCCTCTAAGTAATCCCTAAGCTGTTCTTCTAGTACTCACAACTGCTTGTCTCTTTCCCTGTTTTTGCTGCCAAGTGCACTCATCATCTGGCAAGTGGCAACTGACCTTATTTGTGAAGACGAGAGTAAAAAAAACATTAAATGCTTCAGCCTTCCCTAGATTGCGTTCTGCATTCTGTAAGGGACCGATGGTTTCTTTGGCCTTCCTATTACATTTGACATTTTTGTAGAATCTCTTTTTATTGACTTCTGTGTCCTTTGCCAGTTGCCTCTCAAATTGTGCCTTGGCCTTTCTAAATTTTTCCCTTCACTTCCATTCAATACTCATACTCTTCTGTAGTACTATGACCAAGTTTCCACCTTTTGTAGGTTTCCTTTTTGAGTTTCAACTCACTGAAGAGATTGCTATCTAGCCAGCCCGGCCTCCTGTTGCACCTCCCATTCTTCTATCACATTGAGATAGCTTGCTCCTGCCCCCATAATACAACCTTCTTAAAGTACCGCCAGCATCCCTGGACTCCTTTTCCTTTCACTTTTGCATCCCAGGGGGTCCGGTCCAACTGTTCCCTGAATTTGTTAAAGTCTGCTTTTCTGAAGTCTAGTGTCTTTATTTTGCTGCTCTCCTTCCTTTCCTCCCTTAGGATCTTGAACTCTATCATCCTGTGTGTCAGTCAATTACCTTCCATCTTCATATTCTCAACTGATGCCTCCCTCTTTGTGAGCAGCAAGTCAAGAAGAACGTTTCCCCAGTTGGCCTGTCTACCATTTCTATCAAAAAGTTATTCCCAATACACTCCAAGAATTTGCTGGGTTGCTTGTGTATTGCTGTGTTTTCTTCCCACCAGACCCCATTAAAATTAAAGCTCCCCATGAGAACCAGATCCTACAATTTGGAAACATCTGTCAGTTATTTAAATAAGGCCTCATTGACCTCTTCCTCCTGGTTTGCTGACCTATTATAGATGCCTTTCATGACATCCGCCCAACTGCTCTCCCCTCTGACCTTTACCTAGAGGATTTCAATGGGTCTACCTTCCAATTCGTACTCCACTTTGGAATGCATGTATTTCTTCTCTATATACAGCATAGGCGATGCATGTGATTGGTGGTTGCTGCCGGCTGGGGTGTGGGGAGTGATGGCTGGTGCCCCCCTGAGAATGTGGGGGCTCCAAGAGAAGTGCTGGCGGCACCTCCAGGTTTGCCGCCAGCACTTCCAGTTTGCCCTCGCTCTCCTGGTCAGTGATCAGCTGCTGGTGCCCCCCCAGGAGGCACTAGTCACCCATGATATAGAGAGTAAGACCTCTTCCCTTTTCTCCCTGCTGGTCCTTCCTGAACAAGCTATACCCATCTATGAAATTCCTCCAGTCATATGAACTATCCCACTATGTCTCCATAATCCCAATCACATCATAATTTTTTCATTGTACTGGGACCCTCAATTCTTCCCTTTTGGGTATCTAACTGATTACCTTATCTTTTATTTGAGAATATTGCTAAGGCTTCTGCTATTGCTACCCTTTACTAAGTTTTTATCTGGGTCCCCTAGCTCTTTCCTTACCTCTGGGTTTTGTCACCATACCTGGGTGAACCTACTTTAAAGTCCTGCTTACTAGATTCAGAAGCCCACACGCGAAGACACCCTTTCCTCTCTTTATCAGGTACATTCTTTTTTCTTGGAACACCATCCTATGGTTAAAGAAGCCAAAGTCCTGTTGGCAACACCATCTGTACAGCCATCTGCTTCTCCCTGGGCCTTTACTGGTAGAATTGATGAGAACACTACCTCAGCCCCTGTCCTCTTTACCTTTGCACCTAGAGCCGTCGCAGGTAATCACTTTCAACGTGCTCAAGTTTGCTCCAGACAGTATCATTCATGCCTGCATGGATGAGCAGCATGGGGTAGTAGTCAGAAGGCTGGAAGAGTCTTGGCAACGTCTCTATGATGCCTTGGACACAGGCTTCTGGCAAGCAGAAGACCTTCTGACCCAACAGGTAAGACCAGTAGATGGATGCTTCTGTGTCCTGAGAGAGGAAATCACCAATTACCATCACCCATTGCTTCCTCTTGGCAGCAGGGGTCTCGAATCTCCCACCCCTAGGAGCTCATGGCTTGCCCTTGCCTGTCAGTGGAGTAGGATCCTTCTCATCCAATGCTAAGGTTTCATATCTCTTATTGAGCTGGGCAGCCACAGGCTTAAACACAGAGCACTATGTTCTGCCAGAGGTGACAAACTGCCAACTTCCATTTCCCCAAGTGTCTGTGTCTTTCAGTATTTTCTCTAGTTGTCCTTCTTCTGTGATGTTGTCTCTTTGTGCATCAAGTTGATGAAGGCCTCATACTTACAGATACTTCTGAGTCTATCTACCTCCTCCTGCAACTCTCTTACCTAATCCTTGAGAGAATCCACCAGGAAGCACCTCTCACAACTGACTTTCCTTGGCAGGGATATGTAGGTTGCAGTCCCTGAAAAGCCCAATCAGAACCTGAGTAGAAACCCTGTGGTCAGCAGCTACACCTGGATACAGCCCACACAGGAACAGACAGGGGGAAAGCTGGCAGTGGCAGGGGCTTAGACACTGCAACATCTTCCAGCAACCCTGTTGATATTCCTGCTAACTTTTTTCTTCCTCTTTGGCTGCTACTTCCTAAAAAAAAAACCCCAAACAAAACAAAAATTCTTTTTCCACCTTTGCCTTCTTTAAGTAGGCTTGCGGTAAAGGAGGGGTAAGAAAACAGCTGGGCAAACTCCCCACCAGAACTCCCATTCAAACTCCTCTGCTTGTTGGTCCTGGTGTTGCTGAGTCAGATGTTGCTTCATTCTGACTAACTTAGCCTTTCTGGATAGGCAAGTCCCACCTCCTTGTTCATGCTGCTATCAGCTGCTGGGCTCAGTCAGGCCTTCCCAAAGGTGGATCCAGTGGGGTGCAGTGGTGCATTTGCACCACGCTATTCCTCTGGTACCACTTCTGTCCCTACCTGAGCTGGTTGTAGGGAAAGTTACTGAGCTGCTACAGCCTCACTGCAACCATGAGCTACAGCTGTGTGGGGTGCCAAGGTTGGCAGGGGACAGCAACAGCAGCAGGACGGTTTCTTCATCCTGTACCTTCTCTCTCCTGCCCTTTGTGCCCCAGTGCTGGCCAGGAGCAGATGCAGGAAGGAGGAACCCATCCCTTACTAGTGTCCCTGGCTGACACAGGCATAGGGGGAGTCCAGAGCTGCTCCTGTCCTGCTGCAGCCAGGGGCTGAAGAAAGTAGCTGTATGGGGAGCTGAGCTCATCTGGGGACTTCTGCCACTGCTGTTGCTGTTTGCAGCAGAGCCTGGTTCCCTATGCAGCTGCTTCTTACAGCCCTCAGCTGGAGTGAGACATGATTAGCTCTGGGGCTTCACCCATTCCCAAGTCAGTCAGGGACTGTTAGGGACTCTGATCAGGCAACCCAGCCTGAGCCAAGTACCTCAGCAGCCACACGTGCAGCAAGCCTCTGCTAATGAACTCTGCCACAGTTTAAGAACAGTGAGCATCTTGACTGGCTGCCACCATCCATTTAGCACCAGATGGGGCCTTGGGTCTGCAGGCCAGTCAACAGTTCTAGTCCGGTTATGCTGTAGCACGCCTCCTGGGTCCTGCACTCTGGTTTTCCTGGTTCCTGACCCTGGTTTTGACTTTGTTGTGGACTTTGGCTTTAGATTCCCCTGAAGCTGTTTTCTGCCTCCTAACTCTGGTTTGGCTTTGATCTTGGACTTCATCCTGTCAAATTATCCCTTGGATTGGTACTTGGAGTCTAATCCCTGGTCCTTGACTGTGGACTACATTGTGAACTCTACCCTTGGATTTCCCTCTGGACTTGGTAATATGGCTCCTGTCCTCTGACCCAGACCCAGGCCCCTGCTTTCCCTCAATTTTCTAGCCATTAGGTTAGACCGCTGATGTCCTGGTCCCTTTTAGGGATGGCAGCAGTGGTAGGCAGGTCCCCCATTTCTTGGGTGCCTGCTCCATGCTTGTCCTCCTAGTGTCCCCACAGCTGAAGGGCTCCAGCAGCACCTTGCTCCTATATTCCTTCATAGTTTTTAAGGGTGGTGTGCCATGTCCCCTTCAGGAAATCCTGAATCTACTCATGAGCTCTCCAGCCCACCACAGCTTCATGCTTCTCTCCTAAGCTGGAATCCCACTGAGAATCCCCTGTTTTGCTGGTTTTCATGCTGTTGTGTCAGACTGAACCAGGTGGGTTCAAGAAACATGAAGAGAACTCAAGTCTCTTGTCTCCAAGACAAGTTTTCTCCCATGGAGATGGCTAGACAATTTAAGAGAATTAGCGAAGCTGTTTGAGACTCGGGGGGAGGAGGGGAATGTAAATCTCTTGCAAAAAAATATTAGGTAATAAAGCACCAAGACCAGATGGATACACATCTGCTCTTACAGAACACTCAGTGACAAACTGCTTCCAATTTTAGATGAAGTTTATAAATGTACTTTAGAAACAAAGTATATTTTTGCTTGATTTAATTTAGCACAGCAGGGAAAGAACCAAAGAAGCACATTGTGTACAAAGCTATTTTAGTATTTAACACTGACTACAATACCTTTAAAAATCATTGCTATTAGACTGATCTAATAAGATTTTCTCAGGACATTTTATCAGATGTTGCCTAATCAGTCATGGCAGAGAAGACACAAAGTAGCAAGTATATTAGTTTTACATTAGCAATATAATTTTCTGGAGTGAGAGAACTCAGTAGGGCTGAGTAGGATGACAAATGTCTCCTTAATCCATTAGAGAGGAGTTATTAGACTCCTTAATAACAGAGTCATTCTGGTAGCCTTAGCACTAATAATGCCATTCCCTGCTGTGCATTGCCTCTAGGGTATGACTAGTCAGATAAATAGGAGGGGTTGGTATTTGTTAGGCTGCTGTCCTTAAAAAAATTAAGCTGGATTCAGAACATAAAGATTCCCCCAGAAGTTAGACCCTGCTAAGGCATACCTTAGAGGCAATGCACAGCAGTGATCCCTGGCACCTGTGTCAAGTGGGCAAGGAGTACCGCATCAGACTGGATGGCTACAGCCAAAGAGACAAGCCTCAAAGATTAAGATGGCTGTGTGGAACATTGGCTCAATGATGAGGCAATGTAGGAATTGGTTGAGATGCTGAAAAGGAGAAATATGAAGCTGGTATGCCTCTGAGGTACCTGGAAGGAAAAGAAAACAAAGGAAATAACTTATGGAAAGATAAGAAAAAACCAAGAGCTGATTGACTATGGGCAGTCAAACAGCTGCAGTGGGGTTAAAATAGTACTAGTCATGAAGGAATAATGTGGTACAGGTGAAAAGGGCCAGTGACAAGGCTGTATCCATGAAACTAGCACACAGAAGCAATGTGATGAATATTATCAGTGCATACACACATCAACCTGACTGTCACAATAAGCTTCCTCACCCAGGTCTTTAATAAGACCATGTTATGTGAGACAATGCAGGATGTGTGGACAAGGTGTGTTATGGTGCCTGTTTTTAAGAACAAAGGACTTGTACTAGATTGTGATTATTACAGAAGTATAAACCTCATGATACACCATCCTGAAACTATGAGAAAGGATCATTGAACAAAGAAAGAAGTAAAACATGGCAACAATCAGTTTATATCAGGTAATCAATGATTGATGTGTGGTTTTTGCAGTGAGATTCCTAATGGAAAAGCACAGAAAAAAAGAGGAAAAATTCTCACCTGGTGCTTGATGACATAGAAAATGTATTTGATCTTGTACCAAGAGAAGTGATGTCATGGTGCATGAGGAATTTCTGGAGCTGGACATCAATGTGAGAAATACTTGAGTGTGATAGGGCCCCATCTAAGCTGCTGACTCATCAGAGGCAGGTGGTCAATGTGAGCCTGGGGAAGAAGAAAAGCATGTGGCCCCGCTTGAGGGGATGCGCGCTAATTATCCTGGATCAGCCTGGGCCCAGGTGACTGGGCTGTAATCTGATTGGCTGGCACCATGCCAGCTGGAAGAGGTGCATTGGCCTAGAGCCTGGAGGAAGAGGGCTAAAAGACAGGCTGAAGAAAGAGAACAGGACAAGTGCTGGATGCAGGGAGGGAGGCTGCATGTTCCTCCTGCTGTCAGAGAAGAGGATCTCACTGCTGCAGATGCTGCCAGGTCACAGGTCATGCTGAGTCCCTCATGTGGAGCAGTACAGGTCAGGCGGGTAGTGTGGAGAAGCTGAGTGAGAGTGTAAGGAGTGACCTAGAAACTACTATGCAAAGACCAAGCAAAAGGGAATATTATGTGACGAATGTCCATCTGCAATGATAAGGAGGAGACAGTCTTAGATAAAGGAGGCTTGAAAACAAAAGTAGAATCAGAGTACTGGGTTAAAGGGCTCATTAAAATACTAAAAATCACGCCCCTAGGTGGGGAAAAAGTATGCTAATGAAACATACATGTATGTAAATGAGATACATGGCTAAAACACAGGTATAGAGACATGCTCAGTAAAGAACTCCTTGCGTCACTCCTTTATAACCAATTAGCAAACAAGGATGCTTATGAAGGTTCAAGACTCCTGTATAAAAGATGCTTAGAAATAGTGATCTGTGTGCTTGTTACGTGAAATTATTCCACTCACACCTTTTATTGCTAGCAATAAACCTTCTTTATACTTTCACCCCTGGTATCTTTATTGGCCTTTGCATACCGGGCACGATCCCAGACTTGAGCTGGGGCTCAACAGTTTTTGGCGACCCAGATGGGACTGCCTTAGATAAGCTTTGCCCGGACTAACTGACGACCAGACAGCCACTCCTCTGAAGCGGATGTCAGGCGCGCCCCAGGATCTCTTTTCCCAGTGAGACTTTTGCTTCAGGGGGAGCTGGATCGCTGAGGTGGCAGTAGCCTAACGGTGCAACGCCATAGAGTGAAAGTACCAGTAACAGGCACCTGGGTGAGAGGGTAGAAAGGGCATGAGGCCTACCATCAGTACGCCTGCCTGGGATTATCTCTGTAAGTATTCTGTCTGGCCCGAGTCCAAGACCAGTGATTTTTCCCCTGTGAGGATGAGGACTAAGAACAGATCCCTGGATCCCAGGTAAGTCGGACGGTCAGAACCAGGAAGGCAGCCCTGAGATGGGTACTATTAACAGTAAGGTTAGGAAATGTACCCCCCTCTCTTGTGTATTGGGACATTGGGCAGAGTTTGGTGGGGATCCTATGACTAAGAAGAAAGCTAAATTCTTCTGTGAAACTGCGTGGCCACGCTATATGCTAGATGATCAAGAATATTGGCCTCCGGAGGGAAGTGTTAATTATAATAACATCTTACAATTGATTTTGTTCTGCTGGCAGAATGGTAAATGGGAGGAATTGATTTATGTGTAAGCGTTTATGTCTCTTTGTAGAGATAGAAAGGTTTTGGAGGAATGTGGATTGGGGGAGGGGGTTGGGATCTGTGAGATGGCCGTGGCTCAACCAACTGCAAATCCTGTCCTGAACTGTCCGGAGCCGGAGGCTCCCCTCCCTCTGCTGCCTGTACCTTATTCTCTTCCTCTTCCCCCTCCTCCTCCTGATTCATCTGATTCCTTGTTGGCATCCACTCTTCCTGCTTCTTCCCCCCCCGAGGCGGAGGTTGAGAACACTCCCCGACCCAGGGATCTGGAACAGCACCAACCATGGCCGTCAGGTGCTTGGCAATCTCCAGAATCCCCGACTTCTCCTGATATAACCCCGGGAGGTGGGTGGAGAGTACAGTTAGAAGCAGACTCTGGGGTTAAGGAAAAACATCGCAGGGAATCTGATCCTGGCTGTGGGAAGGGAAATGGGGTATTTCCCCTAAGAGAACAAGTGGTACCCGGGCCTCTCGAAGATGACGGTGAGCCAACCTACCATTGAACCTTTGTGCACATTCCTTTCACTACATTAGATTTGTATAATTGGCAGAACAATACCCCCAGCTTGAGAGAAGATCCTGAAAAGGTACGAAACCTGTTTGAAACGATTTTCAAAACCCATAACCCAACCTGGGCAGATGTTCAGTCTCTTTTAGATATCCTGTTGACACCAGAGGAAAGGAAGGTGGTAGTAAACAAAGCCCGTGAGTACGTGGAAAAGGAAATTACCGCAGGGAACCTGCAAGGAAATAGGGATGATCATGTCCCCACCCAGGAGCCAGATTGGAAACCAGACCAAGATATGACCTCCATCCGTGCCTATCGAGAATATATCCTCTGAGGATTGAGAGATGCTGTGAAAAAACCTCAGAATCTCAGTAAGGTGTATGAGGTTCGACAGGAGACGGATGAGACCCCGAGTGCTTTCTTGGAAAGAATTTACACTACTTTCAGACAATACACTCGTGAGGATCCGGAGGATGCATCAAACGCTCGCATGGTAAATATGATCTTCATAGGTCAGAGTGCACCGGACATTAGAAAGAAATTGCAGAAGACAGACGGAGCAACAGGTATGCCTATTTCCCAACTAGTAGACATTGTTTACCAAGTATTTACTAACCGAGAAAGTGTTCAGGAAAAGCAACAGGACAAGAAGGAGGAGAGAAAGATGAAAATGCAGGCAGCCCTAGTGGCAGCTGCAATCACGGGAAAACCCAGAAATGAGGGATCCCGGAGACAGCCTCAGAGGCGGGGTCCATTAGAGAAAGATCAGTGTGCCTATTGCAAACAAAAGGGACACTGGAAGCGGGAACGCCCCTATCAGAAAGTTGGTGAAGGTGAAAAAAAGAGGAGAGCGGCGGACTGTTTGCTTTTGGAAGGGATTCAGATTGAAGGGGACCGGAGGCCCGCGAGGGAAAGATAACTCAGATCCCAGTGTCCCCTGACGAGCCTCTGGTTAAAATGCAACTAGGGGACAGAGATGAATTGGTAGAATTTCTCGTCGATACAGGTGCTGCCCATTCTGTCTTAACTCAAAAACTGAAACCTTTAAGTAAAAAGACTGTGCCGGTGGTAGGGGTCACAGGGAAAGCAGTAACAAGACCCTTCCTACAGCCAATGACCTGTAATCTTGGGCAGGCTGAAGTCACCCATCAATTCTTGTATATGCCAGACTGCCCCGTTCCCCTTTTAGGGAGAGACCTCCTCTGTAAACTGCAAGCTACGTTGTCATTTCAGGATGGGCAAATGTTCCTGACTGTGCCTCCTGAAAAGGGGTGGCACCTGCAGGCCTGCCTTCTCGGCCTTCTCCGAGAGGAAAGTACACTGGATATTCCTCAAACCCTGCTCGATGCTGTTGTTCCATGGGTATGGGCAGGTCACCGACCCGGGAAGGCTAAAAATGCTGACCCTGTAAAGATTCAACTTTTGCCAGGGGCCCAGCCTCCATGTGTGAAACAATTGGACTTTGTGTCATCCGGATGGCCTGCTTGTCTCTGGGCTGTTGCTGCCACCTATCTGCTAATACAAGAAGCTGAAAAGTTAACCCTAGGCCATGAAATGACTGTATATGTGCCTCACGCAGTGCTTACAGTCCTGGAGCAGAAAGGAGGGAACTGGTTAACCCCGGAACAAATGGCTCGATATCAGGCCATCCTCCTAGATAAGCCTGAAATAAAATTGGCCATTTCTTGCACTGTAAATCCAGCAACACTGTTGCCACTTATGGCTGACATACCAGATCTTGTACATGATTGCCTGCAAACATTGGAAGCTGTTTATTCCTCAAGACCAATCCTGAGAGACCGACCTCTTGAAAAGGCTGAACTCATTGTTATGACTCAGGCTTTGCAATTGGCGGCCAACAAAACTGTCAATATTTATACTGATTCTAAATATGTTTTCCTTATTTTACATGCTCACGGAGCGCTGTGGAAAGAGCAGGGTCTACTTGATGCTAAAGGAGCAGGCAGTAAGCATAGCAAGCAAATAAAAGCTCTCCTCAAGGCAGTCTGGGAACCAAAGGAGGTAGCGGTAATGCATTGTAAGGCACATCAGAAAGGGAACGACCCCTCCACAAAAGGTAATCGATTTGCTGATGCTACAGCAAAGAGAGCAGCTAAAAGACCTCAGACAGACTTGCTGCCCGAAGTAAGTAATCTGTTACCTCTCCTCCCAGACCTATACCAGCCTGTGACACCACAGTATGGGGAAAGAGACAAACAATTGATAAAAGAGTTTCAAGCAAAGAAGGGGGAGCACGGGTGGTTAGTAACAAAGGATGGCCGCATTATCATCCCAGCTGCCTGGGTTCATGTGGTAGTAAAGAGCGCTCATCATGGCACCCACTACGGACCCAGGGCCCTGGTAAGATGGATCAGTCACTATGTAACACGAGTGGGATTAAGAGAGGCTGCCAAGAAGGTATCGGAGACATGTGAGGTCTGCCAGAGAAATAACCCAAAAGGAGGGAAAAAAGAAACTTCAGGACATCAGAGAATAGGCAATGGGCCAGGAGAAGAATGGCAGGTGGATTTTACCGAGTTGCCCTGGCAACAAGGGATGAGATGTCTCCTTGTCTTTGTGGACACTTTCTCTAATTGGGTTGAGTGCTTCCCATGTCGGACTGCTCAAGCCCGAGAGGTGGTCAAGGCACTCCTACAAGAAATCATACCTCGCTTCGGACTTCCAAAAGGAATAGGGTCAGACAATGGCCCACATTTCATTGCACAAATTACTCAGAAGGTTTCTGAGTTCCTGGGAATCAGCTGGCATTTACACACCCCTTGGAGACCCCAGTCCAGTGGAAAGGTGGAACATATGAATCAGACCTTAAAAAGACACCTTACAAAGATTTGCCAAGAAGCTCGACTCAAATGGCCAGAGGCCCTACCCTTGGCCCTGTTATGAGTAAGGGTCGCATCACATTCTAAATTGGGATTAAGCCCGTTTGAGATAATGTATGCAGGTACGGGACGTGCTGCAGACACAGGACCAGTCTCCTGCCCCGGAAAATTGACTATTACCTGGGAGTTACGCCCTTGTGAAAGACTGGAACGAGGAACCACTTCGAGCCAGATGGAAGGGCCCATATAGGGTACTTTTAACGACCCCGACGGCAGCAAAGCTCGAAGGAATCAAGACTTGGATACATTCCAGTCACCTAAAGCCGGTGGCTGGACCGGAACAAGAAGGAACCCCTGCAGACTCCGGAACCGGAGGCAGAGAACAGTGGAAGGTGGAGCCAATAAGAGACTTAAAATTCCTATTCAAAAGAAAGGAACTTTAAATAATTTGTCAATCTTTGATCAAGTTTTACAAGCCTTATTATGAAATTGTTCAAGGTTTTATTGTGGGGCGCCCTGATCTGTCCACTCCTTCTCATAGGAGGGGAAAACCTTTTACAACAAAAATTTGACCCTCAGGAAAATGTCTGGATTTATCTGGCCCGGGAAATTTTAAATAGAACGGACTTCTGCTTAGCGGGAGGGATCAATGCTCACCTGGTTTTTACCTCATGCTTAATCGCAGTACCAACCCCTTTGAAAATCTTACAAAATTACACTATGCTGAAAGATGTAGATAAGGAAAGTACATATCAGGATATATATAAGTGGGGAACTGTTGTAAAAGAGAAAAGCAGAAATATGTTTTCCGTACGAGTTCAGGCAACAGCTAATGCTTCCGAATGTTTCCTAATGGTTAATTGTACTAATAATTGCTTTAAATTGAACCAAGGTAAAAAAATCCTCTGTAATAAGACCAGTCAAATATCCTATGCATACACATATACCGTCCTTCCTCGAGGATGGTTTCTAGCCTGCGGGAGAATAATATATTCATACCTTCCAGCGAATGCTACTGGGGGACCATGCACCATTGCCCGGGTAACTGCAGCTCTTCCAAGGAAATCTGACCTAATGCACACTGAACAAACCCCTCTCGGTGGGAGGTTTAAATGAGCATACACTATTCTCACTGCCGATTGTGATGAGAATGATTCCCCTGGACTATTATCTAAGGCTGAATACGTAGCATTAGCTGCATCTATGGTGGGGGTTCCGGGTCTTGCTGTAAGTAATAGCAGAAATCTTAATGCAGTGGCCTGTGTTCTAGCAAAAGGACTAAATGCTACATCCCGAGCGCTCTCAGCCCTGAATGCTGAACAAAAACAATTAAGGGACACTGTCTTAGAGAATAGAGCCGCTATTGATTATCTCTTGTTACGACACAATCTTGGGTGTGAAACTTTAAAAGGATTGTGCTGTTTCAACCTCACTGATAATTCTGTGCTAATTGAAGACAAAATTGGTGCCTTACAACAATTGGCACAGATGTTGAAAGAATCATCTGGCTTAGACTTTTCCTGGTTAACTTCCTGGCTTCCCAATTTTGGATGGTTGAGACAGTTATTTAGTATGGTTGTCTTATTTTGTGTTATAGGGATTATGGTTTGTTGCTGTATCCAATGTATACCTGTTTTTATATCTATCTTCAGGCCTAAGGTGAATCAAATGATTTTGCAAACAAAGAAAGCTGATGATACTAGATTTGTGTTAAGCCAAATTGAATGGAGCAATCATAACAATAATAATTAAAAATGCTCCAGAGAGGGGAATGTAAGGAGTGACCTAGAAACTACTATGCAAAGACCAAGCAAAAGGGAATGTTATGTGATGAATGTCCATCTGCAATGATAAGGAGGAGACAGTCTTAGATAAAGGAGGCTTGAAAACAAAAGTAGAATCAGAGTACTGGGTTAAAGGGCTCATTAAAATACTAAAAATCACGCCCCTAGGTGGGGAAAAAGTATGCTAATGAAACATACATGTATGTAAATGAGATACATGGCTAAAACACAGGTATAGAGATATGCTCAGTAAAGAACTTCTTGCGTCACTCCTTTATAACCAATTAGCAAACAAGGATGCTTATGAAGGTTCAAGACTCCTGTATAAAAGATGCTTAGAAATAGTGATCTGTGTGCTTGTTACGTGAAATTATTCCGCTCGCACCTATTATTGCTAGCAATAAACCTTCTTTATACTTTCACCCCTGGTATCTTTATTGGCCTTTGCATACCGGGCACGATCCCAGACTTGAGCTGGGGCTCAACAAGAGAACAGCTGGAAGAACTGTGCAGAGACACCTGGCCTGCGCTGTGTGACCGGCAAGGAAGGCCATGAACCAGGAGTGCCCCAGAAAGTGGTGAGCTAAAGTGCAGGACCTATGCAGAGCCATCTCAAGGCCAGTGTGAGCAGTGCAGAACCCTGCCAGGGATGCAGCAAGGGGAGCCTGCATACCAGAAGCAGCCTGCCAACAGGTGCAGGGAACCTAGACAAGGGCAGTCAGAAGTGGTAGCCCAAGGCACCCTGGACTAAGTTCATTACCCCAGTAAGGGGGCTCAGCTCATGCCAAGGCATCAGTGCCAAGTAGCCTGAGCAATTTAAATTCAGTGACCTGTTTTCATTGTAATCCTTTGAAGCAGAGGGACAGGCACTGTCCTAAAAGGGTTCAAACCTCCCAGAGCAACCAAAAGAAAAAGAACCAAGTGAAAACCAGACTCACCATCAAGGTCCCACAGCAACACCCAAGTGGAAAGGGGTGCAGTGTACAGAAGGAGGAGCCCTATAGAAGCCCAATGCAGACTCGCCTACACCAAAACCCCTGAGTGACCAGAAATACCACCTCCCCATAATTAAACATTACTTTTATAGAAACAGAAAGTCATGGCACGTGAGAGGAGCAAGATGCATTGTAACCAGATGAATAGAGCATTCACATCGCCCATCAGCAACTCTTCTGGGCAGGAACCTGTCACGGTGAGATATGTACAGTGCAAGTTAGAAGCATATTAGGGGAAACCAAGGATTCCCAGCTTTAGCTGGAGTTCATCAAGGGTCAGCACTAAGCCAGTTCATATTTGTGCTAGTCCTGGATGCACTCATCAAAGACATTTAGAAAGATGCCTCTTTGCTTATGATGTTTGCAGATGATGAGACCTTGATTGCAGAAAATAGAGAACAAGCAGAGAGTGATTTGAATAGATGGTGACACATCTTGGAAAGGCACAGTCTTTTCATCAGCAGCGAAAAAGGAGTACATGTAATGCACATTTTCAAGCAATAGCAAAGGAAATACAACTGTGGCACTGAATGACCAGTGAATATCATCCATATACAAGTTCAAGTACCTGGGGTCCATTTTATAAGAGAACAGAGATTTGCGAGGAAATTAAGAACAGAATAAATAAGGCATGGATGAAATGAAGGAAATTTAATGGAGTGGTCTGTGACAGGAACATGCCAATTCTCTGAAGGCAAAACTCTACAAGTCAGTATTAAGGCCACTACTACTATATGGATCAGAGTTTTGAGCAATGAAGAAATGCAAAGTAGCCATCATGGACATGAGACCTCTGAGGTGATACTAGTAAGGAAGATCATGGAAGAAATGAGACAAAGGTCACATCAATAAAAGAAAAGGAGCGAGTGGGAACCAAGATGATTTGGGCATGTAGTCAGAAGGCCTGAACTGCATATGGGAAAGGAAATTCAGGCTGTGAAATTTGGGGCTGGGTAAGTGGGAGAGGGGAAGGGGAAAGGAGGAGATCTCAAGAACTGTGTCACAAGTATATAAAATGAGACCTGAGAACATGTAGTGCCTCCAGAAGAGATGGCAATGGACTGAAACTTGTAGAGAATGAGACATAAAACAGGCCCCACTTAATGGGAAACATGCTCAGAAGAAGAAGAATGCATGAGAAGCAAGCCATCACTCCTCCAACAAATCATCATATTATGTTTTCTGCTCTGTGTGGGAGTTTTGGCCCACTTTTTCATTGTAGAGGAAGATTTTGGTCAGTTTTGACTCTTCCCACGATGTCCTCTCTATGTTGACATAATCAGTATAAACCCCATCTATGACATGCAAAGGATGTGAAGGTCCTGTCGTGTAACCCAATAACACACATTACCTCATACAGCCCAAGATTGCAGCCAGCAGTGCTGTGCATGCTATCTACAAATCTAATGGGTAGACTTAACTCACATCTTGGGTACAAGCAAGAATTCCCTGCCATAATCTACAGTGGAGTTATGGGTTCCTTTAAGAGCACCAACAAGACAGGAGGCATAAAAAGGCTTTATAGCAAAGAAAGAAGAAGCAGGCATGTGCCGAAGTCTCACAAACTGGCTTAATCCCAACCAGAACAGAATGTGAATGGCTGCTGTACATGTGCTAACAGAATTCACAGAAAACCAAACCCACATTCTGTTTGTGACATACATGGCTTATTAGCAGACAAAAGTAATAAAAATGGTAAATACTGCTTTTGAAGAGGGGGGAAAAAAGGAATTTAAGGGAGAAGCTGAGTGAAATCAAACATGAGGAGGAAACATCCTGGTAGGCATGTGAGAATGCTTTGAATGGACAGCCATCAAATTTTGTGTGGTTAATTTTGTTTTTTTGTGGAGCTAAAAATACACAGCATTCCTGTCATGCTGATAGGAGTTTGATGTTCCATCTTTAGTTAATAAGCATTATTCATTATTAAGGGTTTCCATGTTTATTTTGCTTAAGTCAAATTTGAAAGTCATGTGTCTGATTCCCTTTAAGGACATTAACCCTTAAATATTGTCTACTAGTGCAGTGCTTCTCAAACTATCTGATGTGGCGGACTGGCAATTTTTTTTCCAGTGGGCCAGGTACACAAATGCGTGACTGGCTGTTTCTTTCTCTTTCCTCACCTCACACGACGTGACGTCACCTGGAGTGTTGGAACGTACAAACTGTGGCGCTATGATATATCAATGTTATGCTTCTGAAAATATCTTTCTTTCTTTCCTGGCAACTTGCTGTGGACTGGCAACCGGTGGCTCACCGACCAGCACTGGTCTGCGGACCACCACTTTGAGAAGCACTGTACTAGCGAATGCTTGTGTAATCCACACTTAGTCAGCGTAGTGGCCTGTTTGCTGCTGCTACTGGCTGGTCCTCAAATTTGCACAGCCTTTGAGCTAATGATGCTGGGTCTTTGGGTCCAGTCTATAGAGCAGTGAAGTTTATAAGTGCCTTGCACTTGCTCTGCATCACTGGGTCAGGATCTGGAGGGTGTCTCACTGCCTTACTGCAGTGCTACAGGTCGGCAAAGAGTTCTGTCTCTCTGTGGTAAAATGACTACGCTGCTGATCTGGAGCTAGTGTGAACAGAGATACTGTATGTATATCTCTGTACAGTTCTACTTTGTGCTATATAGAAATACCTCAAGAACCATGCTTTTAGGTCAAGGCTCCAAAGGCCAAGTTCTTCTGCAGGCAACCCAACCATGGGTCTGGCACTGGTATACTGCATGTTCTATATATTATGTACATATCACAGAACACAGGTGGTGATTGACACCAGCAGAGGCTTTTTCAGGACAACACTTTTTTAGAGGCTAAATGCAGCCTACTTTGCGGTAATCAGGTCCAGAGTCTGCTTCTCAGTGCCTGGCTTTGGGAGATGATGATGCAAATAATCTTTTGAGTGAGCTCACCACCTTAAGCATTACTTCTGGGGTATGCAGTGACTTCCTTTAGTGCAATACTAAGCATTAGCCTTACCTTCAAGCACCTTGATAACACTGGAGAAATGCCGAATATTTTGCCAGTGAGCTGCTGCCACACAGTAATCCTTCTGGGAACCTGAGACAGAAGATGCACAGCAGTTCATGTTTGAAACTTTTATTGTATCTCTAGTTTTGTGAAGTCCACAGTTCCATGACAATGCATATATAATGATGTTTTTCAAGTGTATCAATATCTGGTATGTCTCCTTGCCTGTGTACAGTATGTCTAGAGAGGGAATACCTGCTGGTATGCTATAAAGATCCAATTTACTGACACGGAGTGTGTGTAGATGAAATGGGGGCCCTAAATTGAAGTGGTGGGTTTTTAAAAACACCGCTTCAATTTAGGGCCCTTTAAGCCCCCGTGTTGTGCACACACCCAAATTTACCTGCCTCTCCAGCAGCAGGGAGGGGAGGGTGAGCTGCCAGTGGATGGAGTGATCCCTGGGGTGGGGGTGGGGAGAGGGGGGCTGGTGCGTCCCTCTGTGGCAGTGGTGGCCCCCACCCAGGTGGCACCTGCCCACAGGCACCTGGCTCGGGTGGTCCAGGGGGGCACCTCAGCCACAGAGAGAAGCACTGGGTCCCAGCGCAGGCAGGCAGGCTCCAAGGCAAAAAAAAAAAAAAAAAAAAGAAAAAAAAGAAGAAAAAGATCAGGCTCACTGCTTTTCTTGGGCAGAGCCTGCTTTTGCAGGCTGCTACCAGGCTGCCTGCAGGGCTTCCTGCAAAGCCCATGAGCTGCACAGAGCCCAATGTTTCACTCCACGGCTGTAGGGCAGCAAACTAAAACTTCTCAGAGGAAGTGGCTGTGGCTCAAATAATTTAAGGCATATTACACCACCAAATTTGCTACAGCAGCTGGAATTACTGCGCAATACACTGCCAACATGTGCAAACACTAACACCATTAAAGTAGTGCAAAAGCATTTAACCTGCTTCAAACTGTCGTGCACATATGCCCCTTGTTTCATCTACACATGGCCATAACTAGGGCAGGCCATTTGGGGCAGCTGTCTTGGACTCTGACTTGCAGTGGCAGGGGTGTATGTGTGGGAAAAAAGTGATTGATGCCACAGCTGGGGGTGGATCCAGGGCGGGTTCACTGGTACACTTGTACGCTCTTTGATTCTGTTCCAGCTGTCTGGCAGTGGCCACAGCATTTCTAGTCAGGGAGTGCTGAGTGAGTTGCTTGACTTCCAGGGTCTCCTGATCCCTTCTAAACTCTTTGTTCTATAGGCGTTCACAACCTTTACTTCTGGTCTTGATGTTCTACCAATCAAGCTGGCCTTTGTTCTGCCATCCTGTTGCCTGTTAGTGTAAGGAGTGACCTAGAAAACACTACCCAAGACAAAGCAAACAGAATGTTATGTGACGAATGCCCCTCTGCAATGATAAGGAGGAGACAGTCTGAGATAAAGTGGGCTTGAAAACAAAAAGGAAAAAACAGGGAACTGGGTTAAAAGGGCTCATTAAAATACTAAAAATCACGCCTCTAGGTGGGGAAAAAGTATGCTAATGAAACATACATGTATGTAAATGAGATACATAGCTAAAACACAGGTATAGAGACATGCTCAGTAAAGAACTTCTTGCGTCACTCCTTACAACCAATTAGCAAACAAACACGCTGGTGAGAACTTGAAAACTCCTGTATAAAAGATGCTTAGTGGTAGTGATCTGGTGTGCTTGTTATGTGAAATTATTCCGCTTGCACCTTTTATTGCTAGCAATAAATCTTCTTTATACTTTCACCCCTGGTATCTTTATTGGCCTTTGCATACCGGGCACGATCCCAGACTTGAGCTGGGGCTCAACATTAGCTGCTCATGGTAATGAAGCTACTATTTTACTGTCCTGCAGATGGTTTTTAACTTGTTCTAATGGAATCCTGTTAATTTTTACTTCAATGTTAAACTGAATAATGCAGCCCTAGGCCCTTATCATATTAACAAAGCTTCTAGCTTATTTTTAACTGAAGAAAAATATGTGCAGTTTTATATGTAATGATGCAGCTTAGTGCCTCAAAATTCTAGCTCTGCCCATAGTCACAGTCATACAATTGCTCTGGTGGCACAGTGGTAGCTGGCAGCTGGAAGTCACTGTTGTCCCGGTGTATTGCAGCTGCCCTGGGAATCCAGATGTGTTGTTACACCTCTGATCTGATTGATATGAGTTTGGGATATATTTGATGACACCTCAAGTGAAGCATGTAGAACAATCCCAAACAAGGGCAAACAAACTTTTTGAGACATTCTCTATAGGCATGTCTACACATGCATTTACTCTGGCCCAAATTTACTCTGGTGTAAAATACTCAGGAGTAAGGGTTTTTAGACAGGCATCAACACATGTGCGGATTAGGGAGAAAATTTGCATCCAGTTCCCTGCAGCCCTGCAATGGGCCCCTGCTACTACTATGGGGAGCTCCAGGCTTCCTCTGGGTGCTAGCCCAGGGGCTGGCAAGGAATACCAGGCCAGAAGACAGCTGTCTCCTGGCCCCAGGGGCTGCCTGCTACTAGGGAAGGGACAATGTCCCACTGCCCTAGCAGCAGGGAGCTTCTGGCCCTGGTTCCCTGATCAGGGCCATGGGGCATGGAAAGAGCTGAAGTGGAGGGGCAGGTCCCAGGTCGCTTCCCCAAACTGCTGGTGGTGCAATTAGCAGCTATCTCACTACTTAGCTGCCCCACCAGTGGATCAGGCCAGGGGGTCAGGACCTTCCCCACCCCAGCAGCTCTTTCCAGGCCCCGTGCCTTGAGCAGCCCCAGGCTGCACAGGGAACTCTGCATGTGCAGCCCAGAGCTGCTGGGAACATGCTTCCCTGTGCTTCCCCATGTGCAGCTTGGGGCTGACTGGGAACTGTCCTAGTCAGGGGCAGGTCTCAGCCAGCTCTGGGCTGGGTGGGGAACTGTCCTCATGCAGGGGGCTCCAAGCCCCTGCTCCTCTATCACAAGTGCTATCACAGAGTGGGGGGCTGGGAACAAGCTCCCAGTCTGTTCCGAGCCCCGGCTCCACGATCAGGGAGCAGGGGCTGGAAGATCCCTGCTGCCAGGACAGGGAGATATTGTAACCCCATCCCCCCAGGCATGCAGGGTGGGGCCTGGGGAACTTGTTCTCTTCCAGCTCCATGATTATGGAGCTGGTGTGGGAACAAGCTTCCCAGCCTGTTTTCACCAAGCTCTGTGCTCATGGAGCTGGGCAGGGAATAGGCTCCCCCACTCCTACCAGCCGGGTGCTTCCAGCACCAGGTTCGCAACTGTGGGACCACTGCTGGGAGAGACCCTTATCTCCCAGCCCAAGCTCCACAGTAACAGGGCTTGGGCTGAGAGACCCTTATCTCCAAGGAGCGACTCCATAACCATGGGGCTGCTGCTGGATGATGTTTGTCTCCCTGCCTGAGCTCCATAGTTGTGGGACCCAGGCTGGGAGATAAGGGCTTCCCAGTCCAAGCCCTGTGACTGTGGTGCTCGGGCTCGGAGATAAGGGTCTCCCAGCACCCTGCTCCCTAATCATGATGGCGGAGCAGGGGCTGGGGAATAAGGCTTTCCCAGCTCCCAATCCTGAATTGCTACTGGGGAATAGGGGGCTTGGAGCTCCCTGCTGCTGGGACAGGGGGGTGGATGGTTGACCGGGAACAGATTTTGTTCTCAGTCAGGCATCTACAGGAGCACTACAGTGCCATTACTAATTCCGAGTAAATTTGCTACTTGTATTTTTAGGTAGCAAATTTACTCAGTATTAGGGAGATTTACTGCAAAGTAAGCATGTTTTTCATATACCTTCTATTGTAATGTCAGCCTTTCGTAGCTACTGTATTGTACAGTAAATAGGGACAGAAAATAGCTGGGGGACAGAAAATAGCTACTATAAGTTTACAAACACTAAACTGATCGTTCTACACATTATAACATTGTGATTTCATGTTCCAAGATCTTGGGGCCTCCTAAGCTAGAAACAATTGTTGTATGTCCCACTTGGAAGCTGGGAATTACTCCTTTCCAATAATAGAAGTAGTTACCTTTGATAGACTGAAATCAGGCAGAAGGTAGGGCAGGCAGATCTACACACAGGCATGAGCAAACTGAGCAGCCACCTGGGGCCCGGACAGAAAGGGTGCTCAAAAATGGGAAAAAAAAGTTTACAATTTCAAAATAAAAGTTTTAATATTACGCATATATGGGACTGGCAATGTTATCAATTGAGAATGAACTATTTAAAGGCATTGATACCACAGATGTCATAAAGACTTTTGCAACAAAAGTAATTATCTCTGGCGAAGTGGGGCCTGATACTAAAAGTTCTCTTGGGGCTGCCAGGAGTCTTGGTCTGGCACTGATGGCAGGGTAGCACCTTAGAGACTGACTGGTTCAGAGAAGCACGAGCTTCTGTAGACAACAATCTACTTTGTCAGATGCCTAGTAATATAATGCTATTTGTAGCTTTACAGAGTCACAAGATACTGGATCTAAATACTCTCCATCTGTGCAATTAGGCAGAAGTTTTGTATTTGAGGAGGGGACAGGTGACGCTTCTGTGGCTGAGTGGTTTAAACCAAAAAAACCCAACTGTTTGCTGAATTTCCTCAAAGGTCTGCATCATGTTGCAGACTGCAGGGCCACAGACTCCAAGAGTAAAGAGGGCTGTGTGGTATAATGTTCTTGTCATGTTTTCTGAGTCTTACCTTGCTGTGGTTTATCTCGGATGTTGCTGTGCTGTGCTTTCCTCAGTAGGTGGCAAGCTACACAAGCTGTAACTGGGTTGTTTTTCTCCATAACTCAATTAAAGCAGAGCACACTCTAAGAGCTCAGCTTGGAGGAATGTCTTCAGATAATGTCTGTTTTCCTTTACTTAGGAAAAAGAGCTGTTACTGCCTGTGAGTCAGTCATTTTCTACTCTGTGCATAAAAGATTCTGGTCTGTGCTTTATAAAGTCATCAATTTTTATAGAGCCACTGCCTTAAACGTTTCTGGCTCTGTATTTTTGATGCTGTTAAGAAAATAATAGAGACTATTTTGCTCTTTACTAAAAAAGCCAGAGTGGGGGATTTCCTGAAATTTTGGCCTTGTGTGTTGATATTAGTGAATTGGCCACAATTAAAAGAAAAACAAGACAAATCTATTATTTCTTTCCTTATAGTAAATATCCTTTAGGGTTGTTGCTTATTATCCTTCGTAAAATGTTGGCTGTATTGTTGGCACTGTTGAAACAGCAGAAAAACAACACACAGCTATAAGGGCTTAGTTCTCCTACTTACACAAGTGAGTAAAATAACTCTGGTACTAAGTGTTTACCAAATCAAATATGAAGCAGAGAAGTAACCTAAAAATCAGAGAAATATAGGGAAATATTTGTCCTGGGATAGACTGTTTTTTTTCTCTCCTCTCCTCTCCTCTTCTCTCCCTGCATGGATAACAGTATTTTTCAGAGCTTGGTGAGCATTTGGGGCTGTGCAGAAGACTTGACATTTCAGGATGCAGTTGAAGGCGGATTGGCTGGATGCCTGAACTCTCGGTTAAGGGTAGATGTTCCCTGCCTAAGGAGCTGTGGGTAAAGATATGGATATACCCAGATTTCCTGAAACTATTTATGATGACATGGCATAATACAATGTAACCTTATTTTGTATAATACCTTTTATGCATGCTGAATCCTAAAATACCTTTAAAAATAGCAGGAGAAAATGAAGAGACAAAAGTAAGGGGAAGGAGATGGATTTTAAAATGAGATTTGCAAGGGAGTGGGGGAGGAGAGTTCAGCTGCCATTACAGTTGGTGCAGCTGTTAGGCTTAATTTTATATTTATTTAATTTTAGACAAAGGACAAAGCCTCTCTAAGATATTGCAGCTAAATCCTGAGCAACATTACAGGCCCTGGTGAGAGAGGCATTGCTGTCACCTCTTAATCTCTTTCTACTTCTTGGGCATGTCCAGATGAGCCCGCATGTGCCTCTTGCAGCTTCTCAGACCCCTTTGAGATGCTGCAAGAGGCATGTGCAGGAACAGGAAAAGGTTCCCCCTGCTGCAAGTTTGCAGTGCGGGGGCAAAATTAGACCAGGGGTCTAAAAAAAAAAATGCAGCTAAAAAAAGTGGGGCAGGGCCCGGATGCTCTGGCTGCTGGAGCATTTCTGTGGCTGGCTTTGGCCCTGGTGTTAAAGCACACTGCCTGCCTGTGCTGGTAAGTAAGGAGTCGGGGGGGAGGGAGAGGGGAGGAGACTAATGGGGGGAACCCCTGCTGGCCCCCCTGCCTGCCCCCCAGACACCCCCAATCCCTGTCCCCCCACCCCAGCATCCGCACAATAAACAAACAGACAACCCCCCCAGCACTTACTGGCAGTCCAGCTGCCATCTGTGTCACTGGGGCCCTACCTGCACAGTGCGGGGCAGGGAGACAGCCCCAGTGGCCGCAGCCCAGGACCTGATGCCCCCACTGCCCTGTGCTGCCCCAGGGAGCTCTGCCAGGAGGCCCTGGAGCCCCCACAGCCCCTGCTTCTAGGGTGAGTAGAGGCTTTCTTTTCTTTTCTTTTAAATGATGGTGCCTGGAGTGGGGGGGGGCAGCAGCCATGGGGGCTTGGGGGTACAAGTGGGGGATGGGACCAGGTGGGGAAGCCATTGTGGAGTCTGGGGGTTGGGACTGGGTGGGGCAGCCATTGGGAGGGCTGCAGCAGCCGGTGGGGGATGGGCCAGGTGAAGCAGCAATCGGGGGGGCTGGGGGGGGCACATGGACCTTGCAGGGGGGGGGTGGTAGCCCCTGTGGGGGCCATTTGGCTCCTGTTGGGGGGCTGTTACCCCTGGGGGGGGCTGTAGCCCAATGGGGGGCTGTAACTCTTGTTGGGAGGCTGCAACCCCTGAAGGGGGCTGTAGCCCCTGTGGGGGGGGCAGCAAAATATATATTCATGAATTCATGAAACATGTATTTAGAGTTCACTTTATTATGATGATAGTGACACTGGTAGGCTTCCACGTTGTTTTAACACTGTAGATATATCAATAAAACATTGCCCAACTGATCCCTGTCTCTGTCTCGCTCTCTTTCTATCTCTTTATAGTGGCCTTTTGTTTTAATTGTGGAGGAACATGGATTTTGGGATATTTTACAGTGACTTTGGGATTTTTTTTATCAGGGATTTTTCAGTTTTCCAATAGGGAACACCAGAATTCCTGCTAGGGAGGCAAGTGACAGGACCCTGTCTGCTCAGAGCTGGCACCTTGGACCCACCTGGCTGTGGCCTCCATTTGGCCAGGACGACATGCTTTGACAGTTCAAAGTGGGCCACCACACCCGGAACATCTTCCAGGTGATAGCTGCCCAGATGGCCAGGCAGGGGTACACATGGCAGTAGTGCTGCACAGAGGCCCACAGCCCACTGGCAGCTGGCCCAGAGGGGCAGATGCCTCTACTGGCTGTGCAGTCCCTATCCAGGTCTGGCAGGTGCACAGCAGGTCACAGCCAGGCAGCAGCCCCCACTGCCAGACTGCTGCAGTGGGTAAAGGGTGCAGGGAACTCTCAGGGTTGCTTCAGCAGTTCAGCTGGCACAAGGGGTAGTGTCCGCAGGTACCAATTAGCTGGGGCCCAGAAGCTCCTGAGAGCAAGTAGCCCTGAGCTACTTGACAGGGTAGCTTTTTATACTGATGGGACCAGGACAGGACAGCTTTTTATATTGCTGGGGACAGCACAGGTGCTGGCCCCAGGCTCTAGCTCCCCCTGGCTGCAGATCTGGGAGGAGCCAGGCAGGGTTCTTTTGCCTCAAGTGGCATGATTTGCTCCACAATAAAGTGCATATCCGAGCATGTGCGCTGAGGTAAAAAGCCCCATCTCAAATTTGCACCGCTTCTATTTGAGCTGCTGCAAGTGCACGTGCTTGCATGTGTCGACACACCCTTTACGTTCCCTTCTTCCCATTCAACCTGTCTCTGCTTCTTATGTTCATATTCTACCACATATTACCCCAAGCCACCTAAGCCTCCCTGCTCTGTATCTAATTCCATTGCATCCATTGCAGTTTGATATCTAAGACAGCATGAAGTGAAGGTTGGAAATTCCAAGTTCTTCAGACCAAAACTTAGCGAAACTTTCATTTCAGTCTGTGAAACCCTGTGAAATTTGTCTGCCTGGTGGGCTGTGCTTTAAATTCATCTTTCAGACAGAGTCTTCTAAAAACTCCTAAAATCTGGACCCAGTCTCAAGAGGACCTACATGAAATGAAGGTTGGAACATGTGACTGGGAATGATGACTCTAAGGTTTTATTTCCTGAGAGGCTACAGATCTGGAGGCAAGTCCTATAACTACCTGACGGCTCAGTTTACTACTGCTGCCAATCCCAACAGTTAATCAGGAGTGTGACTGTGGGGTAGGGAAGGGGATTATGCAAAAATAGCTACTACCAGTAATGTGACAGCCAGCTGAGCCCATGCACTGTTGCTGTCCAGGGTGCAGAGCTACCACATTATGCCTCTGTGTGTACAATTTATAGTTGTTTACTGAAAATATTGAAAACTTGTTGACTTCAACTTAGAATTAATTTGAGTTTTGAGTCTGAAAAATATACATGAAATTCAGATTGCAAATCCACCTGCCTTAAGACAAATGTTTTAAACATGTTCTCCTTATGAAGTGAATTCTACACAACTCTACTTAAAACTGCAGAGATGGAAGTAGAACTGGGGCTTAGCCTTTAAAACCTTGCATGTGAAGGGAAGATATTTTCCATTTTATCTACAACACTTAGAACCCTAAGAACCAGTTCTACTTGAGACATTGCAAAGCTGCTCCTCTGTAACACACATTATGCATACAAATGAAAACCTCCTGGTCAGACAAGTGGACCTGGATTACTTTCTGCTTGGTGAACTTGCATTAAAAGTCCTGAATACATTGACTTAAGCTGGAAAGTCACTTGCAAGACTGAAAATGAATCCTTCCTTGGGCTCTTTGTGAACTGCAGAAGAAATAATTATTTCCAAAATTAGCCACCCCAAATTAGGATGCATGTTTTATGGTAGGGAGCTTTTTTCCATGCTGGAATGGATGCATGCGACACTAATATTTCTGCTGGGGACTGGGTTGCCAATTCAGCAGCAGCTATTAGAAGGTTAAACCTCTTGATTTTGGTTGAGCAGACTCTGTCCCTTGTGCCTGAGCCAGGGAGTAGTCAGCCATAGTGAGCCCATGCTGGAGCAGGGATGTCTTGAAAAATCTTTTTTCCCCCTTCATCCTGCTCAAAACTAGGTGTGTATCTTATTTAGAGGCATGCAGGATAAAGGAAAATATGGTTAGAGTGATGAGTAAAAAATGTAATGACTATTTCATATGCAGCAAGGGGCAGCCATTTTATAGTTTGCCTAACACAGTAAAATTAAAAAGTAAGAAGGAAAACACAAAGCATAGATTCAACCCTGTTGCATTATAATGCCAAAATGGTTCATTATGGCCTTAAAATGCTTTGAAAAAAGAAAAGCTTTGAAAATAAATCCTTGAGAACTTGTCTAACTTTATCCCAAATGTGCAGTTGGTTCAATAAAAGATACCACCCTAAGAAATCCTTGCCTCTCTCTTAAAATCCTTGTAATGCTATGATCTAGTGTGTCAAATACACCAAATAAAATTATTCTGAGCACCTGTTCTGGAAAAATATGTACATGCCAAAATTTAAAAAAATATGTGGAAATATTCTCAGTATGGATTAGGTAGGATTTTTTTCAAATGACTTGTATTACATATTACAAACTATGCTGTCACATGGTGTCAAAAACCATAGAAAATCTTCATGACACTAATACAATTTCCTGTTTCCAATTTATGTTTGGCCCAGGTTAAATCTGATAGTCTTTATACAGCCCAAAGATTTGCAGCATACGTCAATCGGACTGCAAAGAACAAATATGACCTACAATCTCAAATTTTCCTTAATCTCAACCAAAAAATTAGCATTAGCCATTTGCCACCAAAACTAAAAAAAAGGAGAGAGGGAGAGACAGAGAAAGAAGGCAGCCAGCCAACATATAAAGGTGGTAAAGTGTTCAGGGATAATTCTGATTGTTTCAGTTTGTTCCAGTTTAAAACTAAATTTAAGCATGTTGTTTTTCTTTTTTTAAAGACAGTCATACAAACTATTGTTTTAAGAGTTAAGGATTCCTAAGGTGCACCTCCACGAGATCTGTTAATGCACATTAGCCTAAATTAATGCACATTAAGAGTGTGCATCTACATGTGTGCAACCTTAATGTACATTAACTTAAGCTAATCACATCTAAATTTGGTACCTGCAAATGCAGGTATCAAATTTAGGCGTGATTAGTTCATGTGTGTTAGCGCACGTGTAGACATGACCTGGAAATAACTTCAGTTCCAGGTCTGTCCTGTCACTAGAGGGCCAGCCTGAGCCCATCCCCAAGGAACATCCAGGGGCTGGGGTGATAGGCACTTGCCCCGGGGCACTGGTCCCTAGAGTCCTTCCCCCCAATGGCCTCCAAATCTGGGCTTGAATCACCATTCCATCACAAATGTATTCCCTCTAAGGACTGTTTTCAGAACTGTAGTTTCACTGACTCAGTGGAGTTATGCTAGGAAAGAATTTGACCCATTACAGTTATTTTTAAATGGGTCCTTTTTATTGCTTTGCTGTGTTTGTAGAATAGCAGCTGTGGTACCTCTACCCTTGACAATATATATAGGCTTATCTGGGTCCTCAGGAAGTGAGGCAGGGAAGGGTGGACTGTGTAATCTCATTTGTAAAACAAACACTGTATTTGGCAAGAGACGCAAAGGTTTTGCTGGAGATTAAATGCTGCCCAATGATATTTAGACACATAATCCCATCCAGTCCATATGTCATCAGACCTTTCTTGATAGTGTTATTCCTCCTGCTCTTCTGCTGGAAGACAAATCAGAAGTGAGGCAGTAAGTGAGTCAAGGGATTGAAATAAGGCAATATAATATAATTTACTAGTTCGTTTGGATATGAGAAGATTTGGTTTAATTTCCAACTCAGCCAATAGCTCACAGTTTGAACTGGAATCAATCAACCTCTACGCTGAATAAAATACCTTCAGCCTATTAATAAACAAACTGTTAAATTTATGGCTTCTATGTGTTCCATGCAGGTTATTTTCTCATGGAGCCTTCTGGTGCCAAGCGGGAAAGAAGACTCATTGCCTTATGAGTCAGGCAAATTATTTCCTGTGACAGGCTTTGTTGTATGCAATATGTAATGAAGAGGCTCCATTGTCTAAATGTGATCTTTATCTTTCTTTCCTTGCATATACCTGTATGACTCTCCCTATGCCTGAAGAAGGGTGTTAGTGCCCGAAAGCTTGCAAAGAACAATTTTTCCAACTATTTAGTTGGTCTAATAAAAGATATCACATTTACCCAAAGAACCTTGTCTGCCTATGTTCTTAGACCAACACACCTACAACCAACAGCACCTGATTTTGAAAGCTTGTCTAATTCTATCCCAACCATGCAGTTTATTCAAGACAAGGTATTACCCACAAAAATCCTTGCCTTTGGCATGTAACAGGTGGATCTGGACAGGTTGGAAAAATGGGCAGAATGAAATAGGATGCAGTTCAACAAAGACAAGTGCAAAGTGCTGCCCCTGGGCAAAAAGAGTCACCAACACACTTACAGGCTGGGGGATGACCTTCTCAGCAACACAGCAGCTGAAAGGGATCTTGGAGTCATAGCTGACTTCAAGATGAACATGAGTCATCAATGTGACGAAGTGATCAACAAGGCTAACTGCACTTTATCATGCATTAGCAGATGCATGATGAACAGGTCCAGGGATGTGATGCTCCCTCTTGATGCGGCATTGGTCAGGCCACAGTTGGAGCACTGCGTCCAGTTTTGGCACTTCAAGAGGGATGCGGAGAATCTTGAGAGGGTTCAGAGGAGGGCCACTGGTATGGTCAGAGGCCTGCAGGCAAGGCCCTATGAGGAGAGACTGAGGGACCTAAATCTCTTCAGCTTTGGCAAGAGAAGGCTGAGAGGTGATCTTGTGGCTGCCTATAAAGATAGCAGGGAATATGAGATGCTCTGTTTACTAGGGCACCCCCTGAAGTAACTGGGAATAATGGCCACAAATTGATGGAGAGCAGATTTAGGTTGGACATCAGAAGGTGCTTCTTCACGGTTAGGGTTGCCAGAATCTGGAATGGGCTTCCAAGGGAGGTGGTGCTCTCCCCTACCCTGGGGATCTTCAAAAGGAGACTGGACAAGCACCTAGCTGGGGTTGTCTGACCCCAGCGCTCTTTCCTGCCCAGGGCAGGGGGTCAGACTCGATGACCTACTGAGTTCCCTTCCAGTTCTATGAATCTATGAATAAAGTGGAAATTGTGTTTATTGGTTGTGTTACATGTGGTTATTTGCTCATCACAGTAAAATGTAACCTCTTATCTCTTTTTCCTTAGTTCTTATCCTGCCTAATTCACCTGGACAGAGTTGAAATCAGCTGCCTATCTCTCTCTCTCTGAATCTCTATGAAAAAGAACGAGGTGACACTGACTGACACCAAGTCCAAAACACACACAAAATGCTAGCAGAATGCTTTAACTGTCCTGGACATTTCATCCCTGACCTGAGAGTAGCTGATCTTAAACAGTAGAAATTTAAAGTCAATTTGAATATGAAACTGTGGAACAAGAAATCATCCACAGGCTGGATTGTGTTAGGCATGGGGGACTATAGATTCTTATCTCATTGCTTGGATTAACTTTTGTGACCCCTTTTGCCCTATAAGTTTATCACTTGTTTGAATCTCTTAGCACTGCCCTCTTCTCCCTTCACCTTCCCCTGCCCCAGTCTTTTATATTCAGATAATTTTCTCTAACTGATAGCATGCTCTGTGTATGTTTTGTCATAGCACCCAATGAAATGAGCTGTTGCTCATGAAAGCGCATGCATCTCTGATTCAGTTAGTCTATAAGGTTCATCTCTACCCTGCCTTCCATCTGTCCAGTACTTGTAACAAGGTGGCCCAGCTCCTGGTTTGCTCCATTATAATAACTTATAAACAAAAGTAATAAATCGGCATTCCTATTATGAAGTAGAGAATCTTAAATGCAAAGAGGGAGTTTTGTGGCCTATTCTCTGAATTCAGAATCCTCTCTCTAATCCATCAGCTCATCTATTGATTTATCTCTAGGATTAATCTTCTTTCCCTCTTGGCACCGGAAGGCTCTGTGAGAAAATAACCTGCTTTGTTCACGTTATCAATTGGCTTCTCAGGTTTCTGAAGTCATTCTTGAGTCTATCAGACTTTCTTTTGCGTTGGTCACTGGTATCCACAGGAACAGTAAGTGGGTTTTTAATGGATTTTGGTCACATCTCTGATCCTGGCACTGGGGACACTTAACTTCTTTTATTCTAGATTTAACACATTTCTAACTGTTAACTTTTCTAACTGTGATTTCCACACAAACAACCAGTTCTCCCTCTTAGATCTGTCCTTTTGATGATGTATCTTGCAGCCAGTATCTGCCCTGTCTGATCTTATAGTATCTATATCTAGTGCTACAAGTGAGTGAGTGAGTCTGTACAAATGATAGGACTGCTCTTGCTCCCACTGAAACTGATAAGCAAAATCACCACTGACTTCAATGGGCAGAGGATCAAACACTAGTTCTCTTCTTAAAATTGAGAGGTAGTTAGCTGCATTAGACTAAAGGCAGGCAGAAGGCAGGTAGGGTGGTACCTTAGAGATGAACTAGTTCAGAGATGCATAAAGTATCATAGGTGACATCTAGCTTTATGGGAATGCATCTGGCTACCCATAGCGTCTGACAAAGTAGGATGTTTCATACAAAAGCTAATGCCTCTAATGAATAAGTTGGAACATGTACAGATGTTTGATTTCACAGAGGAATATCTCCTGGGAGTGATTTAACCCTGATCATTCCCAGGTTTTTTTTTCCCTGGCATGGCTGTTTTTACCCTGGGAGAAAAATCCTGACCATCTGTATGCTAATGGTTTCTCTTGGGAGAGCTCTGCTCTGCTGCCTTGGCACTGTCAGACTCCTCAGTGTGCACATCCTTGCTGTTCAGAAAATCAGAGTGATATCTATCCCTCATCCCTTCAAGTGCAGAAATGCTCATGACATAATTTCCAGTGCTCTTTTATTTTAATCTGAGAGGATTCAATTAGAAAACAACTTGGATTTTGAGTTCTTTGCCCTGCACCTCCTGCCTTAGCCAAATATCATCCTTTTTCCCTCCAAAACGTATTGAAGCTCAGACCCTTCCTGCTTGACATGGCAGCTAAATTCTCCTTCATGACTTGATCTTGTTTGCTCCAGTCTCCTCTCCATGGTGTCCCTGACATACATCAGTCCCTCCCTATCCGTCCAGAGTATGGCTGCTAAAATTATCTACTTACTCAGCCTCTCAGTCTCACCACACCAACTTCCTCTTCAAACATCTCCAAGTCTGATTGAAAAGTGAACCTGGAGGGAAAAGACCATTTCTTTCTTAGTCTTCATTGATACCCCTAGCACACTTTTGGGTCTTATCAAATAATCTTACTAAATCATGAAGTGAAGAATCTTGCCCTACTTCCTTTAGGGGGACATTTAACATGTCAATAGTGACCTGGTGATTTCCCCAAGGAACTAGTGGTTGTGAAGGGCTAAGATTATCTTCAGTAGTGTAACAATGGATAGGAGAGCAAGTCATGAACCCTGGGCATTGCCTAAGTGGAGAGGCACAACAATGGTGCTAGGGACTGTCTCACCCTCCTTGTTTCCCCTTCCTCCCCTCCGCCCCCCTCCCTCCACACTGTCCACCTTCCCTGCAGCAGCTCCAACTCCATGTCCAGCAGTAAGGAGGGAAGAGCAGCAGCAGCAGTGGCAAGAGGCTTATTGCCGCTGGGGGGAGATGTCACTTTCCTTGCTGCTGAAAATTGTTTAAATGGCACCACCACCTTTCTGCAGCAGTGAACCTCTGGCTGATATTCCTATGCTGCAGGCTGTCTCTGCCATTGCTCAGCACTGGATAATTATACCTTTGATTGTCTTGGAGCCTGCCTGGGGTGGGAAGAAATTCAGATATCCTGTTGGACTTTTAGTCAAAATGGCTGATGCCTTCTGCAAGAAATGTGTTTTTGAATTTGAAAAATGCTGACTGGCTTTGTTTCATCTTCTATTTTTGGACACCCGGTAGCTTCATAGTGTGCTTTTTAACTTGAAGTGCATCTAAGCCGTAAGTCTGGAAAGTTTTGATCACTCTGACTGCTCCAGAAAATCACTTACTACGTTTTAAAACACACATGTGATTACAAGGGGATCTTTTTACCTCTAGTTAGTAACGTGAATGCACACACAAATATGAACACATTCATTTTTATAATCTTCCCTCTTCAGTATTGGGTTTACCAGGTGCAGATGTGTTTTATTCATAACCACATAGTTGAATCATATATTTGCTGCCTTTTTAATAATGGCACATGTTACATTGGTGAAGGAAGAAGGTTCATGGAGCAGAACAATGTTTTGTTACTGACACTGCAGCATATTGTGCAATTGCCAAATGGTATTTATTTAATGGCAGTAACTGCTTTGGCTAAATGCTCTGATGCATTCAGAATACAGTAAGGGCTCGGTCCTGCAAGTCTCTGAGTTCAGTGGCAGTTGAAGGTGTGCAATATCTTTCAGGATTAGGCCCTCAAGTATTCATTTCAGGTGCTTTTAGATTCATGTTTTGTTTTGTTGAAGTTGACATTTACTTCCTTATATTTATCATAGATGTAAATCACCGAGTTTCAGACGTAAATACTTTCCTTTCAAGTAGGCACTTTAAAGAAATGTTCCCCTTATCTCCCAACCTGGAAAGGTAGTTTGTGGGGTTCTTCAAAAGATGTCCTCATTGGAAAACAAATTCTAGCTTACTGCTAACAGAGGCTTAACTCTGCTGCAGCTTCTGAGTGCTGAAAACAAAGAGGGTTGGTCTTTAATGTTGAAGAGTGATACCACAGCTGTATTTGTTGTGGGTATTACCTATATTTAGAGTCTGATGAGGTAGGAGCCCAAAGAAACTATCATTTCTATCTGGCTAAATATTGTAGTTTCTTAAATTAAAAAGACAAATAGTGAAGAAAGGAACAAAAATGCCTTCCTGTCATGCCTATGAGCAGTGCACACTGCTTTTGATCTTGGTTGCTGAAGTTAGGTCCCTAACTAGAGGAAATGTGAAATATGGCTATTCTCTGGGAACTGACCTTGTAAATAGTAGTGGAAGCATCTATGTTTATGGTCTTGCTCTCTAACTCCCAGAGTATATTTGCATAGTTTGCAAATTAAGAAAAAAAAGCATTTCATTTCTATGAGATGTGAACTAATACCTGGTTAATGTATCTTTGCTAGTAATAAATATTCTCCAATTAGATTTTAGTTAAACTGCACAAGAAGCAATTGAATTTACCTCAATCTCTAAGAGTTTTTAGCGCAACATAGTACAAACAAAAAACAAAGTGATCTGACAATAATGTAAGAACAGTAAATATGTAGTGTTTTCCTCTGTAGATCTCAAAGCATGTTAGTGATAGGTAGCTGTCTTCCCATTTAAAAAAATACAGGGAAACAAGTGCTCAGTGAGGGAAAAATGACTTGCCTATAATTGCCCAACAGACAGCGGTTGAAATGGTGTCAAATACATGCTTAAAAAAGGTCACCAGTTCCAGTTATTTTTCTGACCATGTCTGTGCCTAGAAGACCACCATGAGGATAGAATCCAGAGGAAGTCAACATCAGGCAGTGCCAATAAAATGCAGGAGGCTGTGATTAAAAAAAACAAAACACGTCCAAGCAAAGCTAGAATGACTTCAGGGTTTTATTTTCAGCCTGCATCATAAAATTGAAATACACTATAAACCTTCAGCTTTATACTGAAGAAACAACACAGCTTTCAGTAAGAATTACATAAACTTTAACTTCTCACAGCTGTTGGCATCACTTATATAAGAGAGAAGTAGAGTACATATTTTTCAGTAGATAGGAAACCTAATATTTAGTTAGAATCCTTAATAAAAACTTCAGGACAGATGCTCCATTGCACTGCAGCATGGCATTTAAATGCAAAGAGGCTACATCAGAATGGCAGTTTTATGTTCATTGTGCACCAATGTAAATGCTTACACCAGTTTCAGCATAATACAAAAATCTGATCCTTGTACTGAAATCTCACCCATGACATTGTGAAGTGTAAAACAACATACTTATTACTCGTGTATATGGGTGTATCTCCTGCCCAGCGATCTATTAAGTGGTAACAGAAACTGAAGCCATTTGAATGGATTTGCAATTTAGTCTGCTTGCAAATCCGCTTTTACCAAGCTTCATTTTTCATTTAAATTGAGACTGTTTTTTTCAAAGGCAGATTAGCTTCTATCTGCTTTATGTACTGTTCAAATTATTTCCAGACAGGCTTTTTTTCAATCAAACACCTATCAGGATGCCGTGCAGGGCCATGAGCAATGTAATTTAAAGGGCAAACTGGTATGGAAGAGGTATTTTTCATCTATGGTCCCATAATGTTAGCAAACCATGAGAAAAACAGTGAGGTCTCGGTGCCTTAATTGTGTGAGCCATCAGCTTAGATTGAAGGTCTGATTTTCTACTGTCTTAAACTCTTGTAGCCATTTACACCCATGCAAAGTAGGTATAACATGCTACCATCTTTGGAGTGGTACATTATTGTCCTATAATCTCTTTGTGCTGGTTAATTGGTTAATCTGGTATGCAGGGCAAGTGAGGTGGGAGGCCCCTCCAAAACTTCCATAGGAGCCCCCAGCACAGTCAAGGGTGGGATGTGGTCAGCTAGTGAGCCTCTATTTGCAAAATAATGTGGCAGAGAGGAGACAGTTTTATGGAGAATCATTGGAGTTTAGGTTCCTAAATTACCTAGGTGCTTATTCATTGTGACATGAAGCAGGTAATTCTGTTCCTGAAATCTTGTTCATCATATTTCCTAGTTACACAGTTGGTCCAATAAAAAGCATCATAAAAAAACCCTTGCCTAATTATTTATGTAAAGTAGAGCAGCTTCAGGAAGAAAGACTGAGCGAGGCCCATCTTAGAAAAGCCAGTACACTAGTGGATAGGGCAGTCTCCTTGGATGTCAGAGTCTCTGGCTCAAGTTTCTGCTCTGTGTAATAAGAAGAGACTCGAACCTCCATTTCTTTGATGAGTCACCTGACCAACAGGTGAGTAGCTATTGTGGTGTGGGTCTCTGATTTTTTTGAGAGTCGTTTTGAAAGGTTTCCATTTCACCCTTGTGTAGAACAGGAAGATTTTTTTTTTTTAATCTTTAAAATGTCAAGGTTCCCCCTGGTTCAGTTTGTCATTCCAGATTTGGTGACTTCAGCAGTATTAATTCTGATCCTCTTAGATCTCACCTATTCCTGGCAAAGTTGGTGTTTTGCTTACTTTTCATATATTATCAAGTACCTGAGATATTTCATATAGTTCATATACTTTTCAGTGATTTCTCTGGTACCATTGACTATTAATTTCCACAGAATATAATGGTGTTTTAGTTCTGTGGGGTTGACAACTTTCACTGACTTCCACCTGTTGTTGTCTTTTACCGTCTGGGCTAACTGAGCAGCTGCTGGGCTGGAAAACAGTTTTGAATATCTATCAAAGAGAAGTTTGTGTTACATTTCCTTTCAGAACTTCTGGTATTTTGTGCTTTACATACTGCAATTCATAGGGGTAATCTCCTTTTTGCAGCCTATTCTAATCTCCATGAAGTCAATGTGGTAATCGATTAGAAGTAAATATTATTTGTCGGATTTTGATAAGCCCTCTGTCATGGTCTTTCTGGGAGTTCATGATTTTGCATCTTTACTTTGTTTTATATATTTTGACAGAATTTAGGGTTCCCCCTTGCCACCTGTCCCCTGCCCCTTGCCTCCACGCCTCTGCCTGTCCCTGCACCCTGCCCCCCCCCCCCCCGCCTACATTTCTTCAGCTCTGCTCCTCTGGGGCAACCAGGAGCAGCATGGCCCCAGCCTGGCCCCAGTCCAGCCCAGCCAGGGAGAAGTGGTGGAAACTGCCAAACTGCCTGGGTTGGGGATGGGGGTAGCAGAGCAAGCAGAACTTAAGAAGGGACTGGGCAGCTGAGGGGGGGTGGAGCAGGGGATGGAGGAGGAGGCAGTGGCAGTGGTGGGGGTAGGCACAGGCACAGGGAGCAGAGGCAGAAGGAAAGGCTACAGGTTCCACTCCTCCACCCCAGTCTCCTCTGTGCTTCCCCTGGATGCATGCCCCTTTCTCTGCCAGATGAGCTATTCCAGCCAGGGGCAGGCAGCAGCATAGCTTCAGTCCTGATCCTGGGGCCAAAGTGGAGCTGAGCTGAGTATTTGAATCCAAGATGAGGCTCCCCCGGTGTTGTTTGGGGGCAAAACCCCATCGTCTTGGATTTGAGTAAATACAGTATTAGGCTGCTAGCTCTGTAATTTATATCTGTAACCACTGTGAATACTTTCTGGGGGGTGCTATATAAATAATAATATTAGGAGCATGTTTAATATAGACTTCAGCAGGAGTTGAGTAAAGACTGTTGTGGGCCAGGGTGGCACCATTAGTAATAATGCCATCTTTGTCTGGATTTATTTCTGGATTTCATGAATCCCTTTGAGCATGCGGCAAGGCCAAGCCTTTCCTTATCTTTAAGGAGGTTGAAGAGGGCTTTAGTTAAGATGCATATATTTTGAGGGTCATTTATGTTTGTTTGCATTTATAACATGGAGTACTCTGATTGGGTGCTGAAAGGTGGTTTTAAAAATGTGATGGAAAAACAGTAAACTAAAAAAAAAAAATCGAGATTTTTATTGCTCTTTTTCTCTGGCATAAAGTTGGAGCCAACACTACATCTTGTGATCACTGCATGAAATCTTACTGAAACCAGAGAAGGGTGGTAAACTATCACACTGTGTTTCAGGTAGTTTTAAGAAGCCACTGAAGCATCTTAATTGAAACATGTAGCTGAAACAAAGCAGGGGCCTCCACCTTACACAGCAAGGGAACTCCAGGGGGTTCCCTATTCTGTGCTTGTAGACACCTGGGGCCATTGCTCTATGGCAGTGGTTCCCAAATTCTGACAGGTTGCACACCACCAGTTTAAAATAGTAGAACCGTAAGTACCACCAGCAAATTTTTCAGTTCAACTTTAAGTACCACCAGCAAATTTTTGTCATATAAAAAGTAAATAAAATAAAACTATAACATGTAACACTGACAGGTTGTCTGCATACCACTGGTGGTATCCATACCACAGATTGGGAACCACTGCTCTATGGGATCAGGATTCTCCCTGAAGGCCCAGGAGTGGCAGGGGCCCAATTCTGTAGGACTAAGACCCTAGGAGACATCTGTACCTGCCAGTCAATCAGATCATTTGTTCCAGGACACAGCTGATTCCATGACAAAAAATGGTGTTTGTTTGTTGCCTTAGGCTCCTTGTTTTCAGATGGGAAACATCCCCTGTTCTGCAAGGAAATAGGTAACATACAAATAAAAAGTGTTAGTTTATATAGGAATATTATAGCTCATGGTTCTGCACAAGTAAAGCATGGACAGTAGTCACATCACCAAGTTTTGAAACTAATTCTTGTCTTTGGAGGGATTGTAATTGTGGCTTGTATCAAGGGCATGTCCTTTATATCACCTTTTCAGACTAGTTCGGAGGCAATTTTGTAACTCTGGGGTCTTCCTTGTATTCTCAGCTCTTTTGCTTTTCTACTGGGATTGTACAGACAGAATCATTTTGGCTGTAAAGCCAGTGTAGGAAGTAGTGGCTTAGTATGGTGATTCTGTGGGGAGAAAGAGCCAACAGAGCAGCTCTTACACACTCAATATCTTTGTTTACCAGCAGAGCAAAGAAAAGGTGGTGTGGATAGAGGAGAGGATTATGGCAGTGATGCTTCTACCTCACTCTGGTTTGTCAGCTGTTTTCAGGGCTGTTGGAACCCTGAGGTTAGGCTGCTCTGACATAGTGGGGCAGGGCTGGCCCATAAAAGCAAAATAAGGGAAGGGCATAGGTGAGCTTTAAGGCTCCCTTACTTCACACTCCCTCACTTCTGACTTGTGTGCTGTATAGTTTAGACCAGTAGCTTTCAACTTTTTTAATTTGCAGACCTCTAAAAAATGTTGCATGCAGGTGTAGACCCCTTTGATTTGTAAGCGTGGGTGTTCACATACTTTTGATTGATCATAGTCATATCTGAGGACTTGGATATAGTCTGTGGACCCCCGGGGTCCACGGACCAAGGTTGAAAACCACTTCCTAGAATCTGGCCTACAAATTGAAGAGCAGGTTACATGCTCTGTACTCAGGTTACATGCTCTGTACTGCAGTTTCTTCAGGCTTCAACTTCATTTTCAGTTAGAGGATCATATGTCAGTCAGTAAGAAAGCCACAGGCCTCCATCTTGCTGCTGTCAGTCTGCCCTCACTGCCAGTTAGTTAGAAATGTGTTTTGATTTGCAAAGAGGTTTGGGGAGGAGGTTACAGCAATGTTATCCTTCATTAGAAGGTGTGGCTATAACTGCATCTGATGCAGTAAGAGTAGTGTCAGTACCAGTATTAGGAAGGAAAACCACTGTGGGAGATCTTTGTGTGGTGAGGAATTTTCAATTATTGCAGGATATATCCCCCTACTCCCCAGTACTAGGCCAGTTGAATTGGAATCTTATTATGAATAATGACGTAGCTAAAGAGGTCTGTATAGCACATAGTTCACTACTCTGAATGTTTAACACAACTTTAGTAGAAAGGGTATAATCTCTTCAAAATGTCACACGTCTTTATGGTTACTGTTCTCAAACCCTGTAAGACCAGATTTTGGCAAGCTCATATGCAAGTGTCCTGAAACAGAGGAGCAAGACTGGCATACATGTCTTGGAGGAATGTAAATACAAAGTCCATGACGTTCCACAGGTTGCCTCAAAGTATATGTCTACTGGGCACAATGCATGGCTGTGTAGAGGGGTGTAAGTTGTAGCCATGTTGATCTAAAGCAGGGGTGGGCAAAATGCGTCCCATGGGCAGGATGCGGCCTGCCAGGCCATTCTATCCAGCCCACAGGGGCCCTAAAAAATTTAGAAAATTAATATTTATCTGCCTCTGGCTGCCTGTCACATGGCCCTCAATGGTTTGTCAAAACTCAGTAAGCGGCCCTCCACCCAAAAAAATTGCCCGCCCCTGGTCTAAAGACCTAGGCAGACAAGGTTCTTTGGATGAATCTGATATCTTTTATTAGACCAACTAATAATTTTGTCAACTATTTAAGTTGGTCTAATAAAAGATGTCAGATTCATCCAGAGAATCTTGTCCGGCTGTATAGAGATAATTGTGTTAGCTAAGAATGAGATTGGTGGGGTATTGGAAATAGGATAGCCCTTTTAGTATGGTGTTCCTCTGAGAAGCTAATATAACCTGCTTCTCAGAGGTCATGGAGTGGGCTGGGTAATGGCCTAGTAGTCCATACCAGCTCACAGTGCAGACATGACCACTGTGGGGAATGTAAGAGTATGCCCTGTTTGTCTAGGACAGTGGTTCTCTACCTTTTTTGGACTCAAGGCATTTCTCTTAACATTTATGAATTGAATGACACCCAATTTAAAAAACTAATTGAATTGAGTGGCAATTTAAAAAACTAATTTAATTGAATGAATTGAGTGGCACCCAATTTCCAAAACTAATATTACACTGCTTTCTTCCTTGCAGTGGAGGTAGTAGAGGCCAGGATTGGCCAGGCAGGGACAAATCTGAGCCCATGCTTATCTGTTTAGCTTATCTGTTTCTCTCTTCACATCTCACTTATCTCCTCACAACTTGAGGTGTCCCTGAAAGGATCTGGTGGCACCCCAAGGTGCCCCAGAACACTGGTTGAGAATCACTGATCTAGAGTTATATTTCCTCTATATGTTACATTGAGAAAGCGTTGCTCCTCTCTACTACCGGCAGCTCTCAGAACATATGAGTGAGTTGAAGGTCACTGCCAAAGGCAGCTGCACATTAAATAATTCTGCTGTGATTTGTTTGAGCTGCTTTTAAGTATTTCATTTCAAAGTTCAGGGAGAGGAGGACTGCTTTCCCATTGTTGTGATGAGGATCTCATTGCAGGTGGATGGCAGTGTGTTTATGCAACATTGTTTTTACAGCTTATCTTCTTCAGGGTGATTGTTCCAGTGTCACGGGTAACGTGTAGGTGAAGGCTGAAGCATTAATTTAGGAAAACATTGCCATGTTGATTTTTATTGTGTATATTAAACTTGCTCCACCCCAAGCTATCATGGACTGAGCAGCATTTTTTTTACAATTTTGGTAGTTCTGGCCTGCTTCAGGCTTGGGCAGGGATTGGCCACAGGAACTCTAAATGGAGAGATTTTCTTTAAAAGTCCCCAGATAGCACAGAGAGAGCTGCCTGATTCCAAAGCACTTATAGCTGCAGTTGAAGTCAAGGGGAGCTGTGCTCTGAACATATTTGTTAGAGCCCAACTCCATGCAGCGCCCAATGACTAGGGAGACGACAATTCAATTGCCCATGGATCCTGTTACTCATTAGCCAGAGCAAGCAGGGAACAAACACCAGCACACATTGCTCGCAAAAGCTTTATTCAGAATGAAGACAGCTCCGGACAAGGGTCCCTCACAGACACACAGCCTGTGAACCAGGGGACCTGCCCCAAACAATAGTTCTTTCCAACATTTATACACCTTGGTTCATACTTATTAACATTTACCCCGCCTATGTCCCTCTGGTTCCACCCATTTCTCCTCCCATTTCAAGCTCCACCTCTGTTTACTGTTTTCTTCCTCAGCATGATATTGCCTATGCATTTCATTCATTTACAAGGCTCTCTGCTAAGAGCGCATGCATAAGACTTTGACCCCCATATTCTCCCTGTCATCTGTGTTTTTTTGCTGACTTCAGCGCCATTTCCACAGCTGTACTTCTGCTTTGTCCCCTAACAATAGCCGTTGGTCTGTATCCTATTTTTACACAATGCATCATGCACTTTGCACCCTATCCTTTTGTTAAGGATGTTTTGCATTAGCAAAATAAGTTACTTTTAATATATCATCCAGTCTTGTGACCAGCAGCTTTTGCTGAGACACAGGAAAAAGACTTCACTCAGTTGCACACTTAGTGCTCCCCAAAATCCATATAGTTATCCTAACAATATTAACTGTTATACCCTGAAAAATCACATTTCAGGTGGCTCAAATCCAGTTCTCCAAACTAGTGGAGATTAATGGCCTTAATTTGTCTGTGCCTCAATTTTTCATCAGTACCATGTGGGCAATACTCACTCACTTAACAGGGGTGTTCAGAAAAGAAATGAATAAATGTTCATAAAGTTCTCAGTTAATCTAATGATGAGAACCACAGAAAAATCATGGAAAACTCTTGTCTTCAGTGCAGGGTTTGAATAGCATGCAGTAACTATTGAATCATGAGGAAAAATATTGCAAGTTGGTCAGTGAGCGTCATCAATGCTGTGCACTGAACGAGGTGGGTTTCTTTGGAAAAAAAGTTTGTCAACATGTAATTAAGAATCACATCACAATGCATATGCCAAATTTAGTTTCATAGACCACCTTCTTTTTGAGACAGCTTAATTTGTAAATGCTTGACTTGACTATATTAATAATGTTCTTTTAATGGAACGTTTGTGTGTGGGATTATTTATTATACACTTAAAGTTGTATGAAATGTATATAGTTTACAACAGTTGATTTATAGTGATATGTTCTAGGACCAGTATATTATTAAGGGCATTTTTACAGTATATGCAATCTCCTCACTGCCCTAGATTGACTCTGACTTAATATTATGCTTTCAACTTTTGAACAGCTTCATGTAACATTTACCCCTTTTAAAACAATTTACCGGAAAAATGTTTCCTTTTTTGCTTCCCTCCACACAAAATGTGGAATTTCCCCCAGAGCACACTTGCTCTGAGACACTGAGCAGGTATCCTAGACCAGTGACAGGTTTAAGAGTTGATATCTCAAGGTGCTTGTGCACATGATGCCATTACCATGTACACGTGATGAAAATGTCACTTTGTGTGGCTTAATGGCATCACACTGTACATGTGCAAGAGCTTTTGGGATTTTAAATGAGTTTGCATCATTGGAAACTAAACTACATGCTGATGTAGTTTAGTTTGCAATGTTGCAAATTCCCACTAGTATCCCACTCAGGGGCCGGGGGGGGGGAGGGGGGAGGAAGTGGGTGCTCCCACAGTGGAGGGAAGGACTAGGGCCCCCTGCAGCTCAGGGGCCACTCGGCCTACCAGCAGCTCACCCCCCTAGCCACAGGCAAACTCCAGCTCCAAAACAAAACAAAACAAAATTAGGCCCCTTGTCATAACATGACAGAAAAATATAAATGGTGGGTTTCAATTAAAAACCCACAGTTTCAATTTAGAGGGCATAGAATAAAACCCTGAGGACTAAACCCCCATCACGTGTACAAGCATCCTCACTCCTCAGGGCTAAAGTTTCCCTTGTCCTGCTGCAGGAAATGCATAAAACAGACGCTCCTCTTGGGACCTCTTGAACATGTTTTCCAGAGAGCTTGGTTTGGCAAACTGGAGCATTCCCATTGCTTGGCATGTAACAACAATGTATCATCTGCCTTTTGCAGGTTGCTGCCAAGCTCATTCCAAATATGATTGTTTAAACTGAGCTTGTGGGGCAAGGATGCCCCTGTTATTCTGTGTTTGTGTGTCAGTTCACAGCTGGGGCTCTCAGGTGTTGCTGCAGTAGAAATAATCACAGATATCAGTGTATTTAGACCAAGTCATAACTAGCTTCTGCACTGAGTTTGAGTTCTATGAGTGTAGCACAAGGTGAAGGTAGAAAAGGCTAATTCTGAACAGTGGAGCTATTTTGTTATTACTACTGGCTGCCTGGGAATGCCTTTCTCCCTTCTGCTCCTGCACACTTATTTTTCAAGGGTCAATGGCTAGTGAATGCACTGAGTAGCAAATCCTCCTTTTACATGTGAACATGAGGGCACGCTAACAGAGCAGGCTTCATGGTCTACAAAGGCTACAGACATTCTGGCTATACACCCCAAATACAACTTCCTTCCCTATAAAATAGACTTGCAATGGTCATGCTGCAGCTCAAGCTCTCCATAGCTAAGGAGGGGCCTGACTTTGTTTCTGCATCTTGCAATTAGGAAAGTTGGTAATAAAACCCAGGACCCTTTTTCTTAATTGCTGGTGGCTGTCCAGATGGAAGAAGATAAAGAACCCAGATGTTTACTGGAGTTCTGGGGTGTAGATTCCCCTCTGTGAGTTAGAGATACATCACTTAGGCTCAGATTCACAAAGGGATTTAGGTGCCCAAGTCACAGAAAGGAATTCACAACCTCAAGTGAGGTGCATAAATTCCTTATACACTGGATGAGGAGGGTTAGGCATTTCACGTGGGGATTCATAACAGCCAGCATACTGAGCAGGGAGATGCCCAAACTAGCTAATAGGAAACACTGAAGTGGAGTCTGTGTCTGAAATCCAGGGCTTGGGTGCTTATGTATGACTGAGATTCATATTCTGAAACCCCTTCTGAATGAGGCATGAGATAGATGCTGAGCAGCTAAAGCTTGCTAATGTGATGGCAGCACTGAGCATGCACAGAACCAGAAATACAGGCACTGAAGTAAGCTTACTCGCCAAAATGTTGGCATCTATAGAATCCAGGTGCCTGGGCGGTTTAGTGGGAGGTTCTGTGGGTCTCAGATTTAGTTGCCTACATCTCATCAAAGTCCTTTAGATACTTAGATGCTTTCACAGATCTGAGCTTTAATTTTATATGCTGAATTTCCCCCAGCTATAAAATAAAGCTCATAATACCTCTTGTCTCCCATTCTTTGCCCTTTGCAAATTCTTTAGGGCAGGTACTTTCTCCTTGTTATGTTTGTTCAGCCCCTAGCACTGGAGGTCTAATCTCAGTCCCTGCACATGACAAATCTAGTGTCATAGAATTATAGAAAAGTAGGGCTGGGAGGGACTTCAGGAGGTCATCTAGCCCAAATCCCTGCTCAAACCAGGATCATGCCCATCTATACCATCATAGACAAATGTTGGTCTAACCTATTTTTAAAACTGCACAAACAACCCTCTCACAAAACTCCCAGGCACAATGCCCCAAACTCCAAGAACATTCAAACCTGCCGCAGGTAAAGCAGAGGGACAAAGACGCTATCAGTGTCCTGCTACTGCACGGACAGGAAATAGTTTGTTAAAATACATCTGAACAACCCAAGGAAGAGGACCATGCAGAGGAAAGCAACTCCTGCCCCCCAGTCTATGCCAATCTGATGATGGACTAAAACTTCTTTTTGATCCCAAATGCAACAGTCAGTCTGACCTTGGGGAGGAGCAACGCCCTCTATCCAGAAACCTGGGTTTTTCTAGTCCCAGGCACACTCTCCAGCTCTGGCTTCAGCTAACAACCGATGTTTCAGAGGAGGAAAAATAAAAGAGGCGGGGGCACACACACACAATAACCCTGACCCCCTGTAGCCTTCCCAGCCTCATGTGACAAACAGCAAAACCCAGGAGCATGGGAAGAACCAAACACCCTCCACTCTGCACTGCAAATGGGGCCCTTCAGAGCTAATTCCAGGCATTTCTACTCTTAGATCATCCCTGAGAAATGCTTAGCCTATCTCGTCTTGAACCCCTCTAATGATTCCACAACTTCTCCAGGCATTTTATTCAACTGCAAGTTTTATTCTCACTGGCAAATAATCTCTTTTCTTTTAAAATATGTGTATTGTTCACATCATGACTGTTGTGTTAACCTATGTTCTCACTACTTCTCTAGTATCAAAGTATTCCTGTCACATGATCTGGAAGACTGGGGGCATCTACACATGCCCCTACAGTGCTGTTGTTACTGTGCCGTTGTTTAGTACTTCCTTTTGCACTGAGCATAGTTATTTTTAGCTTTTCCAAGCTATAGTGAGGGAGCATGTTGCTACAGCAACATTGCTGTGGCGTCACTGTTTGTGCCTGCCAATGCTATGTCACTGTAGTGCGTTGCTACAGCAATGTAGGATCTCGTGTAGATGCACCCTCTGGGTACAAAAGCTCTATGTAAAGTTAGTTGAGGAGACAAGGTCTGAATGGCATCATAACTCATTGTAAGGGATTAGTGTTCTGTTTAAAGTCAGTGCAGCTTTTTTTTGTGAAGGATGGCTGAGTTTACCATTTGGATAAATGTAATTACTTTCACATGGTAACAGCAACATCATCCAGTACATACATGTGAGAAAGAATGGGCGGTGAAGGGCAGAGGGCTAATCCCATCTCAGACAGCATTTGGATGCTTACAGCATTATTAAGGATTGTCCTGTGCAGAGTATGAATGAGCAGATTCTTACTATGAGGTGCACTGAGATTCTTGAAGCAGGACCCAATTTTTCCCAACACATTTTCTGACCCTGAGGTGGTGATCATGTTACAGTCCATCACAAGACTCCGGGTCACTTCTATTCACAAATACATGCAGCAGATACTGTATAGAGGGTTATTTCTTAGCCTTTTTCACCATGGCAGGGGTTCTCCCAGCAGGAGAGTTTGATCTGATCCAGAAACAGCTTTGAGGGGGTTATTTTAGCTGTTGTCATTTCAGATGGTTCTTTTCCCTTCCTCAACCTTTCTGTGACTGATGTTGCTTGAGGCTTAATTTTTTTTCTCCCTGCTTTGTTTTTTCAGAAATTATTTTTACAGCAAAAGCCGTATGTTCTCTGTTATTTAGAAGACAGCTAGCCAAACCAAGCTAAGCCAATTGCCAAATGCCCTGGAGTACAGTTCTGTGAGGTGCTGCGTCTGCTGGGCCTTTGTAGATGTTTTCCATATTTATGGTCTCTGCACCTCCACCTCCTGTCTTAAGGCCATTTGGGGGAGTTGGCTTAATAATTTCCAGATGGTTCCCTGAAAAGGACATAACAGAGCATTTTTGACTACTCTAGGAATAAATCAAGTCCCAGAGCCTTCTTATCAGTGCAATGTCATGCATGCTGTTACTGATACAAAACAAATTGCTTTACCACTGCGCCAGATAAACTCTGGGCAGTGATGTGACCCTGATATGCCCTTCCACAGTGCATGTTTGAAATCTCTTTTGAGTCTTGTACATATATAGTTTCATCCGGTTGCTGAGGAAAAAGCAGCCTTGTGTCTTAAAACCCTAAGTACTCTAAGTTTAAGCTCCTTTCTGTGTTTGTATTTTTGGTAAAGATTTGGTGAAAACAATGGACCAGAGAAGGAAATACATCAGTCACGTGATCTTGCTGAGCTTCTGAAATAATAACTACTTCTAGCTTTCTAGCCAGGTCCCAAACTACTGTGCAAAATATGACAATGCTGCAGGGTATTTGGGTAGTATAAAACCCCAGGCACAGTGAGAGTTCCATTAACACCAACGTGATTCCACACAGGAACAGAAGTCCATGTTAGAGGATCACCATGGATGATCAGGTTTTCCATGTGCATGGGTTGCAAGACACGGCTGCTTCTGGCCAGGAATATACCAGTTGTTTAAAAATGCATATATAGTTGTGGTGCTCTTGGGTTTCATGAATTTACAAGTGTCTTCAGGATGACTCCCAATGATCCTTGAACAAATTCAGTTGTGTTTTTTTTTCTTTTGAGGCTTTTTACTTTTCCTTTCACTTCCATCACTTACAAAAAGATACTACATGGAGCTAGGTACAAAGCAGCTGTTTGCAAAGGTACAACCCTCATTTTTGGCATAAGGCGCAATTACAACACCTGGAATTAACATGGAAGCTACAGAAAACAGGCATGTATCAGATTAATTTCTATTCTTTCGTAAATTTTCTGAAATTGCTGAAATTCAAACTGGAGAGAAAGGGAGAGCTTTTATTTTTGGGGGGTAAGAGGCCTTAGCAATCAATATCCATCAAGGATAAATGAAATTTTAACTCTGATTCAGTGTTTCTGATTCAGAAATCTCCACAGCTTGGATCCATCTCTATAATGGACTTCTAGGTGTTTTTCCCTGTAGGTAAAATATTAAAATAAAAAATTAGTTCAGTAAGTTTTTGTGCTAGAACTGCCTCAGAAGTGAGGTAATGGCAGAACTAGGAAAAAAGCTCAGTAGCCCTTATTCCTGGCCCCCCTTGTCAAACCAGTAAAGAACACTTCTTCACCAGTACCATCACTTAATCCAAGGTGTTTCTAATGGGCCAGTTACCAGTGTCCACATACCAACATTATTGTACATACTGCACTGTAGCACTACCCTGGATTATTTTATTTTTATTAGAAGGGACTTTGTGTGTGTGCATGTTGAACATCAGCTGTCAGTTATGGCAAGAGCAATTGTGAGCCTTCACTTTTCTCTTTTAATTGCTGGTGGCTTGTTTTTAACAAAACAGTTTGCCATTAACACAAATATGTCACCCATGTTATTGTGAGTCAGTCAAATATTTGCTTCTATTTATTTTAATCACTGCTGGCTTCTCTTTCTTTCTGCAATTTCATTAATGTTGGATTAAAGATCAAATTAATACCAACTATTAGATGTCCAGTTGGTAGTGCAGTATGTGTTTTATATTAGTAACTGTTGGCCTTTAGTTAGACTTTATCATCTATGCAAAATACAAAATAAATGACATTTAGATTTTTTGAAAAATATGCCATGTTGTTTATAGCGTGTAAATGCTTTACCTGTCAAATGTAGACCCATTGATTAAAGTGCAGTGCACTGGAAATGATTTATGGTTTCTTAGCCTTACTCAATATATGCTTTTTTGGCCATTTCAGGGGATTATGCATCTGTGAGGGAAAATGGATGAATTTTATTTCCTAATTCTTTTAATCCCTCTATGTTGAAATTTATCCTACAGTGGCTAAAGCAATTTCTTAATGGTGGAATGCCACCATTATTGAATGTATGCTTCTCACGTTGTAAACCGTGGTACCATAGAGGAAAGTGGTGAATGTGTACAATTCTAATATTATAAAAGCCTAAGTCTGTCTGTCTGTCTGTCTGTCTGTTCATCTGTAATGCTTTATTCACGCTCTGATTGGCTGACAGAAACAGCCAATCAGAGTGCTCCAAGTGTGGGGGAGTGCCGTCATGATTCCAAAGCCGTGCCGAGGACCAGAGACAGGGTGCAAGAGGCAGAATAGTGGCAGCATGGGGCGTTAGGTGGTGGCACTCCATCCCAGCCCCCCCCCCCCCCCCCCCCCGAGCCCTGGCATTCTTGAGGGGCAATTGGCTAGTAATATATATATAAACATCCATCCTATGTTTTGGAGAATTCCACTCCATTGATCATCTTGAGAAAGAGTCAAAGCCCAGATCCAAGAACATTCATAAGAACCTACAGGGCAATTAAGGTGGGATTTAGGCATTTATATCCAAGTAAGGGATCCACAGAAACTCCATCTCACTGCTCCCTGAAGGGCCATCCAGTCCTAGTTTTTTTCAAGTAACGTTACTTAGGCACTTAACATTCTCTAGCATATGTGCCCAGGATTTCTGCAATGTTGGTACTATCTCATGCCTAAAGCCAGTTGTCATAAATTAGGTGCTCCCCCACTCCTGAGCCTACTCCCAGTTCAGTAGGCATGCTCAGAACATGTCTAACATGCCACATCCAGCCAGCATGGAGTTCAGCGCAAAGTACAGCTTAGTAGATGCTTTCACTCAGACGGTGCTGTTGCCCACCTTTTAGATATAAAAAACAAAAGGGTAAAACACTTGCCTCTAACCTCCTAGTAAAGTTCTCAAGCCATCACCATTGCTGTTGTGAATCCTGATCATAGGTGTCTAACTCTTCCCAGTCACTGTATATAGAATCTAGGGGTGCCTGTTGACCTGCAGGACGTCTGCTCCAACATGCTGTAATTACAGCGCATTGGAACAGGCTTGATTAATTAGCACACTCCAGCAGTCTTGTCATCTCATGTATTCAGTGTCACCATGATTCAAATGGCAGTGGGGTGCTTTAACTGAAGCTTATTGAGTGAACTTTAGTTAAAGCGCCCTGGCTGCCATTTTGAAGCGTGGAACGCTGATACTGCAGGAGCTTTAATTAGAACAGTTCCATGAGAACCATGTTAATTAAAGCACTCCCGCCCTCCCCCCCCCCACCTCTGGAGCATGTGTAAAGACACCTTAGATGCTTGAAGTAGATGCATGAATTCAACTCCCAGATCTGGGCTCCTATATGTTACTCGATTTATGGATTGGGCATAAATTCATTTGCCTTCCCTGAAAATTTAACTATACTAAAACATGGCCTTGAAGAGGCATGATACTAAATCTAACATTGCATTCATCATAGACAGGGACAAGGCATGTTTAACATCATGTCAGCTTGTTGTGGTTAATGTATGGTTCCAGTATGGTTTTCCCATGGCCAGTGGTCCTTGACTGTGCTGACTGTAGTATCATGTTCTACATCAAATAAATCATTCTGACTCCTCTATTTTAACTTAATTTTCTAGTGAAGATAAGTCCCATGATATGTTTACTTGATATATTTCTAAGCAAGAAATGTTGAAGCAGAGACCTAGGAAGAGAGATCATCCCAGTCAGCTCAAATTATTTAGATAACTGTCTTATCCCTTCACATATTAAGCTAACAAGCTGTGATGTTGTGCTGGAAGACTAATGGGACATTTTTTTTATGCTACAGGAACCTCTAATGTTCTGTTCTGAGATGACATGGAAGATCAATTGGAAACTCAAGATTTAATGACATTTTTGCAATTGAGAAATACACAGTAATGGTGGCTGTTTTCTGAAAATACACAGAATTCCCTCCTTGCCTTTTGAGTTCTGAAATCAATACCTATTGTAGACATAATGTAATTACCTGGTTAAGTCAAATGGCATTATCAATTGCAAATGAAAAATTCGAATAAGGAACAGTTAAAAACTATGCTACTGTCATTTGAACTAAATAGAATCTCCAGGACATGGAGTGGGGAGGCTCCCCTACTGATAAGCCTATGAGAGGAACTGTCAGGCAGTGCCATAGCAATGAAGTTTGACACTCGGGCTAAAGCCCACAGCAACAGTCCACCCTTACCCCACACACAGATCTGGGGGGTACATGCAGTGTTCCCTCTAAGGTGTGCATGTGCATGGCTGCGCACAAGTAAAAATCTTGCAGCGCACAAACTTTTTAAGGCTGTGCACCTGCCCGGAGACGAGCTGGGTGCAGAATGCGGTGAAGGCATGGGACACTTACCAAAGGTAAGCTCCTCAATCCTCATGCAGGGCAGGCAGCTGCTCCTCCCCAAGGCAAGGAGATGCGAGGTAGGGCTGGGGCTGGGGGCTCTGTGGGCTCTGCCGGCTCTGGAGAATGGCTCCACTGCCCCACATTGCCTTGGGGAGCAAGGAGGCACATGGCATCAGGGCTGGGGAGTGGAGCAGTTCCCCGGAGCTGGCAGAGCCTCATGCAGGGCAGGCAGCGGCTCCTCCCTGAGGTGAGGCAAGGCAGGGCTGGGGGCTGGGGCTGGGGGCTGGTGTGGGCTCTGCCTGCTCTGGGGAACTGCTCCACTCCCTAGCCCTGATGCCATGTGCCTCCTTGCTCCCCAAGGCAATGTGGGGGAGTGGAGCAGTTCCCCAGAGCTGGCGGAGCCTGCAGAGCCCCCAGCCCGCATCTTTGCCTTGTTTCACCTCAGGGAGGAGCCACTGCTTGCCCCGTGTGAGGCTCTACCGGCTCCAGGAAACTGCTCCATGTTGTGTACAAGCAACAATTGGCCTTCTTCCAGTGCCCGAAGACTGGAAGAAGGCCAATGTGGTGCCTATCTTCAAGAAAGGGAGGAAAGTGGATCCGGCTAACTATAGGCCCATCAGCCTGACTTCTATCCCGGGGAAGATCTTAGAAAAGTTTATTAAAGAGGCCATCCTTAATGGACTGGCCGACGCCAACATCTTAAGGGATAGCCAGCACGGGTTTGTCGTGGGTAGGTCTTGCTTGACCAATCTCATTTCTTTCTATGACCAGGTGACCTATCACCTGGACAAGGGAGAAGAGATTGATGTCATATATCTTGACTTAAAAAAAGCCTTCGATCTGGTGTCCCATGATCGTCCCTTGGAGAAACTGGCCAATTGTCATCTTGGGTCCTCCACGATCCGCTGGCTGGAAAATTGGCTCCGGGGTCGGACCCAGAGGGTAGTAATTGATGGAAGTCACTCATTGTGGTGTCCTGTGACCAGTGGGGTCCCCCAGGGCTCTGTCCTTGGACCCATACTGTTCAACATCTTCATTAATGATGTGGACACTGGAGTCAGAAGCGGACTGGCCAAGTTCGCCGATGACACCAAACTTTGGGGCAAAGCATCCACACCAGAAGACAGGCGGATGATCCAGGCTGACGTGGACGGGCTCAGCAAGTGGGCGGACGAGAATCTGACGGTGTTCAACGCCGATAAATGCAAGGTTCTCCACCTTGGGAAAAAAAACCTGCAGCATCCTTATAGGCTCGGCAGTGCTATGTTGGCTAGCACTATGGAAGAAAGAGACTTGGGGGTCATCATTGACCACAAGATGAACATGAGCCTGCAATGCGATGCTGCAGCTAGTAAAGCGACCAAAACACTGGCTTGCATCCATAGATGCTTCTCAAGCAAATCCCGGGACGTCATTCTCCCCCTGTACTCGGCCTTAGTGAGGCCGCAGCTGGAGTACTGCGTCCAGTTTTGGGCTCCACAATTCAAAAAGGATGTGGAGAAGCTTGAGAGAGTCCAGAGAAGAGCCACGCACATGATCAGAGGTCAGGGAAGCAGAACCTATGATGACAGGCTGAGAGCCCTGGGGCTCTTTAGCCTGGAAAAGCGCAGGCTCAGGGGTGATCTGATGGCCACCTACAAGTTTATCAGGGGTGACCACCAGTATCTGGGGGAACGTTTGTTCACCAGAGCGCCCCAAGGGATGACGAGGTCGAATGGTCACAAACTACTACAAGATCATTTCAGGCTGGACATAAGGAAGAATTTCTTTATTGTTCGAGCCTCCAAGGTCTGGAACAGCCTGCCACCGGAGGTGGTTCAAGCGCCTACATTGAACACCTTCAAGAGCAAACTGGATACTTATCTTGCTGGGATCCTATGACCCCAGCTGACTTCCTGCCCTTTGGGCAGGGGACTGGACTCGATGATCTTCCGAGGTCCCTTCCAGCCCTAATGTCTATGAAATCTATGAAATTTATGAAACAATACTATTTAAGTCAGCAATTATCTGAGTCACACAGGGAATTTTGCTGTTGAAAATATAGGCAATTACTTCCATACCCAAGTGCTAAAGTTCAAAATTGCATTCCTCTACTTACCTAGCACCTGTGCCAGCCCTCCGGCCCCGCCCTCGCCTCACCTCAGGGAGGAGCTGCTGTCTGCCCTGCATGAGGAGTGAGGAGCTTACCTTTGCTAAGTGTCCCACACCAGCCCCGGTGCCTCCCTTTCAGTTCTATTGATTGTGTCCGGCCCATGGCTGCACCACAGCACTCCACTGCTCTGCTCTGGGCAGCAGTTAGCATGGAGAAGGGTGGTGGGCGAACCCTGCCCGCTCCCACCTGGACACTTACTTTGGGACACTCACCAGCAGACTGCGCTGCACCAAAATGGGGAGGTGGGACTGAAGTGGCACGCTCACAGACTGAAACAGCGTATTAATGGACTGAAGCAGCGCACTCATGGACTCCTTAGACTCCATAGGGTACACGCTAGGGCTGTGCAAAGCTTTGGTCCCTGGTTTGATTTGGTGGAGATTCAGCGTGATTTGGTGGCTGAATCTCCAAATCTGAATCAAATCAGGAGACCCTTAAATCTCTCCAAATCAAATCAGAATCCTCCAAATTGATTTGGAGAGATTTGGCAAGATTTGGTGATTCAGACATAGACACAGCTTTAAATGTTTTTTCTACATACCTCAAGGTACCAGGCGGCTCGTCAATGCTGCAATGGTGGGGCAGATGGAGTGTCCCACAGAAGTGCAGGGGGCTCCCCAGTGCACTGAGCAGCAGACCCAGAAGTGGACCAGAAGCACTTCTGGTCCACTTCTGGGTCTGCCAGGGAGCATGCGGGGCCCCCCCTGCATCCCCTGGCTTGGCAACTGGTACCTCCTGGGTCTGGGGTGGGGCACCCGGGGTCCACCCATGGCTGATCACTGAGCTGGGGGTGCATGGTGGGGTGGCCCAGCACACTTTCCAGCAGACCCAGTAGTGGACTGGAAGTACTTCTGGAAGTACTTCCAGTCCACTTCTGGGTTCACCGCCAAGCAAGTGGGGGGCCCCTCAGCGCTCCTGTGGGACAATAAATATTGTATATTTATAAGCAGAGTAGACAGTTCCTGGCATACTCTACTGAACAGAGTTTACAGGGAGAAATCTGAGTAGTAAACAATTATCCTTTTTACTCAGTGTGTAGATCAAAAGCTGTGATCGTGCATGCATGAAATTATTTTGAGATGGACTTAAAAGTAACCTGTAAAAGATTTTTAAAATAGGTTTTGTCCTTTCTCTCCTTTTCCCTCCTACTTCCTTGGGTTTATAAAGAATCCTGGCATGCTTCCCTTTCTCACCCCGCTTAAAAAGTTTATTTTGCTTGTTTTTGCTTTAGAAATATCAAGGAATATCAAACATGATCTGGTTTTTGCTTTGCTGGAAGACCTCTGAGTGCCAAGCCATCTGAAATTATTGGAAGCTGTTGTATGTTTGTTGACAGGGAGTTGTGCTAACAAAGGTATTCTTTCAACTATATATTTCTTAAAAATCAGAGTTAAATAGCTGTTAACAAAAATGAAGCCAATAAGTTTAAACAGTTGGATTCAAAATAATTTTCCTTCTAAACTGATGAGAGCTTTCAGTCTCTTGGCTATTGGAGCTTTCAGTCTCTTGGCTATTTTCACTAGTTCTCCATTTGCCACAAATTCTTCCAGAACAGACAGGACAGGAATTTCTAAGTTGAAAACAAAGCAATAAAAAATTCCTAAAAAACAACCATACTTCTTTTTTTCCCTCTTTTTGTCTGTGGACAGACATACTTTTGGACCAGTTTAGTAGAACCAAGATACTTTTTAGGATTAAATTCTTAACCTTCCTGTGAAGGTGAGAGATTGTGAATTAGCCCAGGGTACATATAGCCACATCAACCACATGTACAGGATCATTGAGGTACTACAGCTGTTTGCTGTGGTTTCATTTTAAAGGGCACCTTTTTTCTGGTCACCTTAGTGGAGTGGAGTGGAGAAGCAGTCTTCTTTTTAAGTAAAAGCTGCAGTGAACAGCTGAGCATTTTGTCTTTAATTCAGCAAGTCACTGCAAATTAAACAGGTTGTAAACCACCTTGATACAAATATACTGATAAATTATATCAGTATATGCTGTTTCAATAAAATAATTATGCCTGTCTATTTCTATAGTTGTATAAGTGAAATTGAAGCTATTGTAAATATAGCCATGCTCCACTTACAATTAAAGTGAGAGTGATTTAGATCCTTTATACCATAGGAGCAGAGAGATGTAATGTTTAAATCAGAACAGCTGATGTAAGATCGTGAGTGGCAAGTGTTCCTCTCCTTTTTCAGAAGGTTGAGATACACCTGTCCTCAGCTTCTGTCCCTTTTACATACCCAATGTTTTTCAAGGAAGCAAAAAAAATGTGAAAATCCCACTGTCTTTCCTTTTCCATGTCATCTTTAAGGAGCTGAGAAACAGAGAGAACCAAGAGGCCAAGAGAAATAGGTTTTGAACTCTAGATCCTCCAAATTTCCACACTGGCCATAGATCCTATAATCAAGACAGAGACTTGGCTGCAAAGCAATATGTAGACATCCCAATAACAACAGATTCTGAGCAACCCTGAGCCCCTTGTGTGGAAACTTTGCATTGAACAGCCTCAAGAGGCTGTGAAAAGCTCTCAGTGCAAAGTGTGGGTTGGACTACATGGGCATGTGTAAACCAAATGATATTTCCCATTTACGCTGATGCAACTGCAGATGTGTTTGCGTGACCCAGGATTTCCCAACACTCTAAAGTCCATTAAGCACCTTAAACTGACACTACTCAGTGATGTGTTAATTTGCGACGCTCTCCGTGTATGCTGCTCCAACTGTGGATTTGTTTGTGCAAACAGTCAGAAACTCCAAAGACTTCTAATTAATCCCCTTTGCCACAAGGGGGGCAGGTGCTGTGTTTGGCCTTTAGCTAGTAGGTGCCGCTGTGTGTTCTTTTTTATCCTCCTCCCTCCTCCCTCACAGCATGCAGTGGAGTGGCCACAGGTTCAGGTCGGGATGGGTCCGCTCAGAATAATTTATTATTATTTTAAAATGGGGGAGGTGAATCATCCTTTAATTTTCTACCCCCTCTTTATTCTTCCATCCCCCCACTGCCACCTATAGTGTATATCCTTCTGCCCCTGCCCATGTACCCTCCTGTCCTTGTGCTCCCATCACACCTCGTCGTGTGCTACCACTGTAGTGGACATAGCTTCTGACGACAGGTTCAGCATCACCGTAATGGTAAGTTTTTTGCAAATAGTTTGAAACTTTGGAGTAAGTGGTTACATGACTTCCCTCAATATTGCAAACCTTCTGAACTTCATCACATTCCATTTCAGAACCACGACCAAAAGTCCAGGGGCAAGACGCTGCCTGCCAGACCTGATGCCCAGGATGTGCAGCATTCCAGGTGATATTTAGGTAATATGTACCACTAACCTGGTATGTGTGTGGGGGAGAAATCTGGTTTTTTGACTGTGCTCCAAACCCCACTCCTCTTCCTCTTCTTCCTTTTTCCCCCTCCTTGAAGAAAACTTCCATGGGTGGAACTTGGAACTCGCTGGGGGTGGCAACCAGCCCACTAATGAATGAAGAGTGAAGAGAAGAGTGAAATATGTTCAGATTTGCAGGTTTTGGGGTTTTTTTATTTACATTTTGTATATATTTTGTATTGTTAAGCTGCAGCATTTTCAATAAAGTGTTTTATTTTTGCTCTATATATGTGTCATCTTTTCTTTGGGGTGGGTGGGTGGTTGGGTTGGTTTTCAGAGACCATGCCCACCTCAGTGTGGGAATGCTGTGCTTGGGGGTGGGTTTATGGCATCATGGCATTACTGGAAAGAGTTGCAGGGTGGATCATTGTTGGAGGGAGGTGGAATGCTTGTTAAGTGCTAGCTAGGGTGCAGCCAGCATTTCTTGTAAGAAAAAAAAACTAAACAACCCCACCCATCCCCAGCGGCAAGCAGGCAATCTGCAAAACTTCTCCATGCAAGGACCTCCCAGGGCCTTTAGCCTTTAGCAAGTCTTTAAAGACTTTAGTAAGTCTTTAATGCATTATAATGCATTTTATATGCATGGTCACCAAAGTGGGGGGAGGGGGGGAAGGTAAACACCTGCTGCTGCAGCTCCAAAACAGCTTCTTTTCTTTCTGAGATTTTTCTTTGCAGGATGTACAGTTATGGGAGGTGCAATGCAAAAATGATTTTCTTTTCAATGCTTTCTGTGCGATGCAATGTTTTCTTTACAAATTTCTGCATGCAGCACCTTTCAGAGCCAGGTTTGCAGGACCCCCACCCCCCAGCCAGCTGCAACCCACTCCCCCCTTGGAGACAGCTCATCAGAATTTGTTCACGATTGCTTTGTCCTCTCTTGCCATATCTCTCCTCTCACCCTTCTCAAAGGACAGGGAGAAGGTGAGAGGGAATGAGGAGCAACACTCCCAAGGCAGCCCAGGGTAATCCCTTCAGCTACTTCTAGGCCTCTTCAGAATCAAGTGTATTCAAAGAAAGCATCATTGTGGGAGAACTTTTTTCATCCAAATTTAAGAACACTAGGTTTTGGCATGTCCTCATCAGGTGAGTCTCAGCTAAGCAGGGAGCTACTAATCAGCCAAGGCTAGGGTTTCAAAAAGCACTCTGCTCCCTATAGAGAGGCCAGAAGTGTTATGCAGCAGATGGCTATCCCCAGACATTTATTGAGGTGCCTGGAGGGGAGGCCAGGGGGGTGCCTGAAATACAGGCCCTGACCAGCTTTGTGTCCAGCCTGGGAAGCTACAGCACTCCTGCCCTTGGCTAGCTGCCAACCACTCTCCCGCTGCCAGGTCCATGCCCTGAAATCAAGCAGGAGCAAGTACAAATCTGAATTTCATGTTCCTCATCTCTATTTTTTTCACAATAAATTGAATTGCAACCAATTCGACTGAGAAATCACAATAAAGCTAAAACAGCATACACATTTTTGTTTTACCCAACAATGCCATTGGTAGTCAACTGGTGAATACATTTTTTTTCCAGTATAGCCATTGCCAGGAAACACAATACAATAGGATAAAACACCAATTCACAATATGCTCCCAGGGTCCCTTGAGTAATCCCTTGATATGATATGGATGGATGGAGGGCTGCATGGGGGAATGCCAAGAGAGGAGGAGGCAGGCAGGCAGCCAAACTGGTTACTGGCCTTCCTGGTTACTGGATGTGTCCCAGAAGTGTTTTATTTATGGTCTATATGGCATGCATGTCCAATGGGGGGTGGGTGGCGTGCTTTTCAGAGACATGATGACCGCACAACTTTTATGGAGTCATGGCATTCCTGGAAAGTTGCAGGGTGGATCAGATGGAGGGAGGTCAAATGCTTGGGCAGTGCTAGCATATAGCCAGCATTTCTTGCAAGAAAGAAGACTAAACAAACCCACCCACCCCCAGCAGCAAGCATGGACCTCCCAGGGCCTTTAGCCTTTAGCAACTCTATAAAGACTTTAGCAATGCATTACAATGTTCTCCATCAGAAGCTGGTTGAGTGGGTGGGGGTGGGGAGAGGGAGGGAGGGAGGCAGGCATCCTGCACCCCTTCCTGGTTACTGACCATGTCCCAGCAGGAAGACAGATGGATCAAGGCCGGGGGGACCCAGGCATGGTCCCCTAGGGGCCCCCTCAGGTGGAGATGTATGACTGGCTGGCCCAACTCAGCTGGTTGGCTGAGCTGGGCCATGCTAATCTCTGTTACATTGTAACTTTGGAATCTTTGCTGGACACAAAGCTTAGGTAGGGAGGGAGAGGCCCCCTCAAGTGGGGTGGGGGGACTTTCTACTTGCTGTTAACTTTATTTATTTAAACTATGTTCTGTTATTTAAACTACTTTCTGTTATCCTTATTTATTTAAAATCTTCCTTCCTTCCACAAGTCAAAGAAGAAACTCAAGGAGACAAAAACCTCAAGGAGACAGAGTGGTGGGTGGGTGGGTGTCACAAGACATGTATCCCAGTCAGAATTTGCTGGGACATGGCCAGTAACCAGGAGGAGGGTGAGAAGATTATGAAATGGGCTTGCAGAATTTGTGCAACTTGAGCTGATGTTTCGGCAAAAGTCAGTGAAGAAAGCTTAGCTTCCTTTGTGGCCAGCAATGATTCCAAAGTTACAAGGGTGCAATGGAGAGGTGTAAGGCAGAGGTGTGTGAGTGGGGTGAAGATCCTACTACCTGGACCCCAGAGGTCTTGGCCAGCAACCAATAAGAAAGCCTCTACAATTCAGAAAAGAAACTCAAGCCTCAGCTTCTGCCACTGCAGTGGTGATAGTTCAGGAGTGCAGCTTCCTTTGTGGCCTGCAATGATTCCCAAGTTACAAGGGTGCAACGGAGTGGTGTAAGGCAGAGGTAAGCGAGTGGGCTGAAGAGCCCTCAGGCCTGGTCTACTACCTGGACCCTGGGAAGGAATTTGCTGGAGGTCTTGCCCAGCAACAAAGAAGAAATCCTCTGCATTTGTGGCCAGCAACAAACCTCTAATTACAATTCCATAATACGCTGATTATCAAACAAGGCCAACAACCAGGAGGAGGGCTAAAATAATATTAAATAGATCTGCAGAACTTGTCCAACTCTTACCTTACTCGAGCTGATGCTCAGGCCAAAGCCTATGAAGAAAGCCTCCACAATTCAAGTAGTACACAGAAGAGAAGCCTCAGCAGTACTTGTGGTCAGCAACCAGAAGGAGGGTAAGAATTATACAAAATGGACCTATAAAACTTGCGCAACAATTCAAGTAGACAGAAGAGAAGCCCTAGCAGTACTAGTGGCCATAAATAATTCAAATAGTAAAGTGTATAAAGGCAATTCATAATTCATAATTCACAATTCTTAATAATGTACGTATTTATTTTAGTACGCATTCATTACAGATTTCTTTACGTGCTTATTTACAGCATCAGTCGCTTGATAGTAGGCTAGTGAGGGGACTGTCACTCAATGAACATGAGTCCCCTCGATGATACACTTTATACTGCATAGTGTACTATTGAAACTAGCCTCAGCTGCATTTGTGGCCTGGCTAGCAATCAAGGAGGAGGGTGAGAAGAAAGCCTTGCCCTCTTCCTGGTGCAGAATCAGGCTCAGAATTCGGTACTTTTCCACAAGCCAGAAGGCCCAGAGACAGGAATAGAGGGACCTAGGGAGGAGCTTGAACCAGGAGGCGGGCATTCCCCCCTCCATGGGGAAAGAGGCAAGGAGGGCATGTAATCACCTGCCTTATGCTCACTATATGCTTTCTCATCATAAGGAATCAAACTGTAATTATGCCTATATGACATAAGTCTATATCATACATTGGCTATATATATATGGTGGAGGATGTGTGTGATGTGTGCCCAGGATGTGTGGTATATGTGCTGCAAGAGACAGCTGGGGGGTGATAAGGCAGATCTACCTGCTTTGAAATGCTTTGATAAGGAATTGAACCATTACAATTATTATTGAACTTTAATAAATCATCCTTAATATTATTATTTGCAAATTCTTATTAATATATTACTATTGGAATTAATAGTATAAATGACTCCTATTATTAGTATTACTTGTTATTATAAGTCTACATAAGTCAGGATGAAAGTCAACTATAATTATAATGCATAATAGTTCAGTTGTTGAGAGAATTCTGAGTGTTGTCATCCTCTCCATCTTCTCTTTCTTCCTTTCTCTTTCTGTCTTTTGTCACACCAACAGAGATTGATCAGCCTGTGGCTAGCAGTGGAAGGGGATCTAAAAACCGGAGAGAGGGAGGGTAAGAAAGAGCATCAGAATTTGTATTGGTGCCTCTTGTGCACCTTGCATACCTTCCTTCATGCCCATAAAATTCCATCAGCCCCGTTTACAATAAATTTGAACTAAACAATGCATTTCCTCAAACCAGAGATGACTCTATCAGGGTGCAGGGCACTGGCATACTGACAGCGGCGGGCTGGGTGGCTGTCCCAGGCACAGATGTGAAGGGGGCGCCATTGGTAGGTGTGAAGGGGGCACCACCACTCTGCACTGCTCACCCTGCTTTCCCCCTGCCGTCGAAACTACTACAGAAAGTGGCTTGTTTGGGGCACGTAGGAGTGAGGGTGGTGGCAACCTGGGCTTGTCCCCTGGGCCCCAGAGACCCATGGTACACCACTGATGCAGGGCCTTGGGCTAATTAACACCCCCCACGCAGAGCTGATCCTGTGTGCCATGGCAGTGGCAGCAGGGAAGGGGAGTCGGTGAGTGTCTGGATGTGGGGCCAGCGGTGCCACTGAGGAGTCACCCTATCCACTCCATGCATCTCTGTGGGGCCCCAGAGCACTGTGCCTGGGGCGGTTGCTTGTATTCATGCCCCCCTAGGGATGACCCTGCCACCCTCAGGGCACAGACAAGTGTCAGGTGTCACTTACCAAAGGTGGTGTGTAGCACATTGCCATGTCCTCTTTCAAGTCACACGTTGCAGAGGTGTGGACATCAAATAGCACTCAAAGCTTCATTGCACCCCACTTGATCAGCCTGCAGTCTTCTTGAACCCTGGATTTGCATTGCTGTGTCCCCTAGGGGCAAATCTCATGACTGGGATGAGTCCTTCTCTGCTCCCGCTGTGCTGTCATCCTGCACCTGCCTCAAACCTCTCTTGTCAATACAGTGAATGCGCATCCCCACTTCTGCTCCCCCAATTTATAGTCCTTCAGTGGGGCAACCCCCCCACCCACCAGCTGCCTCGTTTTGGTGTGGAAAAAAACCAGACACTCTGGCACTGGCTGGAAAAAAGCGCAAAAAAGAAGGTGGAAATGCTTGCAAATTCCATGGGTTTGTGTGCAAGCAATGCAAGTCTTAAACCCCATGCCGCCACCCCACCCACAGCTTCACTTTGGTGTTCCAAAACAAAGGAGACAGTGCCTGGCACCTGGCTGGAAAAGTGCATTTTCAAAGTTTATGCCTAGGGAAAATGCAAGGAAGGGTTGTGAAGGGTGAGCCAAAGAGCCTGGGAAGGTATGAGCCCCTGTGGGCGACTTTGCAAAGTGGCTGGTGGCTTGCAAAAAAGCAAGCCACGCTGCTGGGGAGTGACACACCACTTTCCTTCTCCCAACTAAGGGAGGTAAAATTAAGGTTTTACCTCAAAAGTGACTTTGCAGTGGGTGCTGCCTTTGCAAAATGCTGGTGTGCAGGCCAGCACTTGTGTGTTGCAACCCACTCAGGCAGCCCCCCTTGTTTACCTCTGGACCCCCCCTGTCTACCTGTGCAAGTGAGATTGCCAACCCCTCCCCCGAGCACCATGCAGCAAGCAGCAGGAAAAATGAACAGAGAGAAATGAACCTAAACAATGAATGAAATCCACCTTCGCAACCAAGCAGTGTAAAGGTGGATATGGAGGCAGACACAGGAAGTCAGGAAACCATGAGGTTTTATTGTTTGTAACACACTATTATAGTTCGCTTGTGCTTCTTTGCCTTCACCCTACCATGTCTCCTTGAAACTCAGTGGCACCCTCTTGGCTCTGCTAGCAGTCATATGGCCCTCCTATGACCCTACTGAATTAGGGGGAACAGGCTTGGCTGTAATTCTCCTCTCATCTTGCACAGAAGCAAGATGAGTGGACCGACTTTTCCCTTTTGGGCCCTGTACATTTATTTAGGCACTTCTGTAGACTCTGAAAGATATCACTGAAAGTGTCCTGTGACCTTTGTAATTCAACACAGGACTCATTGACCACATCTTTCAAATTCCGCATGGTGTGTCACACTTCCTCAAGGATGGCATCCTTCTTATGCAGTGACTCATGGAGTTTGTCTTGTAAGGCATCTGCATGCTCTGCCCTGGCTACTGAGGACTCTGCCAAAACCTCAAGCAAGGTTTCATGGGACCGTCTCTGCTTGCTGTGAAAATCTCTGTAGCGCTCTGCTGTAGTGCAAGCGGGGTGCTGTTCCCAGTGGCTAAGGGTCACAGTGGCTGATAAAGAAAAAGCAATTTTTCTTCCCCTCAAGAGGAGGCAAGTACACACCCCCACCATGCAGTGCACAAAATGCCGGCAGACACAGACCCTACAACAGTGGGGTGCCACTCGTATTGCCCAAAACTTACAAGTACTCATTTTGGAAACAGGTCCACAGCTGCCACTGCCTGTATTATCTGAAAAAAAAAAAATTAAAGCAAATAATTAGTTTGCTGTTACATTACGAGGTATTGAACCCATTATGCACCACTACTGAAAGAACATAGCAACCCACCTACAGCAACACATGAATTTCTCCCCCCTCCTCTCCTCTCCCGGCCCCCCAAACCCAACCAGCACAAACCCGGGTGTTGCCTGACAGTGGCAAGCAGTACATTACAAGAGACTTACCAGGTCCAGTATGTTCTTGGGTCTTGGTAACAGCAGGTGATGTATTGGCTGCATGGGTTTCTTCCTGACCCTCTACCTCCTCTGCTTCATTATCTGTGCTAGTCCATGGAATGGAGGGGCTAAGTGGCACTAAGTGTATGGTGACTGATGGTTCTTCCTGTCACTCATGGTCATCTGGGAGCAGGGAGCAGTCTCTGTACAGCTGAAACATGGCTTGGAAATTTGTTCCAGATCTTAGCCGCCCTCACTTGTTCTACAGTGCTGTTCAACTTAACTTGTTCTAAAGTGCCGTTCGTGAAAAAAAGGAATGCCGTGTCATGCAAACACAAATGACTGCACCAGAAAAAAGCCGCATTAAAATTTTCAGGTGCTCTACGTTAATGCCCGTGTCATCTACACATGTACCATAAGGCTAACCTAGGAGTGGAGCCAGAGGTGGCCCAATTGGGAAACACAGTCCAGTGCTCAGATAATGGAGCACTATGCAAGTCTGCTGTTAATCTGTATTTTTGTGTTTGTATTTCTTGTTGAGATTACTAAAGAATCATATTTGGAGCTAAATTTGTGTGTTAAAATAGACTGTGCACCCAGTAATAATAGTCTATGGCCTTCTAACATTAATTTACAGCTGTTATGTTTTTATTTCTTGTAGATGATGCAATGATTAGCTGTCACTTAGCATTAGCTGGTTTTGTTTTAGATGGAAGGTTCTTTGTTTTTCTTTGGAATGTAGTGTAAATCAGGATTGGATTTTAGCAAGAACTAGAAAGGGTATATTAAATAACCATATGGAGCTAGTTCAGTCAGGAATCCCAATGATATAAAATGTGTGTGATATTTTGGGAGAGGAGCTTTTCCTAAAGCAGCAATTCTCAATCAGGGTGCCATGGTACCCTCGGGCCCCTTGAGATCCTTTCAAGGGTGCTGCAGGGCATCATTCAATGTTAGCACTGTTAGGTGTGCAAGCTTGATTCATAAGATAAACTCCGAGATTTCACATAGGAATTCATAGTGTTAAAACCATTCTGACCTGCTGTGGCTGTTCAGAGTTCTTTTCAACAGAAGAATTGCTCTATAGTTTTTTTTATAGTAAAAAAAGGATTGAAAACTAAAAGCTGACATTTTCTAAGGGGTGTCTTGATTTAGTCTAGAAAGGTTTAGAACTGTTGGCATTTTTACACGTGTGGGTGGCAGTGCTGGGCACTTCTGAAAGCGCTTTTCAAAGTGCCACACGCAGTTGTATAAGTGGAAAAATGCATGTCAGTACTGAGAAAATGGTGGTAGCGTGCTTTTGAACTAAAACACCTCGGAGGTGCTTTAGTTCAAAAGCACACCACTGCCATTTTCTGTGCGCTAATGCGCATATTATCACTTATACAATTGCAAGCAACGCAGTGCAGTTCACCTCAGCTCATGTGCAAAGCAGACTCGATTAATTAAGTCTACTCTGAAGTGGTGAATCTCTGGCATGTTGCTGGAAAAAAACTGTGTGTATAAATCTCCATTGTCCTAGAGACAAAATGTACGTTCAGATATGTAAGTTTGCAAGACAGTTAGAATGCAACCCACTGCTTTATGGAGGGTAACAGACACATAACACATGCTATTGTGGCTGTATTTTTATCAGGAATTAATTTGGTCAATCTGGCAGAATTAAAACTAGAGGTCCCACTAAACTCAAGACATGCAAGAAGTTACAGTCATAGCTTCAGGGAAAGAGCTCTGAAATAAGCATGCACTCTTTGAGAAAAGTTTAAAAGAATTGTGTTATATGCAATTTACTTATGTTTACATGAGATGTTTTCTTGAGGATGGTAAGAATGTAAACATCAGTGCTCATTGTGCTTACCAGTAAGAGCTGATTATAACCATCTGCCATAAAATAGAATCAGAAAGGAGCTGACCCTTGTGTCTTTAGATATCTGCCTGCCTGACCTCAGTTTACAAAAACGTATAAGCATTGGAAGTGTTGTTATGTTGTTGCTTCCTGTTTGAATTCCCAATATCAATGACCTTCCAACATACAGAGCAATATAAATGCAAATCTTTCTACCCAAAAGAGTACATGTCAAAGTTATACAATTGCATCTGTTTTCTTTCACAAGATTACTCACTCTTTGGAGGGATGTTTCGTGTTAGTAATTTTCACCCCCCGCTTTCAAATAATGATGTCAATGATACTACCAATGTGCTTTTGATGAGCACAGATGCCAAATCTCCTGATTAACTTTGCCATGACTGAGACCCTATCAATTACCCTAGGGCTTTACAACATTGCAGGCCATTACCTAGACCAAGTTATTTTGTAGCAGGATTAGGGCATAGTTTAATAGTAGTACTAATAAAATGACAACTGAACAAAGGCAAGCAGAGTGGCACTCTACAGTGAAGTTTGTGGATTCCCAACCAGAGACATTCAAGGCCTGCTTTTCATAGGGGCAACAACAACTCAAAAGGCAACCAGGCTACTGTATTTAGAGGCAGTGGTGTAGTGAGCTCATTGATCACCTGCGGCAGGGGAGAGGCTGGTGGTAAGGATATGCAGACCACAGTAGATGAGGAAGGGGAAGCACCATTCTGCTTACCTCACCTGCCCCCCACACTGAAACAATGTTTAACATGACACTGCACTGCCATGATCCTGCGGTCAGGCAGAGGCAGCGCAGGATTTCCTCCACTGTTGCAAAGACTTGAGGGGGAAGGAGGAGAGAAAAGGACCATCATTCTCCTCCCCTTTCCCCTTCACCCCGTTCCCCAGATATTTCATAAATTTCATAGATTTCATAGACATTAGGGCTGGAAGGAACCTTGGAAGGGACCTTGGAAGATCATCGAGTCCAGCCCCCTGCCCCAGGGGCACGAAGTCAGCTGGCGTTACAGGATCCCAGCAAGATAAACATCCAATTTTCTTTTGAAGGTGTTCAATGTAGGTGCTTGAACCACCTCCGATGGCAGGCTATTCCAGACCTTGGGGGCTCGGACAGTAAAGAAATTCTTCCTGATGTCCAGCCTGAAACAGCCTTGCAGGAGTTTATAACCGTTCAACCTTGTCATCTCTTGGGGGGCTCTGGTGAACAATCGTTCCCTCAGATCCTGGTGAACATCCTTGATAAAGTTATAGGTGGCCATCAGATCGCCCCTGAGCCTGCGCTTTTCCAGTCTGAAGAGCCCCTTAGCTCTCAGCCTGTCATCATAAGATCTGTTTTCTGTTCATGTTATGAATGCCGCGTGCCCCTCGGTGGCTGTGGGGGGCATGGTGAGCTCCAGCAGGTGGTGGCAGTGCTGGCGGTGGTAGGAGCATGGCAGTGGTAAGTGTGGAGCTCCCACAGGCAGCTGTGGCACTGTTGGTGGCTGAGGGGTGGGTGGGTGGGTGAGTGCCGACTGGTGGTTGGTGACCACCCGCAGACGCTGCCGGCAGTGTCAGAGGTGCCTTTTCATAGAGGGTGCACCACTACGCTCAGGGGGTGCACGTGCACCTGCGTGTACCCCCTACATGTTGCCAGTGGTTCATGTTGCCTAGCTTCTGTGGTGGGGAATCATGGCACCCCCTCATAGTTAGCACCTAGGGCAGGCACTCCCCTTGCCAGCTGTATTTAGTACTGTCGAGAGGTCATTTGTAATTTGAGAGAAGTAAATAGCTGCATTAGTCTGAAGTTGGGCAGAAGTCAGGGTGGCACTTTAGGCCATTTATAGATATTATGTTTTTCTAGGTTTAATCAGGACTCTCTTCTCTTTGGCAGTCCCTTGCAGTCAAGGATGATTGTCATATGTGTGTGTCTGAAGATGGCTGATGAGACCTATCCAGGATCAGCTCAGATATGTGTTTCTGTGTGGGGTGGGTGGCACTGCATTGCAGCCATCACTATATACACATGGACATCTGTAGTCAGATTAAAATTGGCTTCAGTCTGAATTGACTAATCCTCAATGAATGAGGATTAAAATTAATGCAGACTAGGGCAGTTTGAACTAGGCAATTTAAACTGTGTTAATTAACATGTGTATATGGCATTGCTTTTAGGAAAAACATTCCTTAGGAACTCAGCAGATAAGCATTGCAAATATCAATCCCTACAAGGCAAACTCAATTGGGTTTGTGCAACACAACAGAGGCTATCAGGCACAAAGTAACACTTTTATGAAGTTAAATGTGCCAACAACACCTCACCATGACTAAATATCAGTATCCTGACTAAACTCCCAGCTGTGCCCAAACACATGGGCTACTGCTCTGTGAAGGAAGGGGCAAACCTCCTCTCCCCACCCCCCAACACACACATTGACCAAGATGGTCATTAACAATCAGGTTAATTGCACACATTAAGGTTTCCGGAACAGCACTTTGGATAACCGTTGGCTTGCAACAATGTAGCAGCACTTAAACAGGCTTATTATCACCTCCTAAGTACTTCCAACTACAAGTGCTAAATGCATAAACCCTCACACAGAGGCTGTGAATTAAGTTTGTTAAGGGGCTGATGGTCATCATTTAATTCACATTGGACACAGTTTAGAAAATGGTGAGCACATCTACAAATAGCCTTAGAGACTAACTCATTTAGAAAGCCTTTCCCATGCGATAGCCTAATTCTCCAGACACTTCATCAGATGCTTCATCATAACATCTGACCAAGTAGGCTGTTGGCTACAAAAGTTTATGCTTTTCTGAACAAGTTAGTTTCTAAGGGCATTTTTACATGTGCTCCAAGGGTGGAAGTGGTGGCACTTTAATTAGAGCAGTTCCGAGAGCTGCTACAATTAAAGTGCTGTTGCATCTCATTTATCAGCATCCCTGTGCTTAAAAATGGCAGTGGGATGCTTAAAGCTCTAGTGTCCCCGCTTCTATTTTTAAGTTCAGGGACACTGATACATGAGGTGCAGGTGGCTGCTGGAGCACAGCAATAGCCACACTCCAGCAAACTCCACTAATTGAGTCTTGTTCAACGTGCTGGAATTCCAGCGCATTGAAGCAGTCTCCACACTCCACACATGTATAGGCACCTTAAGATGCCACCTGCCCCTGCCTTCATTGTAATTTGAGTGAAGCTTTGTCTCCCCTGTCGTCCCCCCCACCCCCCACACACACTTCTTGCCTTGGGGTTCTTGAATGCAGAAAGCATGTTCAATTCAAACCCTTGAAGAAAACATCAGAGACAAATGCTGGAAGAATGTATTTGTTGGCTTTTTGTCAGTGTATAGATAGGTAAAAAACAACTGGTTAATTAATAGATCTTTGAATGGCATTTTCATATGAACTCTTCTTTATCATTAGAAAGGGGATTAAATAAAAAAAACCCCTGCTGAATCTAGGATTGTAAAATCTTATTCTCATTGATTTCAGTTTCAAAATGCCACTGGCTTTGAGGGAGACCAGATTCCTGTTGAAATCCTAGCCAAGGTTTGCATTTAGTAAATTATGCTTCTCAACTTCATAGTGGGCTAACATAGTACACTCCTGAACTTCAGGGTTTCTGGAATCTAGATCTGAATTTTGTAGCTTGCATCCACCCCAGTCAATAATGTATCTTGGGAGTATTTAACTATCTTGCATATAACTCATGCCACCTTTAGGCATAACAAGGTAATGAAATATAACCAAAATATGCTCAGTAGGCAGTTGTGAGATAACCTGTTCTTAGGCAAATTTTCCTCCTATCTCCCATAGCCAGGTTTGACTTATCCCTCAAATTATGAGGATTAAGATCCCTTCTTAAACTGTCTCTCTTATTTTTTATTTTTTTAAAATTTTTTATATTCAGAGAAATAATTGGCTTCAATGAAACCTCCTGGCAGTGGATTCTATAGGCCAGTGGTTCTCAGCCTTTAGTACCTTACAAACCACCTGCCGATCAACACAGCAAAAGTGAAACTGGAAGTCCCACCATGGCACTTCCGGTTTCGCCACCGTGAGCTGAGTCCCACTTTTTCCTCACAGGCCACAGCCCGGATCAAAGCAGCCTGAGTGGGACCCTCCTCCTTATCCCCCAGCACACTGACACTGCAGATTGAAAGCCCCGGTGCAGCAGATGTGGTGGGAGGGGCAGCAGCAGGAACTTCCAGCTCGGACATGCAAAGATGTCTCCAACCTGCTAGGCGGTGGGCGGGGGGGCAAAATCAAAATGCAGCACCCATGTACCCCCTGCCCATGTCACAGGACCAGTGATGGGAGCAGCAGTGAGAGCCACCAAACAAGCTGCCACATGAACAGCTCCTGGACTAGTGGCACGCAGTGGTGTGAGTCGCCCCACCCCCTCCCTGGCCAGGGCTGCACTCCAGGTGGTAAGCCCCAGCTGCCAGGCTGTGCTCCATGGGGCAGGTGGAGCCAGGGCTGCACTCTGGGTGGCTAGCCCCAGCCACAGCCCAGAGCACAGCCCTGGCTCCATCCACCCCATGCAATGCAGCCCAGCAACGGGGGCTTGCCACCTGGAGCACAGCCCTGCCTGGGAAGGGGTGGTGCAGCTCACGCTGCTATGCACCACTGATCCGGGAGCTGTTGATATGATGGCCTGTTTGGCAGCTCTTGCTGCTGCTCCCGCCACCAGTTCAGGAGGGCATGCAGTGGGGACATATGCCCCAGGATCCGTGCGGGGCAGGTAGGGCTGTGGCTGTGCCAGGCAAAAGGCAGAAGGCACCAGGAGTGGAGGCTATGCCATCCTGCTGCTCAGCCAGCCAGTGTGGGACCAGCGTGAGACATAGTCACTGCGCTGCTTCTGGACAAGCGGTATGCAGCAGTGGGAGTTGGCCCAGCTTCCCCATGCCTCACGGATGAGCAGTGGCTTCGCCCCAGCTGGGCAAGTGGCAGCTGGTCACGTTGGTAGTGGTATGTACCAGCTGAAAACTTGCTGTAGCCCTCCATAGCCCCCACTCCATTGCTTGCCCTGCCCCAATCCTGAGGCACATGCTCCCCCCACATACCTTGCTGCCGCTTGCCCAGCCGGGGCAAAGCCACTGCTCTTCCAGAGGCAGTGCAGTAGCTCAGTCTTGTGCTAGCCCCACACCAGCTGGGCGAGCAGCAGCAGGGCATGTGGGGGCATGTGCCACCTGAAAACTCACTACAGCCCCGCCATCACCCACCCTGCCCTGATCTGGAGTCACAACCTCCCCTCCCCCACCCCCGCATGGCCTGCCACCACTTGCCCAGCTGGGGCAAAGCCTCTACTTGTCTGGAGGCAGCACTGGGGTTCAGTCTTGTGCCAGACCCGCACCGGCTAGGCAAGGGGCGGGGGGGCATAGCCCCAATTTCTAGCAACTTCTGCCTTTTGTCCAGTGCAGCCCTGGCCCTGCCTGCCCTGCACAGATCCTGGGGCACACCCCCGCACTCTAAGCCCTCCTGGACCAATGGCAGGAGCAGGGGCTAGAGCTGCCAGACAAGCTGCCATACAAGCAGCTCCCAGACCAGTGGCGTGAGCCTCCCCACCCCGTCCCTGGGCAGCACTTGCCCCAGCTCAGCTCCTGGTCCCAGCCCCAATCCCTCCCTCCCTGTGGGGACATTGATCTGCCCCCCTCCACACCCCTTCTCTCCCCCTTTCACCCACCAGAACAGACTTACCAGCTGGAGACAGCTGTGTCCAGTGTTAAGGACTGCTGCTTGTTTAGTCTATGCCCGAATCTCTGATGAGGCGCCGAATCTTTGGATCTGATTCAGCTGAATCAAACTGGGACAGTGATTCGAATCAGTGAATCAAATCACTGTCCCTCCAAATTGGTCAAATCCGAATCGAATACTTGCCACTTCACACAGGTCTAATGGGCAAGGAACAGTCTTACTCATGCTGGGAACACCTAAGCAGTCCCTGCTTGAACCGCTGCTGCCTCCACCATGTGCTCTGCCCTTCCTGGCTGTTGCTCTTAAAGCTGCAGCATCAGGGGACTGTTTAGCAGGTCCTGGTATGGGTGTGCTACTGGGGCATCGACTCTGCAAGTGGGAGGAGATTCTTGTGCTTCTAACTTGGCACCTGGGGTGAGTCCCCCTCTCACCCACACCTAGTTATGGTACTGCTTGGAAATCACCTATCATTGAAAAGAACTATGAAGCACCCTCCTGTTAATACATGACCATGCCAACAATTGACTATTTACATCTCTTCCTAACTTGTTATGTCTTAGTGGGCATCTGATTCCTGACAATACTTTACTTCTAACAGCACACTTTTTATTTCATTAGGAAATTCTTGTGAGTACCATGTAAAAGATCTTTGGAAATCTAAATGATATGAAGCCAACTGCTGTTATTTACTTTGTAATCATCAGTGCATTAAAAGAACAGTTCATTCTCCTTCAAATGTCAGGTGTTTTGTGGAAAAGAGCTAAAGAGCCAACTATTAGATTTGAAAGAAATGTCGCCTTTGATTCAGAACAGTTGTTTTTTTCCCCACTTAACCAGCCACATGATAATTTTGTCTCCTCAGATTTCACACTTTAAACTTTTCCTATTTTGGGCTTGTAGCATCTGGAATATGGAAATCATCATATGCAATGAGACTAAAACAGGAGTGCCCAATCCTCCACCTGTGGGCCAGATTCAGCCCCTGGTGCCTTGTCACCTGGCCTCTGAGGCTCCCCATAGATCTGAGAGGAGCCCTGCAGGCTGTGGCCCTGCTTGCTACAGTGGGAGAGCAGGGCACTATGGGGCTGGATCCAAGCTGGTGGACAGCATGGGGCCCCAGGGCCTGATCCCATCTGGGTGAAGGCAGCATGGGGAGGTAGTACATTGCCTCAGAGCCCAATCTTGGTATGCAGGGGATGGGTGGAGGCAGTCTAGGGTACTAGGACCCAACCTTGGTGCACAGGGTTTGTGCAGGGCCTAACCCAGCCCATGAACTGGACTAAAAGATCAATGTACTTCTCACATATGGATAAGCAAAGAGAGCATGTGTGAGGCTGCCCAGCCAGAATGGTAAGGTAGACAAGGTTTTATTGGATCAGACCCAGCATACACTTCCCTGTTATAGTTGCTTGTTTGCTGCATGTACCAGCTAATCATAAGCTCTATCCATAACTTTCTCAGGCACCCTTTCTAGTGCAGTAAGTGGGGACTGTGCTGAGGAAGTAGTAAGGAGTCCTGGATAGGATTCTAGTTAAAGAATTTGTTTTACTTTTTTACAAAAAACAATTCAGATACTGAAATAAATTCAGGGTTGGGGGAAGGGCAGTACACAGCTGAAGAATATTAATCATAATCAGGGTTCTGGGTTTTCCATTTTCATGGAAAAATGGAAAAAAACATGGATTTTCCCTTTTTAACAAAGAAAACCATGGATTTTTCATTTTAACAGAGAAACATGCAGATTTTCTACTTTTGCAAAGAACTCTCTGCAGGCTGGCAGAGTTACGCCTGCAAGGAGTTGGGGGGAGTGGGAGAAGGGTGGTCAGGCAGGGGGTGCCATGTGCATGTGTGCACTCACACATGCACATGGGCACCAGGCACCCTGGAGAACAGCTGTGACAGGTAAGCCTGGCAGAGGAGGAGGGAGGATTGAGGCCCACATAGCATAGGTAGAGGGAGAAAAAATAATTTGGGGGGTGTGCTCAGCCAGAATGGTCCCACCTGCTGGGTGGTGGAGGTCCCAGATGGAGGGTAGCAAGGCAGGGAGCCCAAGTCCGCATTGGGCAGCCTGCCCTTGTCCCTGCCTCATGCACAGATCTGGGGGGCATGTGTCCCCCCTGCCCTCCCCAGGAGTGCGTTCAGCAGTGGGAAGCCACTTCCTCTCCCCCTCCCTGCCCCCGCCACCACCTGGATGAGCTGCCTGTGGCTCTGTCCCAATCCCTGCCTGGGTCCTGCGATGTGCATTCTAGCCCCAGACCCCAATCCACACACATCGTCTGGGATGGGCAGCAGCCCCATCCCCAGGCCCACCCCAACTCCCTCCCTCCCTATGGAGCATAGGCGGCAGAAGGCCAGGGCTAAGGTGGCTCATCCCCCCAAAATGTGGGGCAGCAGGTAGAGCCGCAAGGCAGCCTGGCCACAACCTCTGGGTAGCTGCAGCAGGGGTGGGGAGGGGCACGCATGCAGCCAGGATTGCAGCCCGGTGTGTGGATCACTGGCTGCTCAGCACAGCAGGCAAATATCATCAGTCTATTCTGTTAGGGAGAAGGGGTGTGTAGGGGGCAGATTGAGGACCCCATGGTAAGGGAGGGAGCAGGGCACAGGTGGGGCAGGGGCTGGGGTGACTGGGGCCATGGCTAGGCTGGGTGGTGGGACAATTGGTGCCCAGGTGCCTCATCCAGGGGTGCAGGGGGCCTCCTGCCACTTTGTGCACCCTGGGGAAGGCCCAGGGGGCGCATGCAACCTGATCTGTGCACGGGGCAGAGGTGGAGGCTGCTGCATGCTGCACTTATCTGCTGGGCAGGGGGTGGGGCCAGGTGGGGAAGCTCCTTGCTGCTGCAAGCCCCACGCTGCCCTAAGTGCCTGTGCCCACCTGGCAGCAGCAGGGGTGGTGGTGTGGGGTTGTGCCCCTTACTGCTGCCAGGCAGGCAGGGGCCACCTCACCATGGCAGTGTGGCACTCCCAGTGTTGGAAGTGAGCTTCTCTGCCCAGTGCCACTGTGCCCTGCCATGGCAGGGTCTACCTGCTGGCCTACAGAGGCCCCAGGGGGAAGGCAGCAGGCTAGGGAGCCCAAGCCCCCAGCAGGTAGCCTGCTGCTACACCCCCCTGACACTCTGCACCCTGGTCATGCCTTCTGCAGGGGAGCGGGATCTGGGCTCCACACTCTGCTCTGTGACAGAAGCTGCTTCCTGTGGGTGGCAGCCAGGGCTTGGGTGCTGCTGGGGGAGCAGGGGGCTCCAGATCCCTGTCTCTACAGCCCTGGAAGTTCAGGGCTTCCTTTGGCAGTGCTGGAGGGTAGTGGACTGTGGTTGGGGAGTGATGGGCACTAACAGGGGTGGGAGGGCTGTGGGTAGGGAGTGAGGGGCACCAGCAGGGCTAGGGGGCTGCAGCTTGGGAGTAAGGGGCCTGGACCTGCGTTCTGGTGAGCAAAGGGGGAAAAGGGAGCTCTGATTTTTTCCATGATAAAAAGCCCAAAATCCAAGTACCAAAATCAAAGCACCAAAGTTTATGGGTACTTAGAATTTATTTTATAGTAACTGAGGCACTGGCAGGCTTCCAATTGCTTTAAAATGGTAAATATATCAATGAAAAATTGTGTTAATTTAATATCTGTATATATAGTGGCATTTCATTTTAATCACAGACGTTGGGTTTTTTAATCCGAGAATTTGCATTTTTTTTTTATTAGAGAAAAACCAGGATCCCGGGTCATAATACAGCTCTGAGTCATTTGCATTAGACTGTAGTGTCTAAATGCCTCTTTTCCCTCTTACATTCTGAACAATCTGATTTGGACAAACTTCAGAAACTTCATCCCTGTGGGCCAGCGTTTTGAACAGAATGTTACAGGGGTTGGCAAGTAGAGATTCATCCCTGGGTGTTGTTTTAGGGTGGAAGCACACAAATGACAAGTGCCACTGCTGCTGACCTGGCCACCGACCCAGGTGCTTCTACCTCCTAATAACTCCTCTGGTTTTGAAATGTAATTGAATGGCACTTTCTTGGGCGGTTAGAAGCATTCGGCTAATGTGAGGGTAGTCCCATTTCTACAAGCCCTGCAAATGAGGAAATGTTGGAGTATAGGGCACAGCAAGACAGGCCCCACAGATAAGGATTAGATAGTTCTGATGGTTTTGATAGATATTTATGTTTTTTTGGATGTGCACTGGAGCTGTCAAAGATTTTTCCACTTGCAGAAGTAGCTGTGTTACTACTATACATTAGTATAGACCTTTTGTCTACTCACAGTGGCCTTCCATTGTTTTGATTGTGGTGTAGTATTAAAATTGGTCTTCTGTTTTTTTTATCTATGTGTTCAACAGCCTAATATAATATGTAACCCTGTGCCATTTTCAGGCCATAAGCAAAGCCCCATGCAGGGCTGGCTAGGGGCAGACCCTGGAGCCGGTGTGGGGAGGGCAGTACAGTCACATCCATTCAATTTCTGGTCCACCCAGAGTTTAAAATCAGCTGCTGACTATGGCCAGCAGCATCCAACTGACTCCTATAGGAGGGCAGGTTGGAGAGGCTTGGTGCTGCTGTCATTGCTGGGAGTCCTGCACTGGCTGTGCCATCATGGCAAAGTACCCGTAACCCACCCAGCAGCAAGACTTTGGGATGCTGCTGCCCCTGCTGCTGTCAGGCCGGGGTGGGGGGGGAGGGGCACCTCACCTTGGTAGCACAGCTAGCACAGGGCTCCTGGTGGCAATGACAGCACCAAGCCTCTTTGCCCTGCTCCACCCTCTTACACTGGGTCCTGCTCAGGAGCACCAGAACTCCCTGCTGGTTGCTTAGCCGGGCAAGAGGAGTTCAAGCAGGAGGTTGTAGAGGACCCCAGCTTAGAGGAACTCTGGCAGTTGGCTCAGGAGCAAGAGAGAGTTCTCCCCAGATAAGAGGGAACAGGTGGTCTGGGATAAGGGACTCCTCTATCGGTTGTGTACTGAAGAACCATGCTGAGACCTGGAAACCCCGCCACCAGCTCATAGTACCTCGTAAGTTCAGACAACAATTGCTTTCCATGGCTCATGATTTACCATGTGCTGCTCACGTGGCAGGGAATGGATGTGCCAGCGGCTGCAGGCAAACTTTTATTGGCCCAGAATTGCCTAGAATGTGACCGACTACTGCAGATCTTGTGAGACGTGCCAGTGGTCGGGCAAAAGTGGGGACAAGTGAAAGGCTCCCCTACAGACCCTCCCTATCATTGATCAACCCTTCCAAAGAGTGGGTATAGACATTGTGGGCCCCCTGAGGCATAAGACTCACAGAGTGAAGAAATACATCCTGACTCTAGTGGATTTTGCAACTCGGTACCCAGAGGCAATTGCCTTGACCTCCACTGAGGCACCTGTAGTTCTGAAGCCCTAACCAAGATCTTCTTTCAGCTGGGTTTTCCCTCCGAGATCCTGACTGACAGGGGTGGGAACTTCCTGGCGGAGGTGATGAAGTGCCTGCAGGAGTGCTGTGGGGTGAAACACCTCAAGACCACAGCCTACCACCCTCAAACAAACGGGCTTGTAGAAAGATTCAATGGGACCTTGAAAGGTTTGCTAAAGGCCTATGTGGACTCTAACCGCAACGACTGGGATGGGAAACTTCCGCATTTGCTCCTTGCCTACCGGGAGGTGCTCCAGGAGTCCACTGGGTTCTCGCCCTTTGAGTTGATGTTCAGAAGGCGAGTCAGGGGTACTTTCAATTTGGTAAGAGAAGAGTGGGAAGGGAAAATCTCTTCTACTAAGACCTCCATGATAGAATATGTGCTCAGCTTTCATCAGAAGCTAACTGACATGATGAAGGTGGCCCAGGCCCAGGAGAAGCAAAGTGCCTGGTATGATGAAAAGGCTCGCTTACGTACCTTTGAACAAGGTGATAAGGTCATGGTTTTCCCGCCACTGAAGAGAGACCAGCTGCAAGCAGCTTGGGAAGCTCCCCATGTCACCCTGGACAAGCTGGACGATGTGACCTATGTAATGACCAGGAGTGGGAAAAAGCCTAAGATAGTACACATGAACATGCTTAAATCATACTTTAATAGAAGTGATGTGGTATTCTGGATTTCCTCACTAGAAGGATCACCTGAGGATCCAGAGGAGCAGGTTATATATGGTGACTGGGATGGAGAGGCAGGAATAGAGGAACTCCGCCTGCCAGATTGTCTGCCTTCCCAGGACAAGGACAAGCTACTCGCAGTACTCAAGGACTTTGAGACAGTGTTCTCTAACAAACCAGGTAAAATGAACCTGGCAGTATACTCTATAGACTTGGGCAGCCATCACCCTATCCAATCCAGGCCTTACCAAATTAATGTGAAGGTGATACAAGAAATAACACGAGAGATCACAGAGATGAAAGGGTTAGGGGTAATTCGACCTTCAATGAGTCCCTGGGCCACCCCTGTGGTACTCATCCAGAAGCAGGATGCGTCAATCCAGTTCTGTGTGGACTACCAGAAGCTGAATGCTATTACCACCCCTGACGCTTACCCTATGCCCAGGACAGACTCTTTACTTGATAGCCTGGGCCCAGCCAAGGTCATCTCTACTCTCGATCTGTCCAAAGGATTCTGGCAAATGGCGCTGGATCTGGACACCATAGCCAAGTCTGCCTTTACCACACCTGTGGGACTATATGAGTTTACAGTTTTACTTTTTGGTATGTGGAGCTCTCCCGCATCTTTTCAAAGACTGATTAATAACCTGTTACAAGGATGTGAGCAGTTTGCTATGGCTTACATCAATGACATCACCATCTTCAGTCAGGACTTTGAATTGCACCTGATTCATCTGACCACCATGTTAGGTAAGATCAAGCAAACTGGTCTTATTGTGAAAGCCAAAAAGTGCCAGTTGGCACTATCTGAAGTGGTATATTTGGGACATTGTGTGGGTGGAGGTCATGTTGCTTCCTTATGGGACAAGATTGAGGCCATTAGAGACTGGCCACCCCCACAAACCAAGAAGCAAGTCAGAGCCTTCCTTGGTCTGGCTGGATATTACAGGCGGTTTGTCCCTGGATTTGGAGCAACAGCAGCTCCCCTACATGAGCTGACCAAGAAGGGCATCCCTGATCCAGTGGTCTGGAAGCAGGGGTGCCAGGAAGCATTTGACACCCTAAAAGCTGCCGTGATCAAACAACCAATTCTGAAGGAACCAGTCCATGATAAACCCTTCTACGTAGTCACTGATGCCTCCGACTCAGGACTAGGAGCTGTACTCTTACAAGAGCACCAAGAGACACAGCACCCTGTGGTTTACTTAAGCCGGAAGTTAATCCCTCAGGAGTGGAACCTGTCATCTATCAAGAAGGAGTGTTTGGCAATCGCCTGGGCGCTGAACAAGCTGAAGCCCTATTTGTGGTGGCAGCAGTTCACCACCCAATTGGACCATGCCCCACTGCAATGGTTGCAGACAATGCAAAACATCAATGCCAAACTTCAACGGTGGGCCTGGCAGCTTCAGGAGTTCAACTTCACTGTTGAACACATCAAGGGAAGCCAAAATGTGATAGCAGATGCCCTGTCATGAAATGACTCTGGGTAGTGTGTCGGATGGACTCAGACCCACCTGCGAGAGCTCTGGTGTGGGAGCTCCCTAATGTGCTTCGATGTTCTGTGTGTATTATTGTTATGTCCAGTCTTATGTGTTGTGTAATCGCTCTTTAGGTGTGAAAGGTGACCCTTCCAGATGAAACATGCTCGTACCCATAGCTCTGTAAAGCCATGTGTTCAAGCTTTTAAAGGAGGGGGGGAAGTGTGGCAGAAGGCCACCTCTGTCCCCCCCCCAAATCTCAGCTCTGTGACAATTTGGTTAGGATGGGCCCAGCAGAGGATACACACCTTACCCTATCTCTTTAGGTAACCTGAGCTGGATACATTCCTGAGGGAGGGGGGAAACCTGCTCCCTCTGCCTACGTGACTGGCATCACATACATGGGTGAGGGGCTTGGGCTCCCTGGTGGGCTAGAGACTGCCAGTCTGCCCAGCAACCAGTGATGCATTTCAAATGGGTTGGCTGATGGCCAACAGGTGCTGGCCTCCATTGGACCAGGTAAATGAGGTCATAAGGGCTATATAAGTTAAGGACTGCCCAGGAGGAGGGGGCAGCAGCCATGAGGAAAACTGAGAGAGAGAGGAGAGCTGGACCATCTGAAACTTGCTCTCTTTCTCAAAACTCATGATCAAGAAACTTCCTGCCTCCAGAGGGAATCTCCACCTGACTCTGGATGATACTTGTGAGTAAGCTACTTGAGATCTAACTAAATATATAGCTTGCAGTAACTCAGATGTGTGATCAAAGGCTACTCCAGCCACCCTGTTTGCTCTATGGGATTCCTCTGATACTACTCAACTCTGTATCCTATTCCAACCCTACTCCTTGTAACCAATAAAGTTCTCCTTTGTATCTAGCATGGGAGACTTATTGGGAGTGGGTCTAGATTATGCCTTGTGGTTCCCTTGGCTCAGTTGACAAAGGGAGACCACTACTTGTGCTTCCGACTGAGGGAAGTACCTCAAGTTTTTGAAGTGAGCCAAGTACCCTTGAGGGCTACTAGGCCTGTGTTTCCCAGGGGGTGCAGTGCCAGAATCAAGCCCATCCCTGGGTGGTGGCAGTTCTACCCCCAGGCTAGCGGGTGTGCTCCAGGAAGGGGGTGGGCCAGATGTGAGGTGCCCCCAGGGAGGCACTCGGAGCCTGGAAGGTGGTCGAGTGCAGTGAGATGGGTGGCTCAATACAGGAGCACCCCGTACTGGCCCACCACAGCTTCATTCAGAGTAACAGAGCAGCTCCATGCCCTGGGCAGCTTTGATGCAGGGAGTACAGTTTTCCCTTGCTTTATGCGGGTCCTGTATGTGTACATTCGCTCTTATGCAATGACCCTTTTTATACCAAACAATTGTTATATGCAAGGTAAATTCACTCTTATGCGATTGGTGTGGTGGAAGCCCACAGTCAGCTGCATTGTGTGGTGCATTGTGGGAGTGACACACACCAGAATATATTCTCCTATGTGGATCTGTGCTCCTCACTTGTTGTCTGTGATGTGTTTCTGTAGTTGCCATCCCTATTAAGGCTTCTAAGTGTCCCACTAGCTTAACTTCTACCCCTCTTTGCTGTTCATGAGTATCAAAATTGTCTTGTAAAAGTGGTAGAAATGGGTCTGGGGGTCAGTACAGTCAAGTTCTTGGAATATATCCCTATTTGTTATATTGTAAAGTGGGTTCCCTTTATGCAAATTCAAGTTATGTGCCCTTTTCCAGAAATACATGTACAGCATAAAGTGAGGGAAACCTGTATCACCAGCTGCTGTCTTGCTAGTGGTGAATATTTTTGTGCCCCCTTCCCTAAAGGTCATGCCCAGGGATGCTGTCCCATTCACTCTCTCCTCAGTTATGTTGCCGGCTTCTTTCTTCATGCTGTCTGTGTCCAGCAAAAGTGTCACCAAGAATACATGAAAGATATTCCTTGCTTTCAGTCCCTGTGTCTGGATCACAGCAGCCCAGAGTGGTGCTTGCTGGAACACATGCAGTACAGTTTTTCGAAGTGAAGCTTTACCATGTGTTTACTGAGCATGTGCAAACTGCAATTTTTCAAAAGCTATCAGTTGGCCAGGTGTGGGCAAATGTTCATAGAAATGTCAAGAGCCACATCCTTGGCACAAAGGCCCCCATGCTTTGTGTCACTTTTCTGAAGTATGAAAGCACTCAAGCTTCTAGAAGAAAAGTTTGCTAGAAATCATTTACCTAAGCAAAAAAAAAAAAAAAAAAAAATTTTTTTACTGGCCTCAGTCTCAAAAATGGTTCAATTGTTCTGGCTGAAGTGTTGCCAAACTCTGCCCCTCACTCCCCCCAGCAACTAACCAAATGAACAGACAAAGTAAAACCCTAAGGGAGGCACACCTGGCTAAAAAAATTCAGCTCAGACTTCAACTTGGGCAAACTTTAGGAAGTACTGGACAAATGTAATAATGGTTAGTGCTATCTCTACCTTGTAGGAGTAAGTAACAGGGAGAGTATTCTATAATCTCATGCATTTGTAGTGCAGAGGTGTGGTATTAATTAGGGCTGTGCAAAGCTTCAGGTGCTGATTTGATTTGGAGTGCTGATTCAAATCTGAATCAAATCAGGAGACCAATAAAAAGGTCTGAATCAATTTGAAGCTCTCTGAATTGATTTAGAATAGATTCAGAGAGCGTTGGAGATTTGGGCAGTCCCTGCTTGCTGCTGCAGGGGGCTGGACCCGGATTCCGTGCTGGTAAATAGGAGGTGAAGGAGGAGGGGGGAGGGGACCCCTGCCAGGCCACATTCCCTGCCTGCTCCCCTGAGTGCCCCCTGACCCCCACCCACTCTCCCAGCACCCCCATGGCTGCCCCACCCACCCCCAACTCCTGGCTCTTTAAAAAAAAGAAGAAAAGCCTCTCACCCACCAGCTCCTGCAGTGGTCTTCAGAGCTTCTGGGGGCTTGTGGCAGAGCCCCCCATGCAGCACAGGGCAGCGGGGGACAGCAGGAGGCAGCAGGGATTATCCCCTGCCTGGCAGGAGCCAGTGAGTGTGGGGCTTTTTTTTAAAGAACCAGGAGCTGGTGTAGATGGGGCAGTCATGGGGGGTAGGGTTGAGAGAGTAGGCAGGGGTCGGGGGGCTCATGGCAGAGCCCTCCCTATGGCATGGGACAGCAGCTGGTGAGTAGGAGCTTTTTTTTTAAGAGCTGGGAACTGGGGCTGGGAGAGCAGGTAAGGGATGGGGACTCATGACAGAGCCCCCCACACAGCACAGGGCAGTGGGGGGCAGCAGGGATCACCCTCCCTCTCCCCACCTGGCAGGAGCTGGTGAGTCTTGGGCTTTTTATTTGTTTAAAGAGCAGGATGCTGGGGCCAGGTGGGACAGCCATTAACGGGGCTGGGAGAGCGGGCAGGGGATGGGGTCTGTCCAATTCAGAGATTCAGCCAATTCGGTAGTGGCTGAATCTGATTCGGAGACTGAATCAATTCAGGACATTGATTCGAATCACCAAATCGAATCACTGTCTCCTAAATTGTCCAAATCCAAATCCGAAGCGAATACTAGCCACTTCACACAGGCCTAGTGTCAATCTTCTCCATACCTGGCCAAGTTAATAACTTTGTACTGTTTCTGGTATTAACCTTTTTCATTACAAGTGGATCCTGAAATGGCAGTTTTCATAGTTGCTAGCCTCGCCTTCCCTCCCCACCAGCCCTTCCCCACCCTGTCACTGAGATCAGTATGCATAAAATTACAAAGAAGAATTAAAGTAGCTTCTCACAGGTTGCTCTATTAAAAAAGTAGCTTCTCACATCCTCATTTGCTTTAATTACATTTTAAAACCATTTTGTCTTTCTTCTCTTAGGTTGAAAGAGCAACGAGTAGGTCTTGACATGGTGAAACTTGGTATGTTATAAATAGGATTATGAGCCAAGTTCACATCCGTCACCACAGGTAAGAGGTCTTTGATACTGTCTATGTAATTCCCTTCTGTATAATTACATACGTGACTTGAGTCTGTGATTTAAAAGGATCAAACTACAGTCTTTGGCTAGACTCTTAATAGGGTTTTTGTTGTTGTCTAGATCAGACTGAGTTATTAAAGTTACTGGCTTGAAGACTGAATAGTTCAGTAAATTCCATTGGTGATTCTTTTGACTTGTTTTGGATCAGGCTTTGAACTTTAATGAAGAGAACTGGATACACCAGACTTGCTTACTCTGGGGCTCATCTGATGCATATGTAGGTTTAAATTTCTTCTCTCCTCCATCCCCTCTAAGTTTAAGTCACATCCTCATAATAATGATTCCACCAACTTCCTTTTAATCTGCGTGGTTGACCAACTTCTTTCTGTCTGAGAAAAAAAAAGATTCTTTCTGGGACTTATTCTTTGTTTTACCTGATATTTCAGTTAAATATCTGGAGATGCATTCATAGGTACCGATTGGATTAATATTTCTGAGTTGTTGCAGCCAGCCTGTATTTACTTACAGGAGAAACAATCACTTTCCCTTTTGATAATAGAGTCACACTTCTACACTGCCTTCTATCTGAGGATTTTGTTCTGCTTGAAAGCTATTGAAAAAAATCTAAGCGCAAGCTCAGGGTGTGATTTCCCCCCCCCCCCATTTTAATTAGGCAATAGAAAATCAATTTAATTTACAGTCAGGCACATACTGCCTTCCCTGGAATGAAGTCTATTTCTGTGACAGATTCCCCACAATTTCCTCAATTCCCACCTAATTTGGCTGTATTTTTGTTAAAAGCAGAACATTTTGTGCTTCAAACTGCTGCCCATGACTCAAATATCTGGGTGACCAGCCACAAAGAGTTCCCTTGCATACATGATTGTATGCTCAAAAATGACTGCATAGCTCCAGCTTTCAAAGGGTATATCAACCCTGAACAGAGATGAGGGTTGGGAGATTTCATATTTAAAAAATTAAGGTCTCAGGAACTATGAATGACTGAAGAAACATAGATAGAAACAAATATATCAAACTTTAGCTCTAATGGTGGGTTCTACTCCCTTTATGCTACTGACAGACACAGATATGTTTCTATTCTAATCTGATATAATACAGGGGAGAGTCTCTCTTTATATTAATGAGGATTGATGAGCCAGTTTTAATAAAACAACTAACCTGATATTTTAACCTAACTTTGAATATAGAGATAGGTCCAAGACCGAATAATGAAATCTCCCACCAGAAGTTCTTGGAAGGTTGGATGTGAATCTGGATCAAAATTCATACCTGGTCCAATGGTCTGAGCTAAAATTCAGGTTCTAAGAGCCCCTTCAACCTGCCCCGCAATTTTGTGGCTTGGACTATTGATGTTTGAATCAAAACTTAATATTTTTATTAATGATAGTAAAAATATGTAGCTATTTTTCTCTCCTCATTTGTTCATATTAGGAAGCTTTTACAATCCTAGATGCTGGAGGAAAACACTGGAATTATTGCCAGAATATCACAAGGAATTAACTGCCTGGAAAATTTCTTGCGAGTTTTTATATATGTATGAGCTTTGGCTGATCAAATGTGGTCAGCTTTAGAGTAGGTTTCTGAATGGACACTTCAAATTTGCCAATCCCTGTCATGTCTACTATAGGAAAAGTCAACTCAGACATGCATTTTCAAGATAGTTCTTTTTCACTTGTTTTTTTCAGTTGGTGAGACAGTAGTTTTGTCTTCTTCCCCTGATTTCATCTTGAGTCTGTTGAAAGTGGTCCTCTTAAAATTATTTTTGTCTCTACCCCAACTACATCTTTGAAAATCTTTGCAATACCTTCACTGGCTTCTTTTAGACTGCAATGAATTTAGACTTTTCATTACGAACACACAGTTTCTGTCCTGCATTTGCATATGCTCATATTTCTTCCTCTCCCTCTCAATGACCTGAACCTCTCACCTCTCTACCAGTTTTATAATTTTCTCCCTTCTCAGCCTGGTGTCTTCTGTCTTTTTGTACCTGAAGTTTAACTGTAAATTCCTTGAGTCAGCAACTATGTATTAGCATTTAATTATCAATTATGTTGTAAAAGTAATAGAAACATTTGGATGTGCAGTGGGGGAGTTTCTATAGGAGTCTGAAACTTAACTTTCTATCGATAGTTAGAAGGGAGGATCAGTTTTGATGGTTTTATAGTTTATAATGATTCACCTTTTGGGGTTTCTGCAAGCCCTCACTAGGTGCCCTTAAGTGTTTTTCTTGGTTTCAAGAGAATCCTTCAATTTTCTGTAATTAAACTGTCATCTTAATAATACCTTGGCTGGCTGCCAAGATATAATAATCCTTGGAAACTAATCTTTTTAGAGGATTATAGCAGATTTAAACATCATCACTGGATTAAGGACTTCAGCATATCTCCCAAACAATGAGGAATCTTCCCAGTCTAATTAAAGCATGATGTCACAATTACTATTATGTTGCACTAAGTAAGAAATAATATTTTAGGATTGACTCCAAAGAAAAATCAGGTCAGGTGAAGTCCATATAAAGACAAGTGAAAGTTTGCTTTTATGCTTCTGAAATAATTCAGTCTTGATCTGTTGGTTGTGTTCAAGTGTCATATCAATTTACTATCTGATATATCCTCTTTTGTTTTATTTATTATGAGAACTATTCTTTGCTAGAGTGGGTGCAGATTCCATCTAGTGGGTCAGATTAATTTCTGTGCCATTCTAGGCATAGATATGAGGCTCTTGCTCTTCACTGATCTACACATTATTGACTCACGTTGTCCTAATAACTATGTAAGATAGTAAGAAAGCAGAAAAAGCATGTCTGATGTATGATATAAAGTGTATCCCAAATCCATATTCCTTTTTTATCTATTTAGACAATTATTAAACAGACCTGTTCTCCAGCCTATTGCCCAATGACAGCCTTCTCTGACCAGAGTAGTAAAGGATGAGCATGATCTCTTAGAATATGAGAAGACTTGAACATTATTAATATCTACAGAGGTAGGTAGGGAAGCAAATCTCCTTTTTTTGCATTAAAGAAATGAGATCCCCAAAATCCTAGCATTGTGAACTTTTCCCAATTGGCTGATATTGGCAAACCTACCATAGTGGTGAGTCAGTCCTTGGAGCACAATGGAAAAGTACCCCTTTGAGTCTGTGAGCTCTGAGGGTTGGTATGGTGGTCAACTAGTAGGAATCAAACAGCTTCTCCAGTGCATCTGGGGAACCCCCTATATGCAAAGCCATCAATAACTTATCACCATCATCCTTAAAACTGGTAAGCCTCACAATATACAATGACAGTTCTTTTTATTAGCAAAACAGCCCCAACAGGCAATTCGCCCATACCGAATTGGTTATCAGTAATTGGTAACAGTCAGAGGTAGTGAACCACCAGCTGGTAGTTCTGCATGGCTAGAGGAGTTCACATACCGCTAGGGTAGCTCTGTGGTAATTTCTGTTCATATCCCCAGATGTGTGCCTTGGGCCATCTTGAAATTCTATAGCCATTACTGATCGTAAGAGATATGCAGCATAGTCTTCTCCTGATGGTCAGTTCTTGTTTTGCAGTCTCAGAAATGATGCTGCACCAAATGAAGTTAGCTTCAGACAAGTTTCTTTAGAAACCACTATTTTTTCTCTTCTACTTCTGTTTTGTCCTTTGGCACTGTTAGAAAAACCACTGTATAAACTACTCAGTACCACAATGACTCGTTGAAAAGAACCATGCCCCCAGATACCAGTATTGAGTTTGCTTCTGTTTTGCATCCCAGAATATGCTTTACAAAAATGCTACAATGCGTAGGGGTGAGCAGCAGAGCAAAGGGAGCACACAGTGCTGAGTGCTTAATGCAGAAGAAATTTTCACTGTCGGAGGAGTAATACATGCTGTAACTGGAATGAGAACTAGCAGGCTGTGTGGACGCAGCTTCAGCATGCTACTCAGTATGGAGCAGGTAGTGCATGCCAACTTAGTGTGAACCAGATCTCCACTGAATGGACAGGCTCTTGGTCTAATCCTTGGGTAATAAGACATGAATAGGGTTGACATGGCACCAAAAGCTCCCTCCTCAGTTTCCCTTTCCCTAAGGCAATGAGTCCCAAAGAGTGTGTTGTGCCACAAGAGCAATGGAAATGTGTCACAAGATCCCCCACATAAAGAGGTAAATGCTAGGGCTGTGTGAAATGCTTGCATTTCATTTCTGTTTTGGATTCAGTATTTCAGAGGGACAGTGATTTGTTTTGGTGTTTTGAATCACTGTCCCGTTTTGTTTTGGCCAAAACTGTTTCAGAGCTGTTTCACAATTTCAACGGTGTTTTGGCCATAGGCTATAATGGGGAATCACAAAACTGCCTCTAACTTTGTCATTTCTTGCCTGATTCAGATAAAACTTGCCAGGTTGCTAGTTCCCTCTGAGGCCACAACACCTGCCATGTTTCAAGGAGATAGGTGCAGGGGTTTCTGAGAAACTGAACCTCAAACTGTTCAAAGCAAAACTCATGATATGTGAGTGTGAACACAGAGCGGGGTGAAAACTGCAGGGATGGTAGCCCTGCTGAAGCCATGAAGCCTGCCAAGTTTCAAGGAGATAGGTGCAGGGGTTTTTGTGAAACTGCACCTCAAACTGTTCAAAACAAAACTAGTATCACTTGCTGGCAGCGGTAGCCTCCTGTCAGCCCATACACAGATCTAGGGGCTGCTGCCAGCTGGGGCCAGTACCAGCACTGGGTTCTTTCCAGTGCTCAGTGCAGGCTGTGCTGGGCAGACTCAGGTGCTGGCCTCAGCTGGCAGCAGCAGCATGCCATCATCCTCATGCTCCACAGCTGGTGAGTGTGGAGCTTTAAAAAAAAAAAAAAAAAAAAAAAGCATCGCGCTCACTGGCTCTGGCAACGGTGATTGGTGCCTTTGAGGGCTCATGGCAGAGCCCCCCTACACAGCACAGTCAATGGGGATCACTGCACCCCACCTGGCACCCGCGTGGCAGCTGCACCATGATGCGGGTACAGCATAGTTCGGCAGGGTGCCACAGGCTGTCCAGGAGCTGGGGCAGCTCCAGCAGTCATCTGGAGCTCCTGGTTTGATCCCCAGCTCTTTGATCATTCCCCCAGCTCTTCCTGGGGGGCATGGGCCCCCAGATCTGTATGTGGGGTATCAGCAAACTGCTGTTGCTGGCTGGGGAAATAGCCCAGAGCCGTTGCCATCCCCAGCTGGCAGTGGTAGCCTGCTGTCATCTCGCATCATCCGGGGGCCCACGTCCCCCTGGGAAGAGCTGGGGGAAGTGATCAGAGAGCTGGGGGAAAGATCAGGGAGCTGGGGAATTGAACTAGGAACTGGGAGAATGTTCAGGGACCTGAGAACATTCCCCCCAGCCTCTGGCTTAATTCCCCAGCTCCCTGTTCAATTCCTCAGTCCCCAGAAGAATTCCTCAGCTTCCTGTTTGATTCCTAAGCCCCTAACTTCCATTCCCCATACCCTGGTTCAATTCCGCAGTTCCCTGTTTGATTCCCCAGGTCCCAGTTCAATTCCCCAGCACTGGGGTTGGAAGGGACCTCAGGGACAGATCATTGTTACTGGCTGCTACAGATGTCAACATCAGAGCAGTCCTTCCCTCCCCCCCAACCTCTTTCCCTGCAAGCTTGCCTCTGAAACAGCTCCAAAATGTTTCAGAAACATTCAAATAATTTCCTAAACATTTTGCATGGCCCGTTTTATTTTGGAGCTGTTTCGGAGCCTTTCATTTCAGATTCAGTGTTTTGACCATTGAAATGTCCAAATCTGAAACAAAACAGCTGCCGAAATTTCACACAGCCCTAATAAATGCTCTCCTACTCCATCCAGGACCCTGCACCTGCCCCAGGTACTCCGGTGGCACCTACATGTGTTCATTTGAGAACTATTGCTGCTGGCTGCTGCTTTCGCCTGCCTTTTCCCACCCTCAACAGCCCCTGAACCACCCACTCCATGTTCCCAGCAGCATTTTCTGCTGCACATGGGTGGGCTGGGAGATGGACACACAGACAGAGCTATGCTTTGCAGTCTAGTTCATACCCCTCACCCCATTCCTCCCATGCTCCTGGGGCTGGCAGGTAGGGCCTCCCAGAGGCAGGGGCCACAGGGATGGCCAGCAACATGGGAGACCCTCCAGGAGCAGCCTCAGGAGCGAAGGCTGCCCTTGCCCTCCTTGAGGACAGGCAATGGAAAGAGCAAGGGACAACAGAGTGAGGTCCTGCCTTCACTGCCCTTAAGTGGCACCAGCTAGATCAGTGATTCTCAACCATTTTAGCCTCATATCTTGTCTGAATTTAGATCTTTTTGAAAAAAACCCATATGTATCTCTCTCTCTCTCTCTCTCATACACCCCTTTTCAGGTGTAAGAATGATGTTTTCCTCCAAATTTTAATCCAGAAAAAAATTGTGCCCCAGGTATTAAAAGTTTGGGAAACATTGTCTTAAGGGAAATGAAGGGAAAGGGGAAATTAGTTTGGTGTGAAGTGTCTTAGTAGAGTCACTTAGGATTGTGTGGTAACTATTTTGCTTAGGAAACGTTTACTGTTTTGAAATTCTGTGGCCTTTGGCAAAATACAATTTTCTGAACTTTCTTTAATATTTTAAAATGTATTAACTAAAAGGAGAAGCTGTGGGAGGAAGTAATGGTATATATTCTTTGAAAATCAAGTTTCCTATTTAACAATTTAATTCTAAATTTCATCCAGATAAAAGCTTGTGCTGTTTAGCACACTTCCATGGAAACTGTACAGTGTAAAGGAAATCCATCCTTTAAATTCACTTAAGCTTTAATTTTACCATAGGTATTGAAGTTTACAGTGTTGGAAGACCATTGCCATAACAGCATTTCTTATGTGATGGAAAAACCTTGATCCCGAACTAGGTCTGCTATTCTGTTCAAACTGCACGTTTGCAGAAGACTGCATCTTATAAAGTAACACAGTGTTTATGGTTCTCTCTAAAATGCATAAGGCCTTCAGGCAATGGAGCTTTACTCGCATGCTGTTTTAGTTAAAGATAAGGTATTATTTAGAAGTCTTTGTAATTATCTTTGAACTATTGAAAAATGCAGCTGTTTACAGCCTCAGCCACTTCTATATTTTATATCACTAAGAAAGATTTGCAAGTTTACTACTCTTCTCTTGCATACTCTTGTTTACATACTGTCCCAGGGACAACGGGGCTAGAGGGAAGCCCTGGCCCGGAGCCAGAGGGAACGCTCGCTTATGCTCCGCAGGAGGTGAGGACGGTAGCGGCAGGCAGGCCAGGGAACCACCCGCGCGGCTCGTTAGCCGTGCTTTCATACAGCTGGAGTGGAGTGACGTCAGAGAGAGGCGCCGCTCAGCGGAAATAAAATGCGGCCCCGAAGGCAGAGGGGGCGCGCTGCAGGAGGACGCAGGGCCCGGAGGGAAGCCCAAGGCCAGAGCCGGGCACCCGCATGGGGCCTCTGCCGCGGGCAGAGTAAGCTGTAGCAGCGCTGGGAGCGGCGGAACTGGAGAGAGCCGCAGCCGCGGGGATAGAGGCAGTGAAATTGACGCCGGAGCCGGCAGAGGCGCCAAGGAAGAAACCGGAGAGAGGGCCAGCCGGAACCACCGGTAAGGTAACCGGGGAAGAACCGGCAGGGACTCCAGAGGAGGAACCGAGGAAGAGCCGGCAGGGACTCTGGTGAGGTAACCGGGGAATTGCCGGTAGGGACTCCGGTGAGGGAACTGGGGAAGAGCCGGCAGGGATCCCGGTGAGGGAACCGGGGAAGAGCCGGCAGGGATCCCAGTGAGGGAACCGGGGAAGAGTCGGCAGGGACTCCGGTGAGGGAACCGGGGAGAGCCGATGGGGACGCCGACGAGAACGTCGGGGAAGAAACCCGCAGCGGCTAGAGGGCTCAGGACACGTGGTCCTCGGGCCAGGGACGAGGAACAGAAATTCCGCGACCAAAGGTGGCGTTGGCCGGGGTGTAGGGGAGGTCGGAGCCCTGTGAGAACCCGCCCAGGGGCTCTTTGGCACTAGAGGCCATAGAGAAGGGGAACCCCCTGCTGTGGGCCCAGCCGAGACCTCGATCAGCGAGTTCCGGGGATCTGCCACCGACTCCCGGGGCACACTCCGGGGACCTTCCAGCGAGACTGGGGCAGATCCGGTTAGCCGCCCATGCAAGAGTTGCCCGAGAGCGCCTTCTTGAGCGGAGGTGGGCACACATGCTCTTCTCTTGCATACCCATATCTGGGTGCACCCTCTTTAGAAAACAGAACAAACAGATGATTTGTTCTTTCAGAATGATTTGCCATTTTTTGATCTTCAGAGGTAGCAGGGGCACCTCTGGAAAGTGAACAAGCCAAGTAAATATAAATTCAGAAGCCAAATATAAAGTCAAGGTGCCATTGTGTTAGCTGCTGCATAAATCAATAATAAAATATGGTCCCTGTCCTAAAGAGTTTATAATTTCCAAAGATACGGGTCACTGACTTCAGTGCTGTTGACTTCCATGGAGTTATGACAATTTACAGCAGCTTATAATGATCTATTCTCTAATGCTTACAAAGAAGGAACAGAATACACTATAGCCAAAAATTGAGCAGGATAACAATGACCCATGTTTTTTAATTGCAAGGAGCTTTTAAATATCCCTTATGAGTGTTCAACCTATGTCTAATTCTGTAAAAATAATATTTCGATCCTTGCATTTTCTCATGTTTTATATTTAGAGTCTGGAAAGGACTTATTCATTGACAAATATTTTCAAAGTATTTTACATGTGTTCCTCTTTTCTACCTCCCTTCCTTTTACGTCAATACACCACATAAAATTCCCAAAGCTTCCTCAGTTTGCAGCAAACTGGATGGCAGTGTAATTATGTAAAAAACAAGACAAATTACTGAAAATTCCTTGCTCCTCAGTAATCAGCTGTCTGCTCTGAAAAGTGAGCCTGAACCTCTCTTTTTCTGTCTTGTCTTACATTTTAAATCTTTCTGTATACAGTGCCAATGAGCAATGCTGTCCTTTGTGGTTTAAGATCAGCATTTCGGGAACAATCTGGAGATTGTCACATGATCAGTTCAGTGAGGAATGGTGTTTCTTCCTACCATCTTCTGACTTCCAGTTAACTGGATGAGCTTTAGAACATTTTTGAACTCCTCCTCCTCTCACTTTTACCAATAAAATAATTTGTCATCATTTCTAGCCCTTACTGAACACAGGAAAGAAGTCACCAGCCATATCTATACAGACTGGAGTATATGCAATGTATTTATATGTATGTATGCATATATATATGATATATATGTAACCCACCCAAGTTTGCAGATGACACAAAGCTATGGGGAGAAGTGGACACGCCGGAGGGCAGGGAACAGCTGCAGGCAGACCTGGATAGGTTGGACAAGTGGGCAGAAAACAACAGGATGCAGTTCAACCATTTAAAAAGTTTCCCCCCATAACTCAATTGATTCCCATCAGATTACAATCCACCTCCCATACAATAAATGGCAACACAGCTATAACTATGATCAGCCACTAGATGGCAGAGGCAAAGCTTCTGTTGCTCTAGGAAAAATGGACTCCTTTGATCCTTCCTGGCAACTCGGTAGAAACAAGTGTCTGGAGGCAATAGGCTCTCCTTTGTTTCCTTCTGGAAACACACCTTCTGCAAACACTATGAGATTAGGTGTCCCCTCACACACACATGCAGTTTTGTGTCTCCCTCCCAGCATGTCCACCCACAGACAGGGGATTTCCCCTTGCAGGTCTCTATTTCTGCAGCTCAAGCCTTCCCAGCTCAGACAGGGGCTTCCCTCTGCAGGTCTCTGACTCTTCCCAAGCCTTCCCAGCTCAAGGCTTCTCAGGTCAGCAAGCCTACCAGCTTCGCTCACCAACCCCTCCCCACTTTCCCTGGCTGCACAGCTCTGAACCCAGTGGGGAATCAGTTTCTCCTGGGATGACTCAGGCTCTCCCCTGTCCTGATGTCTGGTCTCTGGGCAAGTTCCAGCTCCATTCCCCCTGGGGGAGGTATTGAGTCTCTGCCCCCTCTCTTCAGGCTGGAGTTGGCTCACCTCCTGCTTCTCTCTTCTTCTTTTCCCACCCTTAGATTTTTATCTGAGGTTAATCAGAGCTCTTGGTTTGCAAAAGTTTCAATAAAAAGCATGCACTGTGCATGGCATACCCTCCTGTCTGGAAAAGCTATTGCACCCTCTGCAAACTTTTTGCCACTCCTTTTGTGCAGAGTTCTTATACACAGCTCACCCACTCAGATTACTGTCAGGTGAGCCTTGCAGCTGTTGTGTATATAACCCAGTTACACTCTCCTCCTAATTCCTCCATGAGCTTCATCCCTCACATTATACCAGATTCATGGTATTTGTACTCATTCCTCAAGGGCTTCTCAATTCTAATCAGTGAGCATATGGAACAGCACAGGAGAGGGTTGCAAGGGTGACTTTTGCATTCACTGAAAAACCAGTTGTGTTCCAGCTTGATCCGCAGGTGAAAGTTAGATCATCTAAAAGTTATGTCATGTTATGAGGCTGCTCTAAATTAATTTGAGCCCAAAGAAGCCCCAGCCACTCTAGGGATTGTCAAGCACAAAGCTTCTTAAATTTACTCTTGCTGCCACAACCTGTTCCCCAGGCAAACCCAGTAATGCTCGGATACAATTTACAAGATAAATGAAGAAGGTGTTAAAAATAACAGTATAGCAGCAAAGCATGGACAGTAACAGAACTACAATGGGGCAAGGGGACAACAGCTACAGGTGCCAACTTAGGGGGTGCTGCTATGTCTCCCTCCTGCTCAGGAGGCTTTTCCATGAATCTTCATTTTTCAGCATACCATTCCTAACCTCAAACTAGTAGCACTTTCGAAACCAGAGACCTTATTTTTGTTTATAAAGTGACTCTTGATATACATTGTATGTGCTTTCCAGTACAACAGCTTGGAAGGAGAGACAGCAGTTGACTTGCTCAAGACTGCACTCCATGTAACAAACAAACATCCTCATTTTTTTCTTTAATCCTTGTGGGAGATTAGTAAATTATGAGTAGTACAAATATTTGGATATTACCAATATATATTTTTGATCAACAGAACCGTATCAGCAAGTAAACTAAACTGAAGTCAGGAAAGTCCTGCCAACACAACATTGTCCTCCTTACAATTGATTTATATCAGCTGTGACTCAGTCAGTAATTTCTTCCTGAATTTCTTTTCTCTCTCTCTCTCTCTCTCCATTTTTTTAGCAAATTAAATATTGGAAAGTAAATTTTCCAAAAAAATCCTACTCTGGATATACACATCCATACTGGTTAAAAAGTGTGTGATTTTCAGAAAAATTCTCCAGCTGCTGAGTTTGCATCATATTGCTGGAAGTCTCTACTGTGCTACTTTCTTTAATATGTGGATATCAAACAAACAATATACCTTGCTTCATAATGTTAGCTACAAATATCCAGCTCGGGATCCTTAAAATTCTGGTTTATTAGGTGGATTGAAACACTGTAATGAAGTTAAATCATAAAACTTGGGGCTGGTCCCGCCCACAAACATGCACACACACAGTAGCGAGCTACAAGAGTCAGGCATACCTATCCCACAGGCGCTGGAGTCTGCCGTTGATGGCCAGTCGAGGCTTCTTTCAGCGTGGTGTTATCCTCCAGAAGGGGGTCGCTGGCTGATCCTTCTGGCTGGACAGGTCGGGTGCTGGTCAAGTTGGAGATCAAGAGGGCACCCTTGAGGGTCACTTTGCACTGCTTTTTATCTGTCCTTGGCAGATTTTGGTGACTCCCCAGTTTACCAGTTTGCCCAATCCAGGGGTTGTTGACCCTCATGGGACTTCCCCCTCGGTGGCTACTGGATGGCATCTGTCAGCCCCAGGTGTCATCCGCATGTACCTGCAGATTTGGGAGTCCATTGATGAATTTTGAATAGGGCTCTGGGAGTAGTCAATCTGGAGATATTCAGCCCAAAAGTTGGTCCCCAGCGTTGATTAACTCAGACCAGGGCTTCTAGCCCTTGAACAGTGAAGTTTAGAGAATTTCTGGTTGCTACATTGTCTCCTATTGATTTCTTCCGTTGGTTGATCTGCCTGTCGTGGAAACACACGCAGCATACTTTTGGGTCAGGTCAGCAGAAGCTTTTATTTAAAAGAAACTACAGCTGTAGGGGGGATTCCAAAGTGACATGGATTTCCCAAGCACTTGGAAGGGGTCCCCCCCCAAGAGCAAAATCAGGAGGCTTATATACTTTTTAACAGTTGCTTACAACTCACGTGATCATATAGTGAAATTAGCATGAAAAGTGGCTATAATATTACTTCATTATTTCTTTGCTGTAATCAGGATGGGAACTAATGGGGGAGGCGAGGTTAGTTTACAAACCTCCTTCTTGCACCTGGAAATCAGATTTGTACATACTTTTTTGCTATCTTTAAGGCTGCGGTGAGCGAAGCAGTTGCAGAGGAGTTACAAAGAACAAACACTTTCTCTTATCTGTTCTACTATACAGAGCCAGCAATTCTCCACAAAGCGGTTATGTCATCTTAGTAAGACGGGAACTGGAAATGTGCTCAGTTTTGCCCTTGAGGAGAAGGGCCATCACAGCATGTGGAACTGCAATGGTTAAAGAGTATCCCAAAACTAGAGAATCTGCCTTTTCAACCAACAAGGCAGCAGCTGCAACTGAACGGAGGCAAGGAGGAAGTCCCGCAGCTACGGGATCAAGGGCAGAGCTGTAATATGCAATTGAGTGATGCTTGTCACCATGCAGCTTAGTGAGTACTCCTAAAGCGATTCCTTCCCGTTCATGACAAAACAAGGTAAAGGGTTTCTTATAATTAGGAAGTTCAAGAGCAGGAGCAAGAGTGAGGGCTTGCTTAAGGGCCACAAATGCTTGTTTGGCTTCAGGAGTCCAAGGGAGGGGTTCCGGGGTGGTATCATGAGTGAATGCTTGCAAGGGTTTTGCAAAAGCAGCATAACCCAGGATCCACTGTTTACAATAACCCGTTGCACCTAAGAATCTCCTCATCTGTTTTCTAGTCATAGGTTTGGGAATGTTGAGGATAGCTTCAACTCTACTAGGGGAAAGGTGTCGTTCTCCTGCTGAGATATCATGCCCTAAATAATGTACCTTAGACTTGCAGAGCTGCAATTTAGATTTTGAGGCCTTGTGGCCTTTCTGAGCTAAAGCTGTGAGGAGTGTCAAAGTATCTTGCTTACAGGCCTCCAAAGTGGGTGAGGCTAACAATAGATCATCAACGTACTGAACAAGGGTGGACCCCCCTTTGAACATGATAGGATCCAAATCCTTTTTTAGGATCTGGGAAAACAGGGTTGGGGACTCTGTATATCCCTGAGGGAGTCTTGTCTAGGTATATTGAAATTCCTGATAAGTAAATGCAAACAGATACTGGCTATCCTTTTGAACGGGGATAGAGAAAAAAGCAGAACAAAGGTCCACTATTGTGAAATATGTAGCATCTGAAGGGATACAGGAAAGAATAGTGGCAGGGTTAGGGACCACAGGAAAAGTGGATAAAACAGCGGCATTTACAGCTCGAAGATCTTGCACAAAGCGATACGTATCTTTACCAGGTTTTTTGACAGGTAGGATAGGTGTGTTGCAAGGGGAGCATATTGGGACAATAATCCCTTGCTCAAGGAGTGAGGAAACGACAGGCTTGATCCCTTCCTCAGCTTCCTTTGAGATGGGGTACTGTGGGACACGAGGAAGTGGCTTGGCAGGGTTCAAGATGATACGCACTGGTTCAGCACTCAGCATGTGCCCCACTTCATTCGCATGGGTGGACCACAGCTGTGGAGGTACTCGTGCCAACAGTTCCTCTTGCAAGTAGGAAGTGTCAGGTGCTGTAATCAGGATGGGAACTAATGGGGGAGGCGAGGTTAGTTTACAAACCTCCTTCTTGCACCTGGAAATCAGATTTGTACATACTTTTTTGCTATCTTTAAGGCCGTGGTGAGCGAAGCAGTTGCAGAGGAGTTACAAAGAACAAACACTTTCTCTTATCTGTTCTACTATACAGAGCCAGCAATTCTCCACAAAGCGGCTATGTCATCTTATAACTAAAATAATCAAAGTTTAAGGCATATATTTTTTCTGATTCCACATGCCGTTTTGCTAGGTGTTAATTACTGCCTGCTACTGTGTTACGCATTCAATCACTGATTCACTCGCTCTTTCAGGGGCCTGCCTGATACAGGGAAGCAGCAGTTTGATTCCTGCCCTTGTTAGCATTGTTACAATGTATAACTTACTTCTGAAACTAAACACATTTAGTTAACAGGTGAGGAGTATAAAATATAAGCTACAAGAGTAATGCCATGGCACACAAATAGATAAAAATACCAAAATACAAGGGGAGATACAAAATACACACATATGAACTTTAAAACACAATTCCGTATCTTATACTGAAAGAAAGAGGAAGGAAGAAAAGGTAGAAGCAGAGAAACATATCCAAAGAGGGGAGAGCAAATGCAGGCAAGAGGAAAAGAGGGCTTTCTGCTACAATTATACCCTCTTGAGGTAGCAGATCACTGTTAACCATATTTTAAACCCAAAGTTTTCAAATGGGGGTGTCCAAGGGAAACAGTTTGAATGTTGGAAGAGAATTATATAGCTCAGTCCACAATGTACTTTGTTATAGTAATTCTCTCTGATGTTTCTTTATAGGGCTAAAAGACCAAAAGAATGCTAAAAGGTTTAGGGGCTGCCTCTGTCATCTTTAGACTGCATAGTACCTCACTGTCTATTTTCCTAGGACAGGGGTTTTTAACCATTTTTAATAAGTGTACCCCCGGTGGCTGAATTTAACTTAAACCAGCAAGGGGTCTGGAACAGACATTACATGAGCCGGTTTGACCTAAATCAGTTAAGTCTGATACTACATTCAACCAGGTTTATCTCAAACCAGTTTCAGCCACTTTCCAACTGGTTTATGTGCACTAAACATCTGCTCTGTTACAGGTTTAAACCACTTAAACTGGTTTATGCATAATGTCTGTCCCGAGCCTTAGAGTCCAAGATGACTGACATGCTGCCCTGTCCCCGTTGCTACCTAGTGACAATGGGGACAGTGGTACAGTGGTGGTGGCATGGGCTGCCTGGGTAGGAAAACCACCTGGTCAGTCCCTGCTTCCCAGGGTAGCTTGCCCTGTCCCCATTGCTACCTGCTTCCTTTTGTCCCAAGGACAAGGCTGCAATGGTGGGAGGGGCTAACTGGGCAGTATCCGTAACCATTCAGCCCTTACCATCCTAGTTACACCAGCAACAGTAAAATCTCTCTGCTCTCAATCAGCTGCTGCCCCATCACAAAAATAACATCTGCCAGGGCCCTAAATTAATACTGTTCTACCTAATGTTATAGACTAAACACCATCCCTATTTAATTGTGTGTTTACTTTTTGTGCTATGTGTTTAGTCTCTGTATCCTCATGTAGTATTTGTGCTGCCTGCTTGGATGGCTCCTAAAGGCCCCTGACCTCCTGCTCCCAAAATTGTACCTTCTGCCATGCCATACATGCATAGCAGGAGGTGCCACTGTGGGATTGGGGGATTAGATTCCAATTGCACCATGTTGCTGGTGCAGGGGGAGCCCAGGATCCTGACCAAATTCAGTGCCTGACAATCAAGCAGTTGTTGGCAGGGTCAGTTGATTGTTATTGCACATATTTTATTTAGTACCTTTGTGCCTGGCTTTCTGTTTTATTGCACCATTAATTCCCTGAACATGTGGCCAGTTTTCGCTTTAAGATGCGATTAACTGGTTAAACACATCTTAAGTATAATGTCTGTTTGGGGCCAAAGACGCACTGTTTTCTGATTGCTATCTGAATATTTCCATCATAACTATGCAAAAGACAAGAATTTTTGTGGGTGAGATCTTTTATTGGACCAACTATGTGGTTGAGAGGGATATAGTCAAGATTTTGGGTATGAGATAAATGGTATCACTCATGAATGGTGTGTGCCCCCAGTGGTTGGGGGGGCACGGCTGTGCCAGCGGTGGTGGGAATGGGGTGGGAATGTGATGGCAGCAGGAGCCCAGCAGCAGTAAGCAGGGAGCTCCTGCAGCCGCTGCCAACACTGTCGGTGGTGGGGGTGGGAAGTGGCGAGTGCCGACCATGGGTCGGTGACCATCCGCTGGCACCACTGGCAGCAGCGGCAGCAGCCAGGGGTGACCATGGATCACCTGCAGACGCCGCTGGCAGTGACGGTAGTGGGGTAGTGAGTGGCAACTGCCCTCAGGCACTGCTGACAGTGTTGGCACCACCTTTTTGCAGGGGGTGCACTGCCACACACAGGGGGTGCACCACCACGCACAGGGAGTGCACGTGCATCTGCATGCACCCCCTATTTGTCATCCCTGGTATCACCCAGAAAAATCCTTGCCTGTCACATTTTTCCTGGACCATCACAGCTACAACATTGCCCTGACTCTACTCCATCATAGCTACTTATTTCAATGCATATTTGTGAGTATTTGCTTGCTCACTGAAAACAAAAGAACTATGGAATACCAACCAAGAAATCTTGTATTGTTTATTCAAAGGGGTGATTTTTTCTTTTTGCAATCTTTGCTTGGCTTTAGGAATGCAGTAAACAGGGTGGTTTCCTGTCTCACAGGAAGTTTTCACACAATATATAGTGGTTGAATAACTCCTATTTCAGTTAACAGGAATTATGAGGACCGAGCTGTGTAATACATAGACTCATAGCTAAATTTTAGGGGTTGTTGTAGTTCAACATGTTATTTAAGATCAGTGCTTCAAAGCAATGGCCCTTATTCTTTTGACATTGACTCTCTTTAGCATGGAAAATTTTATTAACAATATGCTTAATTCTGTAATTCCCTATGCATTAAAACACTACATTCTCATACAGACAGAAATGTTAAAATATTATTTAAAATCACACTGCTGTAATAATTTTGGAGCAACTCTGAGGATGTATGGAAAGTTGCTAAGATCAATAGAATGTTTTCATGAAACACTAAAGGAGGAAACAGAGGATGCTCAGTGTTTGCAGTCTGCACACAAACATTGGAGTGGTGCGATTGTTCCTAAACACTCATCCTCAAAGACTTAGTTAGCTGGATGATGCTGTTGATTATGATCCTTTGATTATGTTCCAAGTGCTACCTTTCCTTAAGGCTAGGGACAGACATTACACACAAACTGATTCAAGTGATCAGAAGCGGGTTTAAACCTGTAACAGAGAAGAAGTTCAGTGCACATAAACCAGTTGGAAAATGGCTGAAGCTGTCTTGAGATAACCTGGTTGAATGTAGTATCAGACTTAACTGATTTGGGTCAAACCAGTTTATGCAATGTCTGTCCCAGACCCCTTCCTGGTTTAAGTTAAACCAGTGTCCCACAGCATCCAAGATGCTTTGCAGCCCTGGGCAGGACTCTGCTTCAGCCCAGCAGGGCTGGCCCTGTCCCTCCACTCCCTGACTGCAGCTCTGGCAGAGACTACAGGTACAGCAACATCTGCCTGGCTTCTTCCTGCTTTCCCCTCCTGCCCACCCTTCCAACACTCCCTGCCTTGCAGGGATTCCCCCCTTCCCTCTGACTTACACAGATACCTCTCAGCATTAGCTAGCACACCACATGCTGGCTACAGTCTGTGTTGTGGGAGACGGAACAAAGACTGACAGGACAGTGTTGGTTTAGGGCTTTTTGGATCTAATCAACAGGTAGCTGGTAATGTCCCTCTGTTTCTTCCTTGGAAAAAGGTGTATAAGAAGAGCTTGAACTAATGAGAGAAGCTTTTGATTTGATGTGCTCATAAATGCTAACAATTCCCTTTGTAACTCCCTGCTGCATAACTCAGTGCTCTGTTATCAACAGTGAGGGGCTGGTGAACTGCTCCCTAATAAGAACATCCTGCTGTGGCTTGGCCATGCCTTGCCCTCCCCCCCCAACCCAGCTCAGCACTATGGAAGGGAAGGAAAGGCTGCTCTAGCACCCCCCCACCCCAGCTTGTAGCCTGAGCCACTGCAGGCATGTGCCTGCAGTTCTTCAGTCCAGAGGGGATGTCTGTTCAGTTACAAACTGATTTAGCCTAGCCAGGTTCAACTAACCTGCAAAGATTAAAACAATTCAGGCTCAGGCTTTTTGAATGTCTGCCCCTAGCCTAAAAGTGCAAGTGGATGCTTTGTTAATATTACTACTCCCTTTAAGGCAGGGGTATTAAATTCAACCTGTGCCTCAGGCCATACGTAGACCATGGAGCAACTTGTGGGTTGGATCTGCAGGGCTGTGGTGGCAGAGGCAGTGGTAGAGGCAATATAGAATGGGTGAAAATAGTGTGGCAACCAGCTGCTTGACATGGCAGAGGTGGTACAAGCAGCAGTGGCAGTGGGCAAAGCAGCTATGGCCCAAAGTGGCCATTTTGCCAAAGCCCTTGCTCGCCCCCTTTGCCATTGAGTATCATGTCCAATGGGGCCCTTGATTCCACAGCAGGCCTCAGAATTGTCACTCTGAAAAAATAGGAAATATCACCTTTAAGGTATAAGAGCTATGAAATGTCACTAAAATTAGAATGATAGGAACACTGGAATGGACCATAGTCCTGAAAGGTCTCATTTTTGGGTTATTTATTTATTTATTTTTGCTTGTTATTATCTTAGGCAGTAAAAAACAAATAATGAAAAGTACATTAGATGTCACCTACCAGTATTTGCCAATCACTCCCCAATTTTAGGCATTGGTTGAACAGGTCAAGACACTTTTTGGTTTTTGAAGTATAATTTCTACTTGATAGAGTTGTTTTACCAAGCAAATTCTTCCCATTGCTTATTTCATAAAGTTACTTTATTTACTGTAAAAGAAAGCAAAAAAGCATCATAGTTCTGTTTCCCCATTTCAGCTCTGTTCTTTGCCAAAAGATTCAAATTATTTTTAAGGAATAACTACTTTCTCCATAAACATAATTAAAGCATTTTGCACTTTCTGTGGCATTTTGAGATAAGTAACATTTTACTTCTCTGTAATGTGCTTCATTTGATGATCTCAAAGTGCTTTAAAACATACGCAGCCACACACCTGAGTATTACTGATATTAGTCAGGTTTGTCAAGTTACTCATGTGTGAATGTTTGCTGAACTGGGACCTTAGTGACTCCAATTCCACCATGGGTGCTGACAGACATGCAGTGCCCTACAGTAACTCATGTCGCTTCACAGGAAGTGCCTTGAGTTACAATGATCCCCCTGACCCAACAGCCAAGCCCAGCTCCTGGTGTGCACTGATGGAAGTTAATGAAGGTACTCCACTTTGTAACACCTTCATCTGAACCCTCATTTAATGAGGGTTCAGATTGTTGCATGATTGGGCACTTTTAAAGCACTCTACAGCCATGCCCTTCTGTAAGGTCATGGCTGTAGAGCACTTCAGGGGACTGACTGCATGACAAAACATCACTTCTGTCAGTGCCTCATGTGATATGACTGTAAATCCACTAAAGTTAGTAATATTGGAGCCCTATGCTGAAGATAGAATTTGGCTTTGCTGAATACCAAATTCTGGAACATACCTGGAACAAAGATAAATATTATTGCGCCCTGTCATAGAGGATCTGAGGCAGAATGATTCTGTCTTACCCAAAGAATTCACAAAGAAATGTTGTCAGACCTAAAACTAGTACCCACAACTTCTGACTTCTGGTTATTTGGTATTTCAGTATTTTGATTACTGTCTTCCTACCCTTACTTTATCAGGAACTACAATATTATTAACCACCCATTTAAAAAAAAGTGCAATTGAGGGCTGATTAGTTATGCCTGCTGATAATTTGTCCCAAATCCCTATACAGCTTAAACAATAATTAAACTCAAATAGGAAACCAAGTTTTACAGATAATAGCAGTGTTCACAGTGTTACAGTGGGGGAAAATAAGTTTGCCAACACTCAATTAACAGCCAACACTCAATTACAGTCTGTGGCTATATCAAAGTTAACTTTCTTCATTCCCAGAAGAATAAAAGTGTGCTTGTCTGTCAAGATATACACTCTGCTTAAAATTCACTCTAGGTCATAGCTACATGCTTTTCTTGTTTCACACAACACAGCAGTCATGGTTCATGAATTAAGAGGTCAATTGTTTGTCACTGAAGCTGAAAATATCTCCCCAAAGGTTAGGCATCTGAGTGATCCTTTAAAATGCTATCAGGTTTCTGTGACAATAGCTTTTTAATGATCTGTTTTTGTTACTTCTCCAAGAAGAAACTTCAATAGTGTGCTATGTGTTCATCATCAGCTTGATAATATTTACTACTGTACTTAAATGGAAAGCAGCACATATCCATGATAATTTTACTGTTGCTCCAAGAGAGGTCAAGCCATTGTGTTATATGATGTCACATGCAATAGCACTAACAGAACAGTTACAGAAATTCTATGCTTGATTCCTTTGGTGTAATAGTAAAAATGTAATTAGTTTAATTGTTACATGGGATAAGGGCAAAAATAATACTAAACACTTATAAAACTATGCTACAAAAATATCCTTCATTTTTCTTCTGGGGACCTGAATGAGATTGAATGACTTAGTAAGTTCACACAGGGAGTTCATAGCAGGGCCAAGAAGTGAACTCAGATCATTTGAGTTCTGGCCCATAAAATTATCAGACCCATTGTGGAGGTCATCATAGGTATCTAAAACCAAACCTGAGTCCAGGTGATGTCACCTACCTATAGAAGGAAATGAGATTTCCACTGAAATCAAAATACTAAGATATGCTAATGTCTTGGGGGTCCTTTAGAGCCATAAAGGACGTGACTTCTCTTCTCCTCATCCTGCTACTGTAGGAGGTCCTAGAAAAGTTCCCTCTGTCACACCCACTGCCTGGGTGACATCAACTGAAGGAACCTCACTGTCATTTACGCTTGGTTTAATAAGTATGTATACATAGATTGGCAGAACCAGGGGATGATTTGTATTTTGTCTTATTTATTTGATCATCCGCCTCTTCAAAAGTTTTTTTTTTCTCTTGTCTCAATGAGCACTCAGATTAACAACAGAAAAGGGATTGTATACATAGGTTTTTTTCCTAAATTGCTTTAATCATCAGTCTCATATTGTTGGCTACAAATGTCCAACTCGGGATCCTTAAAATTCTAGTTTATTAGGTGGATTGAAACACTGCAATGAGTTAAATCATAAACCTTGGGGCTGGTCCCCACACACACACACATATGCACACACATACACACACACACACAGTAGCAAGCTACAGAGTCAGGTATACCTATCCTACAAGCACTGGAGTCTGCCATCGATGGCCAGTCGAGGCTTCTTTCAGTGTGGTGTTATCCTCCAGAAGGAGGTTGCCGGCTGGTCCTTCTGGCTGGACAGGTCTCGTCAAGTTGGAGATCAAGAGCCGCCCCTGAGGGTCACTTTTCACTGCCTTTTATCTGTCCTTGGCAGACTTTGGTGACTCCCCAGTTTTCAGGTTTGCCCAATCCAGGGGTCATTGACCCTTGTGGGACTTCCCCCCCCTCGGTGGCTACTGGATGGCATCTGTCAGCCCCAGGGGTCATCCGCATGAACGTGCAGGTTTGGGAGTCTGTTGATGAATTTTGAATAGGGCTCTGGGAGTGGTCGATCTGGAGATATTCAGCCCAAAAGTTGGTCCCCAGCGCTGATTAACTCAGGCCAGGGCTTCTAGCCCTTGATCAGTGACATTTAGAGATTTCCCGGTTGTTACATTGTCTTCTATTGAGTTCTTCCGTTGGTTGATCTGCGGTGTCCCAGGTGTTAATTGCTGTCTGCTGCTACTGTGTTACACATTCAATCACTGATTCACTCGCTCTTTCAGGGGCCAGCCTGATACAGGGAAGGACAGTTTGATTCCTGCCCTTGTTAACATTGTTACAATGTATAACTTACTTATGAAACTAAATACATTCAGTTGAAAGATGAAAGGTGAGGAGTATAAAATATAAGCTACCAATGCCATGGCACACAAATAGATAAAAATACCAAACTACAAGGGGAGATACAAAATGCACACATACAAATTTTAAAACACAATTCCTTATCTTGAAGTGAAAGAGAGAGGAAGGAAGAAAAGGTAGAAAAAGAGAAAAATATCCAAAGAGGGGAGAGCAAATGCAGGCAAGAGGAAAAGGGGGCTTTCTGCTACAATATGAAGTCTAGGAGAAAGAAATAATGTCCTCCAGGCATTTTGAAGTCCAAGAGTAGTGTCAAGCATGTCCCTTTCTTCTGCTGTTCAATCCTGAGTGTGCTGTGAATGACCAGAAGGAATTTGATGTGTACCAAGCCTGTACTAGGGCTATATTCTCTATGGTGCTATGTTATTCCCTACCTTCCTTGAAACTTAGATGTGAGGCTCATTTGTTTAGCCATATTTGAATGATGAAGGTGATAACCCTCACCTGGAGTACTATATTCACTTAAGGGCCCCACACTGGAAGAAAAATATAGACAAGTTGGAAAGAGTCCAACATAGTGATTTCAGAGATGTCATAGATTTCATAGACATTAGGGCTGGAAGGGACCTCGGAAGATCATCGAGTCCAGCTGCCTGCCCAAGGGGCAGGAAGTCATTTAGGGTCAAAGGATCCCAGCAAGATAAGTGTCTAAACATTTCTTAAAAGAGCCCAGAGTAGGTGCTTGCACCACCTCTGGAGGGAGTCTGTTCCAGGCCCTGGGGGATTGTACAGAAGTTTTTCCTTATGTCCAGCCTAAAATGGTCCTGAAGGAGTTTATGACCATTGGTCCTTGTCATCCCTTGGAGCGCTTTGGTGAACAGGAGTTCCCCCAGATCCTGATGCTCACCCCTTATATACTTATAGGTTGTCACCAGGTCACCCCTGAGCCTGCACTTTTCCAGGCTGAAGAGTCCCATGGCACTCAGCCTCTCTTCATAAGGCCTGTTCTCATGGCCTCTGATCATATGTGTGGCTCTCCTCTGGACTCTCTCAAGCTTCTCCTCATCCCTCTTGAATTGTGGAGCCCAGAATTGGAAGCAGTACTCTAGCTGAGGCCTCACCAAGGCTGAGTACAGCGGGAGGATGACATTCTGAGATTTGCTTGAGAAGCATCTATGGATGCAAGTCAGAGTGGTGTTTGCTTTACCAGCTGAAACATCTCATTGGTGGCTCATGTTCATCTTGTGGTCAATTGTGACCCACAAGTCCCTTTAGTCATGGTGCTAGTGAGCATAGCACTGCTGAGCCTATAAGCGTGATGCGGGATTTTTTCCTGAGGTGGAGTACCTTGCATTTTTCTGTATTGATTGTCATCAGGTTTTTATCCACCCACTTCCTAAGCCTATCAAGGTCAGCCTGGATCACCAGTCTATCCTCAGGTGTGGACGCTCTACCTCAAAGTTTGGTGTCATCGGCAAACTTGGCCAGTCTGCTTCTGATACAAGTGTCCACATTGTTAATAAAAACATTAAAGAGTACAGGTCCATGGAGGGAGCCTTGGGGAACACCACTGGTCATGGAGCATCATGATGATTCACTTCCATTGACTACCACTCTCTGGGTCTGACCATGGAGCCAGTTCCCCAGCCATCAGACTGTGATGTAGACAAGACTGTGGTTGGCCAATTTTTCTATGATGAGATCATGGGACATCAGATCAAAGGCTTTTTTTAAGTCCAGATATATGACATCAATATCTTCTCCCTTGTCCAGGTGATATGTCACCTACTCATAGACGGAAATGAGATTGGTCAGGCAAGACCTACCCACTACAAACCTATGCTAGCTGTCCCTCAGGATGTTGCCATCAGCCAGCTTCTTAAGAATACTCTCTTTGATAATTCTTTTCAAAATCCTTCCAGGGATTGAGGTCAAGCTGATTGGCCTGTAGTTCCCCAGATCTACTTTCCTTCCTTTCTTGAAGATAGGACCAACATTGGCCTTCTTCCAATCTTCAGGTACTTCACCTGAGTGCCACAAGTTCTTGAACATCCTTGCCAGAGGCTGGGCTTTGGTGCCTGCCAGCTCCTTAAGTACTCTAGGGTGCAGGCTGTCAGGCCTGGATGACTTGAAGGTGTCCAGCCTCTCAAGGTGTTCTTTTACAAGGTCTACACTGATGTTGGGTATAAATTCACCCTCACCCTGGCCATCCCACATCATGTTAGGCAGGGTGGTCCCTTTGGGCTGGTGAAAAAACAATGCAAAGTACCCATTAAGCAGGTTGGCTTTTTCTTGGTTATCAGTTGTCAGAAGTCCCATTTGGTTAGCAGGGATCCAATGTTACCCATGCTTTTCTTGTGACTTCTCACATATCTGGAAAAGGACTTTTTATTGTCCTTGATATGTGTAGCCAGTTGGAGTTCAGTTGCAGCCATAGCTTTCCTGGTTCACTCCCTACAGAAGGGAGGCCTGGGATTGGAGGCCTGGGAAGCATGATTTAAAAGGAAAGGCTGAAAGAACTAGGCTTGTTTAGTTAGGAGAAGAAAAGACTGAGGGGGGATTTGATAACAGTCTTCAAATACCTGGAATGGGATTATAAAGAGGATAGAGATAGCCTTTTCTCTGTAGCTATAGGGGACAGAACAAGGAACAATCACCTCAAACTACAACAGAGGTAATTTAGGTTGATGATTAGGAAGAATTTTCTGATGATGGGGGTGGTCAAGCACTGGAACAGGCTACTTAGAGAAGCCATGGAATCTCCAATCCTGAAAATTTTCAAGAGGAAGTTGGACACATACTTGTCTGGGATGGTTTAGTTGGGGATGATACTGGCCTCTTGAGCAGGGGGCTGGACTAAATGATCTCATGAGGTCCCTTCCAGCCTTGCTTTCCTTTGATCCTGTGTACCTGTGGACCATTCCTCTGCTATTATAAGAATCAAAAGAACAGCTGTCTTTTTAAATGTTGCTGAGTGATGCTCCAGAAAACCTAATTGAAAGGGGGTAGGATCAAAGCTACCACACAGGCAGATGCACTAAAGGCAGCATCATTTCACCCATGGCTTTATGCAGATGAGGAAGAATGTCTGGGAAAGCAAAATCTACCCTAATCCTGGAGGCAAGACACAGTACAGCTGTGAACACCTAGCCCATTTTTGGTACTCCCAATTTGAAAAGCAGAAGCACATTCTCACCTTGTTTCATCAACAAGGGTGTTGTTCTCATCAACATACTCTCAGGTTTCAGCAAAGGACTGGGTCTGATCTGGCAAGCTACTGTGGTACTGCAGGGAAGCCAGCTGGAGTTGAGAGTTCTCACCAGTTTGCATGATCTATCTGTCTGTCAACATACCCACGTTCAGGTTCTTACTGTCTGCACATCTGTATTGCTTCCTACTGTGTTAGGCAGTGTCACTTTGAAAACATGCCCCACCCACTCGCTTCTGTTCCATATGTGCCAGATGCTGAAAAAATACCATGTGACTATCAGTAGAACAGACCTGGGAACACACTAATTAGCAGAGCCAACTGTGAGAGCACCCCTTCTTGGCTCAAGTTGAATCACAGTCCCCCAGCATCCCAGGAGCCTTTGCAGCCCTGGTCTGTGCTGTGAGTTGAGCAGGGCTGGCCTCACCTCCCTGCTTTCTAGTTCAAGCTGTGAGGGCTGGCTGACAAGGGGGTGGTGTGGGAAACCTGTCTGGGGACACAGCGTTGTCTTCTTGGCAGGGGCGGAGCAGCTGCCCCTAACAGACTTTTCCCACTGGAATGGAGGGGGCTCGGGTATGGCACAGAAAGATTAAACCTCCCTGATTCCTCTATCCTACCAGCACAGGATCCCACCTCACTTTTCCCTGACTTTCCCCCCCCTGCTTGCAACTCAGTACAGCCGGGGACCCCCAGAGACCCCTCCCAGCCAAGGGGTGATCCCACTGTACCTTCCCAGCCCCAGGCAGAGGTTTCACTTGGGGCAGCTCACAGCAAAGGCCAGTTCGGGGGGGAGGGAGGGGAGTGAAATGGGCCCCAAACCCAGGTGGGGATATGCACAGAGCTGAGTGTAGAGGGATCGTGGTGGCAGCAGCTTCATCCTGGATGTGAGCCCTGCTGAGCAGAGGGACCCAAGCTGGGGTGGGGGGGGAAAGGGCTGGAGTGTGTGTCCACACTAGCCCAGGACAGAGCCAAGCTGAGTCAGACACGCAGCTGGGGGAGCAGCTCCTGCTTGATGGCCCCTTCTATGTACTGGAGAGTAGTGCCGAGGCAGGCCCTGGCTCTGGGCCCCGCAACAGTCCCTGGAGCTGGGCAAGGGCAACAGGAATCTGGGCAGCATGATGCTGGAGGCCAAGCTGGGCCAGGTGCTGGGCTTCTTCATGGGCTCCAAGGCAGATGGGCACAAGGGCTCCCTGAGTGGGAAGGGGGAGCTGGCTGCGCACATCACTACTGCACAGTACTCACTGGATGGTCTCAGCCCCAAGCACTACTACTACCATCCCCCAGACCATGTGGCACCAAACTGGGCACACCCTGCTCATTCTTCCCTTACCCAGCAGCTGCAGCGACACAGCACAGCCCTGTGTACAAGGTGTAAGGAGCAGGGCACTAACCCTGTGTCTCGGACGGCCAAAGCCAACTCGAGGTGATTTAATAATTGCTCGTTCGTCGGGCGGGCTGGTGAATAGAGAGGCCAAGAAAGCTTTATGGTTGTAAAACTTTATTTACGTCGCTTGTGGTTGCGATGAAAATGGTCCGGTCGTCTGAACAACTATGTTAGTTGTTCCAGCTGTCAGGGCTCAGGCCAGCACATCCGTCTACAAATCAGGCCGGCAGGGAAAAGGATACGTCTGGGATTGCACTCGGCGACGGGGAGAAGAATCGATAGGTGATCAGTCTATCGATCAGCTCAGCCACGAGTCAGATCTCTTCAGAGGCACTCTGCAGCGTGCTCAAAGTTCTCCGACTTGGGCGGAAGTCGCGCTAATTTTTAAATGGCTAGCAAGCCAATGACTAGCCGCTACGTGGGAATAATTTAGAGCTGGCCAATAGCGGGACACAAATTTGCATTCGAATGGCGGGAACTCTCTTGCACCAGGGGTTTTCTGCTGCAACAGAAAACCTTTACTTTGCAAGAGGCTCTCATGTGGCGGGAAAATTCCACCATGCCGAGGCACCAAAATCACTGGGTTGTGACACCCTGCAGCTTCACTGCTGCTGCTACCACCATCAAGGGGGCCTGCCCTGATCCTACTGATAGGTGCCACCCCTGCTGCCCATGCTGCTGAACTGTGGTTGGCCACTGGACAGGCAGCTGGTGGCAGTGGGGAAGCTGCCTGGGGGCAGCAAGGAGCCATAGGAGTAGTGCCCCATGCCTGGCACCTGGTATATGGGGCCATGCTGTGCCACTGCTACTTCTGGGTAATGGAAGAGTGAGCAGGGTGCACCCAGCTTGACACCCAGTAGCCCAGGGGATGGCAGGGAGTAGTACTCAGGGCTGAAGCCATTCAGCTAGCACTGTGCAGTAGTGGTGGGTGCAACCAGCTCCTCCTTGCCTCCTGGGGAGCCCTTGTGCTCATCTGCCTTGGAACCTGTGAAGGAGCCCAGTGCCTGGCCTGGCTCAGCCTCCAGCATCAAGCTGCCCAGCTTCTTGGGGCCCTTGTCCAGTTCCAGGCACTGCTGGGGTGAGCCCGCTCTGTGGACACCACTGCAAGGACTGGGGCCTGCCCAGGTGCCACTCTCCAGTGGGTAGAAGGGGCTGTCGGGCAGGAACTGCTTCCCCACCAACTGCATGCTCAGCTCAGTTCAGCTCTGCCCCGGGCTAGCACAGACTCACTCCAGCCCATTCCCTGAACCCACCCACAGCTTGGGTCCCTCTGCTCAGAAGGGTACTCTGGGGGTCCTGGGCCATACTGAGCTGCGAGCAGGGGGAAAAGGCCAGGCAGAATCCAGCTGAGGTTCTGTGGTTTTAACAGAATGTACAGATTTACATATTATTTATAGCTTGATGTTGCAATGGCATAGGCTGTTGTTTAACACTGGAAATTTAAGCTCAAAATACAGATTCATTCTTTGTTCTGTTCTTTCTTTCTTCATTAGTGTGCCTCAGGTGCATTTTTTTCCTTTACAAATAAAACCTGGGGATGAAAAGGACTGATGGCTCTTGTATCCTGTTTAAAGAAAGAGTCTGTAAAACAGCTGGCTGTTTACATTCACACCAGTATTCTAAGCTGCAGGGGTATAGTTAATTATTAATGAGAAAAGTATATACTGTGTTTAAGTCACAAAGGAGATCTCCCTTCATGTGCAGTGAACTGAGTCAGTCCACTCCCTTTATAACTTAGGCAAAGAAAAAGGGTTAGGGCATATATGGATATATGAACAGGATGGCTGTTTTTTCCTCTTTGACATTCTGGAATTAGTAAATAAAGCAGTTGGGTGAATTCAACCTACCCATTGGATAACGTGACACTAAAAGGTGACTAAGCTAGTCGCAGAGAGTTTTAAACGTCCACAGACTGTAATAAGATGTGAAATGCCAAATTGATCTATGGCATAAATGGAATCTGGCTTGAAAGGAATTTCTACACTTGTGCTAGAGGTACATTTGGCCACAGAAATTATTGTTGTTCCTTAAAAGCTTACTTGCTGGCAGACTCATTCTTTGTGTTAGTATATATGCCCCACTGTTTCTGTGGATTTTAACCAGACCACAAACATGGACATTGTGCAATGCAAAGAGATTGTACATCATAGTGAATTAGAAGTAAAATATTAGTAAGAAGATACGCTCAGCAATTGAAGCAAACTAAACTAAAACCATTTATGTGACTCATAAGATAAATATATTCAACCCAAACTTTACTGGAAAGTAATAAAATCTGAATGCTTTAATAGATCTTAAAAACAGGGCATTATATTGATGATGACACCAGAGCTATGTCTAAAGTAAAGAACTTTTTTCTATAATTTTTTCTTAACATAATGTTGTCCAGATTGTATCACATTACAACCCGCTTAATGTACTTTTCTGAGACCATTTTAATTTTTAACATTCTGTTTACTTCCTCTGTCTTTGAGTTATACCATAAGAACATCTGCTATAGCTTTTCTTTTACAACAGATTTAAGATGTGGTGTTTAGAAATATTACTTACATGTGTTTGTGTGCATTAGAAGTGCAATTATGCTTCTTAGGTAGGGGCCAAATTCAGCTCTGGTATAAATGGAGGCAAACTTACAGTAGTTTATGGAGTTAATAATATGGCTAAAGTTGATCCAAGTGTGTGTGTTCTGTGAATTATAGAGAAGTCAGTCAGTCAGAGTCACTAATACAGGTACAACAGAGGCAACATAAGCTTTTCATATTGTTCTTTGATTGAATTCCAGATCTGGCTTACAGCTACTCCCTACAGGCTGGAATGAAAAAGTCAAACTCCATACCCTTGCATATTTGGCCTCTGCTGAAACTACTTATAAGGTTGCTAATTAATGCTAACTGATGTTGGCAGCTTTGCACTATGGCCCCATGTCCTCTGAAAATGGGAGTTAGATCACCAAACTCACTTGTCATGGAGTACCAAAGAACCATTACATATAACAACTTTAGTTCTGAGTGACTGACCCAGTGGTGGGAGTTTGCCTGGAGGTCCAGGTATGAAAGGCTGAGGGAACATAGCTCCCAGTTCATGAAGCACTGAGCTCCTTACAACGCTGCAAGATTTGGCCCACTGAGTATATTCTTCTACTGCTTCCTGTAGGTTCAGATGGGAAAAAGGGCTAAAATTGCTGTTGACCTTTATTGTACTGAAATGTCAATAAAAGATTACAATGAATATGTTTTTTAATATTCAGTCTGAAATATGAATTCCAGTCTTAATCCATTGCAGTATTTTAAACAGTAGAATGAATTACCTTCTAATAGTCTAAACACATTACAGTGCTAATTTGCCTGAGTTTAATTTCACCAGCCATGGGTTATCTTCTAAGGGGGGGCTATGAATTCTATCTGTATTTGAATAAAGTAGCAGGAAAGGGGCTAGGGTGGGGAGATTTCTATCAGAGCCATTTGCTATAAAGCTTTAGCACATCACTGATAGTGGGGAAAAATTGTCTTAACAGAACTAAGGAGAAAAATGAGCAGACCTGATTAACAGGAGCTCAGTTTTTATTCCCAGTAGACTCAACTAGCAGAAGGGGAAGAGAAGATCTGGGGCTCATTGCCAGAGAAACATTGCTCAATGTAAATATTTGAAGGCATCTTTAGAATGTCCTTATCATAGGGAGCCCTGAAGCTTTTGTACTCTGCAAGTTTTCAAGTCAGCAACAGCCTTGTAGATAACTATGGCAAAGAGTTTTTAATGTGGATTTTTAGTGCAAAGAAAGCTAAAACCAAGCTGACCAGAAAGACTGGAATTTCTGCTCACTCTCTCTCTCTCTCTTTCTCTCGCCCACTCATTGGATTTGTCTCTCTGCAAGCCCTTTAAACCAGAGATTACTGGGTCAGTGACTCTTATTATCCCTCTTATGCCCGTATCCTCTTGTTTTCAAGCTCCTGAAGGAATATTCCTACTTGTGTAAGTACATTCTCTGTGTCTTCCTTCTCCTATTGACTATAATGTTGTATGAATTGAATGCTATAGAATATATGCCTGCAGTAGTATTTAAAACCTTCACTGGATGTTACAAGGTACATAGGCAGTAGATACAGTATTCTGGATGAAAGCATTCTAATTTAAGATGAAAGGAGGCGCTCAGTATTACCAGTGGGTTCACAAGTATTTTAAAAGTTAAAGATTCCAAATAACTTATATTGTCCTAATGTACAACTGATCTTTTTTATTAGGTGATGTGGATTTCTAAACTGTGCTGTCTTTCTTCCATCAACAAGTAAACTCATACAACTTTATGCTTTTATATTTTTCTGCTTCCCCCTCAAAACATAAGGTTTGGTAGTGTTTAGTAAGACTCTTTAAGATTTTCTTTTTAATGAAACGCACTGAAGGAGAGAATATGGTACAAACCATTAAAAAAGAGACATTTAATATAGATACAAGATAAAGCCCTTCAGAGATATTACTTTGATTTAGCTGGAAGAATCTGGATTTTTAAAGTAGATATTAAGGGTATATATTTTTTATTTTTCCAGAGAGTTCTATGAGAATATTCACATTTTTGTTTGTATTCATATACTCTCCCTATATAACTGAACATAAAGGCTTTGATTTGTAACATTTTGAAAAAGTGCTTTGCTGTTTTTCCTGTGTGTACAGAGGACTTGCCTCTGAAAGTCAGCTTTTTCGGGTCTGTCATTTGCTATCACATTCTGCGTCAGACTGAGATATTCTAGTTAGTTAAACTCCTGCTGATAGTTATACTCGACATCCTGGAGAGATTATTAAAAAGGAATGTTGATATTTATGATACTGAGAGATTAACTGATATTTTTTGCTGCATGATGTTATAAGTACACTGGCCAAAATACATCTCTATTGCCAACATGTATTTTGTACATCTGGAGAACTGGCACTTGAAAGACATTAGAGATACAACACCAGTTGCTTCAGTGGTGAGGGAGTGCACAATCCTCTTTCTTCTCTCCTAGTTAAACAGCGCCCACTCATGGGCCCTGTAGTTAAGTGTCTTGTCAGCATTTCTCTTATGATTCAAGTGACTTAGAAACCAATGATTTAAATATGACATGTAAGTAGGGAATATTCTAACCTCTCCCCACCCCCAACCCTGCAGTTTTACTACACTTACACATACTCTATTTAGGGTGTATAGAATGTATGTATGCTGGAGCTGTGCTGTGTTGTTTCAATTTAGATTATGAATTGGTTTGGAGCTCAATCCTATGCTATGCCAATTTTGAGATTTTTACAGTTTATTTTTTCCATATGCAAAAACAGGCAAATAATGCACACAAAAAAGCCATGTTAATATTTAAATGAATGTGCCTTGATTTTATTTGTTCATTTGTTGAGTTCACTTTCTGCAAGTACTAAAGAAGTCCAGTGCAGTTGTACATATGTCTGTGACAAGTACATTTTAGCATTTACACTATTCCATAGGCAAAGGAACCAGTTGATCTGACCATTATTTGAGCAATACATTAGAATGGTCACAATGAATCCATAGAATAAAAATAATTAACTGATAATAAATATTAGTTGTATAAATTAGAAGAAAATACAATCCTGGGTACGTCCTGTGAGCAGAAAGAAAGGTTAAATTGTGAACCGAGTTATTCACTTATCTCTCCTTATCTCAATTACAGTGATTCTGCAATAGCTTAATTTTTCAGGATAACCTTCCCTCATGTATACTGCTGTATACATTATTGGTTATTATAACTAGGTGGTCTGTGTGGCAGAACTTGATGGCAGTCGGGCCTTTGCAATTTGCAACCTGAGCTTCTGTGAATGATTCAGCTGCCTTTTGTGCAGCTAGGTGAAAAAAAACTGAATAGGCAGCATTCAGGAGGTTGTTAAACAGTCCCTAATGAAATGTCTTATTTTGTCTGTGGTTGCTATCATTGTGATGCCTTGTAGCAGCATTTCAAAGGGCTATAATAGCTGGCTGTGAGGATAAGCTGTAGTTGTGTTCCAGATAAATGCAGCCTACAGATGTCTGGAGGTGTTAGATGAGTACCTTAAGCTGACAATAGAGATGTGCTGTGCAAGAACCTTAAACATTTAATGTCACTTTAGCTATATATCAGTTTAATTTGTTAAAGAATCATGCATATATTTTTAGTCCCAAATTACCACATTTAGTGGTTGGGAATAATTCTGATGAAATGCATTTAAATATTTCTTTAAAATAATACATACCTAAATTAGAACGTGCAAATATCCATAATTATGCTAGGTACAAGAGACTCTCAAGAGACTCTCAAACTGCTCAACTCAAACACAGAGTGAATATTTTTATTCCCACTCGACAGGTAGAAAGACTGAAGGTCACACACTACGTCAGTGCAAAAGTCTAACTAGTACCTCTTTGTACAGGAGGCATCACTTGTAACTTGCAGCCAAACTTAACACTGATCCGTATCATGGAAAATAGAACTAAGTTATTCTTTAGTTTAGAAATGTTGATCACTCTTAATGAGTCTATCCAAATATAGAAAGGGCTGCAAAACGTTCCTCTTTGAAAAGGTTTTCCACCATAAGAATGACAAAACACTTTTCCCTTCCACTTAACCAAAACGTAATATCTAATGCATCAGCAGTGCTTACCCTATCCCAAGTGGAATTTTTATCCTGAAAAGGAATAAAAGCCAGAGCCTGCATGAAGCCCACCAGGGCCTTCACTGTTGCCACTGATTTTAAGTAGTAGGTGCTCACATACTATGGTGATGGTGGCAGTATAAAACCCCAAGGCAGATCAGATGGCCTGTGGAAACGGTTTTTACTTTGCTGGGATGGGTTGTCAGCAACATGCTATTTCACTTCTGTGAGATGGCAGGTATCATTGCCCCACACGAGCATTACATTGCATCATGACTTGACAAAGCAATATCATCATCCATGTTTCATCATGGCCTCCTCTCCAGGTTTCCAGTCTTTCCTGTGAGGAACATATTGGCATCTCCTTTTCCAATCTTTGATCAATGACTTCTACACTCTGGGTCCACTAAGCAAATCTCACTGCCTGATAGAGCTGCTTACATCATGAGAACTGCATCTAAGTTGCAAATCCATAGAAATCTACAGGTAGCTCAAAAGCCAAAAATTTGGTGTTGCTGATTAGAAACTGGATGCTGTTTTACTGTAGAGTGTCTTTATTTCCTTACTGAACAAAGTGTAACAAAGTGACACCAAGTTCAAGCAATTTGGAACGAAAAACATTTTCTGTTCAGTAATTATATATCAGTCATAACAGAATCAAGCTGATCACTGACTAATCTGTTTGCCTGCTAGCATTTTAGTTTGATCTTTTATTCATTGCCAGTTATCTGTTGAATTCAAATTCTTTTCCAAAGGCTTCAAAGCTTTCCTCCATCAGCTAAGCCTGACTTCTTTCATCTAATCACAACTTGAGGTTAAAGAGGCCTCGATCAGTCTGTCTACTGTACCACTTTTCTTCCCGACTGAGGAGCAGGGTAGGCTTGACATGACAACGCATTCCCCATCTACTCTCCAGGCATATACAAAGATAGTTATTCTCTTCACAAGAAGGCCTTTTTCCTCTCCAGTGCTGTCTTACTTCTGGAGAGGTCATCTGCCTGGTCCATCTTCTGGTTTCTCTGTCAGGACCTAGTTGTCCTCCTAGTCTACCTGATCTCATTGATGTTAAACTTTAATGGCACTTTGAATCCTTCTCTCTTTTCTCATAAGACTTGTCAGTCCTTCTTACATAATCCAGGTCTTTAGAAGCATATTGTGAGGAAGACCCAGAATACCTAGAAACTGGAAAGCATGATAGTACTAGGCCCAGTGGAGGGGCCCAGCATGGTTATGTGATCCAAAGGAGAGTAAAATGGATTTCCTACCCTCTGTTAAATCAGGGAAGTTGTTACACATTGGGATTAGGACATGCTAAAACTAAGTGGCATTGGAGTTAGAATGTTATCTGAGCAGTTGCATGGTAAGGGTTAATACCCTCTCTGACTTGTACAGCTCAGACTTGCTGCTAGAGGACTGGTGAGCAGGGGCATGGCTAAGAGCTGCTCACCAGCTCTCCAGTGGCTTCCCTTGTTTCACCCTTGGCCCTTGTGGCTTGCATCTCCATCCCCCATCTCCCCTGGACCCTGGGGATCATTCCCTGCCCTCCCCTGGGGCTCATCCTTGCTTTCCCCCAGCTTTCTTCCCCAGTTCCCTGTTCACCTGCAGTTGTCAGTGCTATACCAGGGGTGATGGAAGCTCCTGTTTCACTCCAGAGGCTGTGCAGCAGCTGGGCTCAGCCTGGAGAGTAGAAGTGGCAGCAGCAGGTGGGCAACTTCCCCCTCCCTGCCTGCTCCTGGCCTAGTGGGAAACATCTTGGGGGCAGGCAGAGAGGGGGAACCCACCCACACACTGCTGCTACTATCCAAGCTGAGCTCAATCCCTGCATAACCCTTCAATTAGGACAGGAATTTCCCTCACCTCTGAGATAGCGCTGGCAGCAGCAGGTGAACAGGGAGCTGGCAGCCAAGGAGGAGGCAGGAAGTGAGCCCTGGGGAAGATGGTAGTGAGCCAAGAATGGGAGGGAAAGGGGAGGGAAGTGGAAGGAAATGTGCCTCTGAGCACAAAGGGAAAATGAGGGCATTCTTATCTTCTTTGGAAATCCCCCTAGGTGCTGGTTCTCCATGGCTGTCACTCCAGGGCACTAATGTAGATGATAGATCTGAAGGATCTATCATCCACAGATAGGGGGTTGGGAGCAGTGTATCCTGTATTCTAGAGGACCACTCCCAACTTGTAGTGGCCCCATATAGCAGTTTAACATTACTGCAATATGAGCTGCCTAAAACGAGTCTGAGATAATCCTCATCCAAAAAGGATTATCTCTGAGATGCTCAGAGCCCACTTAACTCATCTTTCCCTGCCTTAACATGCAGATACTCCATTTTAAGATGTGGGAAAGGTAACATGTAGTTCCACCTCCAGTTTACACTTTAACCTCCAACAAAAGGACATAACATTTTATATAATTGGTAAGAGAGAGCATGGTAGAAAGACTATTTTAACTTGAGAATTTTCTAGCCTAAAGGTTTTGATTGGCATTCAGGAAATGGGCAAACGTTTGGAATAACCCTTTATTTTTAAAATACTGATCTGCTTCTCCCAACAAATAACCAGACACTAGACGTTTACAGTCCTATCTCAGTGAAGAAAAATTCTGTCATTGCATAATTCCAAAGAGATTAAAAAGGAGGGAAGGAGGATAATGTAGAAAGTATCATTTTTCCAATGGCATAAGATGAATACTATTGGAAGCTGAACATTTTATAGACTGCTTCAAACAGCTGTTAGGGAGAAATAGCTAATCATTTTTCTTAGCTACTTGTACATTATATTCATAGTAATGGACCCTGTCTTCCTATTGAATAGTTGTACTATGGAAATGTAAGTGTTCAGAAAGTGTCACGTTCTGCTTGTGGCATAATTCTGGGGGGAAAACAAACATCCAGGGAAATTAAATAAGTAGAAAACTGAGCAAAACTGATTCATCCTTATATTCACAGATTATTCTGGGAGACCTGTTTCTCTGGGGTCAAATGAGAAAAGGACAAACACCTGTTCATTGCTCTCCTTTAGGAAAATAATCACTGTATTCACACAGTTCAATTAATTGTTAGTTTCTAAACTCAACTGTAGGGACCCACATGTTTTTAAACATAAAACATTATGTGAATTTAATTATTGGTCTCTCCAATTTGAATATATTAAATATATCTTTAAAGTATGGACCATCTTTATGATTTAAAGCCCCTTTAACAGTATAAACAGATACATCCAGCAGAAAACAGTGTACTGAGAGGAACTTTCTGGCAGACAGTGTTTTGCGGGGAAGTGGCAGTGGGTAACTCTCACTGGGCATGTCTACCTGTTCATTAAAGCACTTTTGCTACTACACATTAAGTTTAGTACCTCTGATATGAAGTACTACATAAAGGCGCATTAGCCCACACTAAGGTACAGTAGCAAAGGCGAATTTTTTTTGTGATGCTTAATGTGCAGTAGATTCATTCTACTGCGCGTTACTGTGTTAGCATGGCTCATTGCCATGACATGCTAATGAGCAGTAGAATAGGCCACCGTGCATTATGGCATCTTGTATAGATGCGCTCACTTATTAGTCTCAATTGCTAGGGACAGACATTACACATAAACTGGTTCAAGTGATCAGAAAATGGTTTAAACCTATAACAGAACAGACATTCAGTGTACATAAACTAGTTTGAAAATGGTCGAAACTGGTTTGAGATAAACATGGTTAAATGTAGTATTAGACTTAACTGATTTGGCTCAAACCAGTTTATTCAATGTCTGTCCCAGACCCCTTGCTGGTTTAAGTTAAACCAGAGTCCCCCAGCATCCCACCCCTGGGTGGGGCTCTGCTCTCTGCTCCAGCCCAGTCCAGCTGGTCTCACCCCTCTGTTCCCTGGCTGGAGCTCCAGTAGAGATTGCAGGTACAGCAGCATCTGCCTGGCTTCCTCTTCCCCCCCTCACCACCGCTCTCTGCTTAAGCAGGGATTTCCCTCTCCCCTCTGCCTTACACAGACACCTCTCAGCATTAGCTAGTATACTACATGCTAGCTACAGTCTGTGCTATGGGAGACAGGACAAATACAGACAGGACAGTGTCAGCTTAGGGCCCTTTGGAGCTAATCAACAGGTAGCTGATAATGTCCCTCCATTCCTTCCTTGGAAAAAGTTTTTTAAGAAGAGCTTGAACTAATGAGAGAGAATTGTGTTTTGTTTGATGGGCTGATAAATACTAACAACTTCCTGTGTAACTCCCTGCTCTGTAACTCGGGGATATACAGCAAAAGCCTTGTTATCCAGCACATCACCAACCGGAAAGCTCCAGTGCATCTGTCACTCTTCTGAGGGAAACAGCAAATGTGAAATCAGAAGTCCAACTTCCAGTTTCACCGCCGTGAGCCTACTGTGATGCTTCCTTGTGGACCATGGCCCCGGGGCAAAGCCTGCGTGGGGGGCCCCTCCCTGTCCGGGTAACAGAGCTTTTGCTGTATACTGGACGTAAGGAAAAACTTCTTTACTGTCAGAGTTTCCAGTATCTGGAATAGATGCCCCCCAGAAGTGGCGCAAGCATCTACTCTGGACACTTTCAAGTTGCATTTGGATGCTTATCTCGCTGGGGTCATCTGACCCCAGCTGACTTCCTGCCCTTTGGGCAAGGGGCTGAACCTGATGATCTTGTGAGGTCCCTTCCAGCTCTAATGTCTATGAAATCTATGAAACTCAACTCTCTGCTGGCTCTCTTGCTGGTCGGGGGGAGGAGGGACTCCTCCCTAACTAGAGCATCCTGCCATGTCCTGGCCACACCCTCCCTTCAGTTCAGCACTGATGAAGGGAAGGGAGGACTCCTGTTGCCCTCCAGCTTCTAGCCTGAGCCACTGCAGGCATGTGCCTGTATTTCTTCAGTGCAGAGGGGATGTCTGTGGCTAGGGACAGACATTCAAAAAACCTGAGCTTGAATTGATTCAATCTTTGCAGTTTACTCTAACCTGGCTAGGCTAAATCAGTTTTGTAACCAGGCAGACATTCCAGAAATGCAGGCACATGCCTGCAGTGGCTCAGGCTAGAAGCTGGCGGGTGCTAGAGCAGCCCTCCCTTCCTTTCACAGCACTGAGCTGAGGGAGGCGGGGGTATGGCCAGGCCCCATCAGGATGCTCTGATTAGCCCAGCAGGGAATTGATAACAGTGTTTATCACCCCTAACTCAATGTTTATCACCACAATAAGAAAACAACAGAGGGACATTACCAGCTATCTGTTGATTCTGCCTATTGATTCTACCTGTTGATTCAGCAGGGACCATAGCCAGTAGGTGGTCTGCTAGCTAATACACAGACACTTCCTCAGCAAGGCAGAAGGAAGGGAGGAATTCCTGCTTATTGGGGAGTGGTGAAGGGAGGGGGGAAGCAGCCTGCAGTCTCTGGAGTTGCAGGCAGGGAGCAGACAGGAGGTACCAGCCCTGCTGTGGAGCAGAGAGCCCCACCCAACCCAGAGAGTATACCAGGATGCTGGGGGAGTCTGATTTATCTTAAACCAGCAAGGGGTCTGGGACAGACATTGCATAAACTGGTTTGACCCAAATCAGTTAAGTCTGATATTATATTCAACCAGGTTTATCTCAAACCAGTTTCAGCCATTTTCAAACTGGTTTATGTGCACTGAGCATCTGTTCTGTTACTTAAACCAGTTTATGTGTAATGCCTGTCCCTAGCCTGTGTGGTTACAAACTGATTAGACTCACCTGCAAAGATTGAATCAATTCAGGCTCAGGCTGTTTGAATGTCTGTCCCTATCCAATCAGGAACTATGAGCTACTTTAACTAGAGTGTTGTTTTAATGATACACTGCAGATTGTCCTCATTTCAATGTTTTTGAATGGGCCAGGCTATGACGACAAGACATGACAAAGGTACTGGTTCCTTATTTACAGAAAATATCTCTTTCTCTTCTCCTCCTCCACTTTTTTTTCTGTCTTTAAAAAGCTCTTTTCACTTCTTTATGATGAAAGAATGTAACACTACTCTTGCAATCTTAGTTGCTGGAAATGAAAGGACTTCCAAGCTACAACAAGGGATATTGAGGCATCTTGTAATAATATAGCCTTTATTTCACATTTTTTGATCCTTTCCTCTTACCCTTTTCTAACATTCTCTTCCCTTTTCTCAGTCTCTCAGTTGTTTTCTGTATTGTTCTGCTCTCTTTTATCCATACATCCACCTCATGGGACAGTTCTCCTCTCTTGGTAGGTCTAGAACCCCTGGTACAGTTATGTATGGGTTAGAGTTCAACAGTGCAATAATGTTCAGGTCTGGGTTCTTCTTTAAATATGATGTTAAACTAAAATCTTCCCCATCCCTGTTTGGTTGCTGTTCTGGCAGAACTTTAACACACTGTGGCTCTTTGTGTATCACCTCAGTGTCCTGAGAAGCATTCCTTTTCCTAGTCAAACAGTAATTAGTCTTCTAAACTTGTTGAACTATTGCTGACAGGGTTGTCAAACAAAGACAGATTTTTATTGACAATCTGAAAACTTTTTACTGACATATGTTTTACATAACGTAAATGTAAACAAGGGATGGATTCAGCTTTAAAGGTTTAACACCAACAATATTAAAAAAGTTTGGCTGTCAGTAAAGTTTGCAGATTGCCAGTAAACAAAATTTTCTTGGATTGGTGATCCTGTTCGACTACAGCAATGGTTTTACACTGTGCTGGCTTCATCATAAGGGTCTCCTACTCATCTCCACATCCTGATACCCCCAATGATACCTGCTATCATGCTGCATCCCCCAATCCTACTCTCACTTGCCCTGGTCCCTTTTTCTGGGCATGGACTCCCAAACAAGGAGAACTGTCTGCCTAAATTTGACCACCACAGCAGGAGCACATGCTGGGGCCACAAAGCCCTGAGAGAATGAACTGTGTGGGGTGCTCTTATCCCATTCAGATACCAGGTGGTGCTTCTATGAGCTGTCTATACATCAAGGCTTGCCTCCAGTACCAGTACAAGGAGCATCCATCAAGCTCAGGTCTTCTTGTTTTTTTATGGATAGCTCTGTTTTTATGGACTTTATGGCCAGGACTTGTTAGGCTTGTTTTTTATTGACTATCCACAAATTTATGGAAAGTTGGCAGCCCAGGTTTCTGAGTAGTTAACAGTTGCTGCATTATGTTGAAGATGATAAAATTTGCAGAATTAGCATTTGTAAATAAGTGGTTTTTGGTGCTGCCTATTTTTATTATTAACTTTGATTATACTGGGTCTGTGAGCTAAAAGGGAAAGGTATTTACTGTAGCCTTGTAGTCTCTTAAATTCCAAGAGTGGGTGCATCTACATGAGACACTACTGCACAGTGGTTACTGTGCATGTGTTTAGTACTTATGTAATCATGTAACTGGAGTTACTAAGCTGTAGCACAAACGCATGCCTTTGAAGTGATGATACTGTGCAGTAGCGGAATAATACTGCACAGTAATGTATTAGCATTGTTGGTGGTGTGATGCGCTACTGTGCAGTCTTATTTGGCTACTGCAGTCAGCATCTCATTTAGACAAAAAAGTGCCACTGAGACCAAAAAGTGACTATATGCAATAAATGCCCTGAAAAAGAGAGGTAGTTGGGAAGGCAGTGAATAGGATCCTGTCCATCTCTGGATTCTGTGATGCTAGATCAGAAAGGCAGTGGAGGGATACAAGTGAGCCCAGATATGGCCAATGCAGTTTTATGTGTTAGAGCTGTTTTTCCTGATTGAGATGAAGACTGCTGTTGAAGAATGATTAAAGCATCATGCAATGAAATACTTCTTTCTTAGCAATAGTTATGCCAAATAACATGCAGGGGTTACACTCATGGAACAGAGGCTTTAAAAAGAGAAAAAAAGAGGGGTATTGCTCTTTAGAATCACAAAATTCACGGAAATAAATAAGCTTAATATCTGGTTTTGATGTGACCTGTAATCTTTGTTTGTGTTGTATGGGACTAGAACACTAAACAACAAATGGTCAGAGGGGTGCTTGTGTTAATTGTTGGTTATAAGGTGACAGCTATATAATTTGGCAGTTCACAGTCCCTTGCTTCTGGCTAACTTTTAACTGGTGCAATAATTATCAGTTTCTTTCTTAGAGGGCATTTAGGACTGTTTTTTGGCTTTTTAAATTCCCTTGTTTTTAGTCCAAGTTTTTTTCTATTATATGTAAGTCTTTCTTAATATTATTCTTTAAAATAAGCCCAACAAACTTCCAACCCACACTAGCTACCCCCCTCACTCTCTACCTCCCACTTTTAAAAAAGAAAGGGTAATTTTAAATTGAATTGTTAAAAGAAAACTCCCAGGCATCCAAAGATTTTGTCACACACAGAGCAGCTCTTATGACCTGATCCAACTCTCATTGAAGCCAATGGAAAGACCCCCACTGATTTCAGTGGGAGTTGGCTTACGGCCCTTAGTGATTAAAGTTTTTTAAAGGGATATTATGTACTGCCACAGAGTTTCTGGGTCTGTTTCTAATCTTACTTGCAGCATTTTACACCAGTGCAAATCCACTGAAATTGAAAGAGTCAGTCCTGATTTACATAATATTAATTGGGATCAGAATGCATAACGATTTCTGGAGTATTTTAAGCCTTAATAAGTAAGCTTATGGAGGAACATTTCTCACTAACTCTTTTACATACACATTGGTTATTTTGAGATACTCTCTCTAATTCTTTTACTGGGTTGTGCATGGGGATTTAAGACATTTGGGGCTAAAATCTTCCTTCAGTTCTCTACTGCATGCTTCCTTGGGAGTTGCACAGGTGTATCTGGTAGGAAAACTGAACCTTATTATATAATCTGTAACATGTGCAGTGCTTCAGTTTTCAAGCACTCTGATATTTGTTGCTTATGATAACTATTTTGATATTTCTGATACCCTTTTTCAGTGTATGGTCTGCATGTTTCTAGCAAAGCTTTTACATGGTAGCTTTTAAGCATGGCACAGATCCTTCAAAAGAGTGTGCTATTACAGCATGATGTTTGGATTTCTGTTGATCTGCAATAAAGTACCCTGAGTTTGCTAATTTTGTCTACTAAAAACTGCTTAAATAATTTGCAGAAAGAACCCCCGGATTTAAAACTTTGTTCATCTGGAACAGAGTAAAATATAGAACAAAAGAGATGTATTTGGGGGAGGGAAAATACCTTAAGGAATGTTTAAATTTTAAAGCCTTAAAGTAAAATTTGAGCAGAAGCTGGAAATTTGGATCTTTGTTAAATTTGTGTTGATTAGCATATGATGGGTCTTGCTTTCTAAATCTACATCAAAATGTCTTCCCATTATAACTTATTAATATTGTTGAACCAAATAGTCCAACCTTGCTTACTCACAAAAGTTGTACTTTTTAACTAGTCTGGTATAGTTAAAGAGATGCAACAACACTGGACCCTATATACCTTCCTAACTGTAGATACAGTAGACTGGTATTTTGTCCCAGTATTTATATAAGGGAAGTTGAATAAGCTATGCAAGTTGAGAGCATTAATACTAGTAAAACACTGTCCAATCTAAGGGCTTCAATGGGATAACTATTCTGGTTAGAAAAATCACCTTCCCTAACCAACATTGTTGCACCTGTACATAACTGTGTATTGGTTCCTGCAGTTTAGGTTCTTTGCAGGGCCCGCATTACTTGACAAAATTGCTTAGTCTGTTAAAACAATCATGATGGCATTACCTTAGCATGCAGTTTTCTTCTGAAGAATCTTAAAACTCTGCAGCATTTTAAAGGAACAGCTGATGCTGTGATACTTGTAGTTCATCAATGCAAAAGCTTCCTAATAAGTACCAGCAGTCTATAAGAACAGCCAAAAGCTCTTGAACTCAGAAGGAACTTCTCAGAAAGCATCATTTGAAGTTTCCAGTTACTCACTTCCACTCCCTCATAGTTATCCATTTGTCAGCTTCTCAGCCAGTCTTTTAATGCCTCCTTCTATATGGCCCCCTAGGCAGAGTCAGAGCTCCCCGTCGACATTTAAGTTCCACCTAAAGTCTGTTTTCTGCCTTGCTAGGTACCATCAATTAACTTGTTTTGTGTATAGAGTCATTGTTTCTCCTCCTGTCACTTCTCATTCCTTGTCTGTCTGTTCTTAGACTGTGAGCTGTTCAGAGCAGGGAACATCCCTTCTTGGGAGTTTGGGAGCTGCCTAGAACATTGTAGTAACTACTATAATTTAATAGCAGCTCTTCTTGAACTTTGATGGGTGTAAAAAGCTAATGTTTACCGTTTCAGACCCCCATATCTGAGAACTGGATCAACCAGGTCACCTCAAATTACAGAAAAAATCTTACTCTTAGCACTTCAGGTATAAATACCCCTCGCCTTTAATACCCAAAAGCTTGCTAAAAAAAGCATTTTCAACTATTTGAGTTGGTCTAATAAAAGATATCAGATTTACCTGAAGAACCATGTCTGCCTATGTACTTAGACCAACACAGCTACAACCTATACCCCTGTTACTCTTAGCACTTCAATTTACATGCCAGCATGGATTTAAGAAGGACCCTTAAAGGGAGTTTTAGCACTGATTGGGGGGGGGGGGAGGGGGGGGAGGTTTATTTTGGAAAAGTTACAAAGTCTCTTTGCTCTTATTTAGCATCTTCCATCTAAGAATCACAATATGTTTTACTTACTTGAGTGAGTTTGGCCTCAGAATGGGTTATTGGGTAATTCCATGTGGACAGTTATGATGGGACAGAATTTGTGAAGCTATGTGCCCTCTTTTTATAGCTATTGCAAGGAAGAATCAGCCTCTAGCACAGCTGTGTTGTGGAGGATGTGGCCAAAAAGGGAACAGAGAGGAATTAAAAGCAATCGCAGAGTGAAGGCAAAGATGTCATTGGGACTACAGTATAGGCAAATGCTAAATCAGTACTAGTGTCCTGCTGGGTATTCAGCCCTGTTCAAGCACTGACCTTACTATGAATGTGAATCACCTCAGAGCTCTTACTTTGGCTTTCAGATTAATGTTCTTATACAGCAGAACAGGATCACTTGCTAAATCAGGGATTGAAAAAACAAGGTTACAGTTCTTAAAGACTTAGCCACAGAAAGAAGCAGAACTGCAGCAAGCAAATAGAAGCCAATTGCAGGAGCATATGGAATGAACATATGTGTGCAGTGATGTAAGAGCAGTGCCTGCAGGCACTCTTGGTTAAAGCTAGCCCATAACAGACTGAGACGGGGGACCGGCGCTGTCACAGAATTCAAAGGGAAGAAGTCCATCTCTATCTCACATACTGTCCCTGTTGTAAAAATCCAAGCTGATCATTCACACAGTCCCTAGGAAAAATGGGCAAAAGGTTCTGAATTCTGACTTAGTCTTCTGCTTTTGGTTCTTGACTCAGGGCAAGAAAATCAGAAATAAAATAACAGTTATTCTGTACAAGATGTTCACCTGTGCTTATATCCTGAGAGGGACAGTCCCTAGGAGCCCATAAGAGAGATTGTTTGATTCTGACTGAATGCTCTGAAGGTGATTTAGACTATTGAAACACTTATTTAAAGGAAAGGCATCTGGCTATTCTCTTTCGCAGGCACACATGGAGCATCTACATGGATCAACAAAGTTTTTAAACAATATCCATTTTTAATTGCTTCTCTGGCCATTTTTAAACTACAAAGTTTTGTCAGCACAAAAAAATCATACCCCAGAAGGCAGGGTAGATATACACCTTTATAAACTAACAAAATAAGATACCTATAAAAAGGACAAGCTTTTGTGAACTCAAGTTCACTTCATCCTTCCTCAGTCATACTGCCCAGACTCTGATTTCATTGTGACCTGTTAGATTCTGTTAGTTCTGTGGGACAGCCACTAGGGCTGTGCGAAGCTTTGCCGGCTGTTTCGTTTTGACGCTCTTTCGACTCATTTCAAGCTCGAAACAGCGAAATCAAAACAAAATGAATTGAAGGGCTTTGAAACAGCCTCGAAACAAAATGAGGCCAGTCGAAATGTTTTGAAAGTTTTGAAACATTTCAAGTTTTGAAGCAGCAGGCAGGTGGTGGGAGGCAGGGGAGAGCCAGGGTTGTGCTCCGAGCAGCTCCGCAGCCCCATGTGGCTCAGCCTGGTGGGGAGCACAGCCCTGGCTCTCCCCACCTCCTGCCACTGGGCTGCACTCTGTGGCACTGGCGAAACCAATCAGAGCACAGCGCTGGCTCTGTTTGCCTTCTGCCACCAGGTTGTGCTTTGATCGGCTCCACCAGCCACATGGAGCTCAGCCCGGTGGCAAGAGGTGGGCAGAGCTGGCGCTGTGCTCTGTCTCCTGCTGCCGGGCTGAGTTCCATGGGGCTACAAGCTGCTGGGAGCTGAGCCCAGTGGAGGCAGGTGGGGCACAGGCGGGGGACCAGTGCTGAGAGCTGAGTCCGGTGAAGGGAGGTGGAGTGCAGCCCCAGCTCTGTGCTCTGCTTCCCCCCACCAGGCTGCGAGCTGCTGGAAGCTGAACCCAGTGGAGGGAAGCAGAGTGCTCCAGGAGAGTTATGGACAGGAGGTGGCAGTGGCAGTATGGCAGAGCACCATCATGACAGTGCGGTCAGGGGGGACGGAGCAGTGTGGGGGGTTAGGGTCAGGGTTAGCAAACTTCCCCCCCCCCCCCCCCCGGGTCCCCATCCCCCGCATCATTCTTGATGGGCAGTTCACTAGAATATATATATATAACTCTTGATCAATAACTTGAGTTCTTTGCCTACATGCCCTCTTATAATTTATGATATCCTAGAGCTTTCAAAGGATATATTAACAACTGTTGGTTAGATAATATAATGGGATTCTGAATAAGATGATGTATTTATGTGCTTCAGCACAAGAAAGCTGGAAGTGTGGCAGTGGTTTTAGTCTATTCAGTTAATGGCTTAATGAATAAATTTAACTGGCTCTTTTTTGGCCATTCATAAATCTTCATTATATATCTGTTTGGATTTTACCTTGAATACAAGACCCTTCACATTTATGGCCATCATGTTTGATTTTAATTTTCCCAAAGTTAAGTCCACATATGTAAAATGTATTTTCTTTTAAAGATTTCAAACATTTTTTTACATTCTAGTGGCCTTCTAATGACATTGAATTAGAGTGATTCAATGGTGGGTATGATTAAAATTATTCTTAGAAAAGAGAGACACAATTGTTTCAGCACTATTGGGAATTAAGGTTTAAAAAAAGGCAGAGGAATTCTATAACGTAATTTTCTGTGCCATTATGGAAATTTGACTTTGGGCTTGTCTACAAGGGGAAACAGCCCTGAATATAGCTATTGCACTATACCTATTCCACACTAGTTTTACATGTCATTATCAGTGTCTTTTTCAGTATACTTGGAAATGAATAAATCACAAAAGGCACTCTAAGTTGCCACAGGGGGTCTAGCCATTGCACTTCAAATTCATACCCTAACTCAGTAGTGCTCCACCTTTTAGCCCTGTGGGCCAGATGAGTGGCATGGAACTGGTCCACAAACTAGATCCCTCATGGAGTCAGCATCTGGAGCATACCCTACACTGTCTCAGCCCTGAACATCCAATCTAGCACACCGGGCTCCCCAGAGATCCAGAAATTTGGCAGCAGGAGAGCAGCAATTAACACTTCCATCACCCCTTACTGCTAAATTTTTTGACCCATGGGGAGCCTGGTGATCCAGGTGCCACAGCTCCATGGGTTAGGAGGTAACTTATTCCACAGTAGCTTCCCTGCCCTAACTTTTTCCACAGTAGCTTTCCCATTTAGACAGGCCCTTGTCATTCCTACCCTTACCTCATTTCAACTATACTGTGTATTAATTAAAAACTTTAAGCAGCAACATAAAATCATAAAATCATAGAAAATTAGGGTTGGAAGGGATTTCAGGGAGTCATCTAGTCCAACCCCCTGTTCAAAGCAAGACCATCCCCAACTAGATTATTCCAGCCAGGGCTTTAACATAAACCATTTTTTCTAGTGAACTAACCAAATTTTTCACTTTCCATGAAACAATGGACCTCTTCAGAAGTATCTTCATGAGAGGTTAGCTGAATATAACATGCATATGACATGCAGATGAGCAGTCTGATTTGATCCAGTCAAGGAGAAGAGTTTACTTACACACTAGCTACTCTGTTACTCCACTAAGTAGAAGTCCACGGACAAACCAGTGATTCTCAACCAGGCTGTTGCAACATTCTGGGGTGCCATGAGATTCCTTTTAAGGGTGTTCACAATATTAATACTGCTAGATATACAAACAGCTACACATGATTCACAAGATAAACCCAGCAATTTGAAATAGGAATCCTTAGTGTCAAAATATTCTGACCTGTTGTGGTCTTTCTGAGTTCTTTGCAACTGAGGAATTGCTCTAGTATTTTTCTTTAAGGAAAAACAAGTGAAAGCTAAGAGCTGGCATCTTCCAAGAGATGCCTTGATTGTAACAAGGTGTGCCTTGGCTCTAAAAAGTTTGAAAACCACTGCTATAGACTGTGTAGCAGCACGTAGTGTTTAAAGGAGACAAGATTAGGAAGAACAATTTATCAAGTGGATGGCTGTTAATAGTATGTCTCACAGTTATGTGGTGCTGAATTCTGCTGTAATGATATGATGCAGGAAAAAGGAAGAGATGAAGAATAACACCTATATATATGCAAGCTTACCTATATGGGGGTGCATATATGGGGAGCCAATATACCACTGTCATCTGTATGTATGCCCTGAGTCAATGCTGCCAGTGAAAACAAGGAGGAATTCTATGCCAACCTTGACCAAATCATTTCTGATATTCCAGGGGGATACAGACTTATTCTTCTTAGTGATTTCAATATCAGAGTTGGAAAGGACTCTAACCTCTGGAATGGAACCATCAGCAAGGAAGAAGTAGCAAAGGTCAACTCCAATGACATCCTCCTCTTAACCAAATGTGTGGAACAGTGATTCACCATCACCAGCACTGTTCCAACAGAAAAAAACAGACACAAGACGTCATGGCAACACCCATGATCTAAGCATTGGCATCGGGTTGACTGTCATCGTTCATGCCCAGGATTGCAAAGATGTCTGCATCACCTAAACTATGCTTGGATATGATGATTGACTCATCTGCTCGGTTATATCACTCAGACTGACTCCCAAACAATGGCTGCAGAAGAAGAAACGCTGACAGAAGATCAAAACTGAAGGACCCAAGCAAGTGAAACCTCTTCCACCAGCGCATAAACAAAAACTGACCCACAATACCACCCCCACAGACCATGCTGGAGCCCCTCATCCCCAACCTGCAATCCCCCCCAACCCCTGTTGATAGCCTCAACAAAAACTGATGAATTCCATTCAGCAATAATGGGAGAATGTCAGCAGCATTTGGAGTGCCCTCGCAGCCAGTGTCATCAGCACCTGTAAAGAGACACTTGGATTCTCTACCAGGAAACAACAAGACTGGCTTAATGAGAATGACTGGGAGATCCAAGAATTAATCAATTGCAAATGCAAGGCCTTGTTCCCTGGCAAAATGACACCAACTCCAAACAAAAGAAATTGAATCTCCAAGAAGCCAAGCCAGAGGTCCAAAGGAAGACCTGCAAAATGAAGAACAAATGGTGGGAAGACAAGGCTAAGGAGATTCAACAACTTGCTGACATCCACAATATGCACAGTTTCTTTAGTGCCACCAAAGCCATCTATGGCCCAAGCAATCAGGGACCAGCCCCCTTAAGACATATGGATGGAGGAGACTGATTAAGTAAAGGGGAGCCATTGATGCCCACTGGGAGGAGCATTTTGAAGACCTTCTCAGTTGAGATTCTGTTGTTGATGCGAGTGTTCTCAACTTCATCCTGGAACACCCAGTCAGAGATATCTTCCAACCCTTGATGAGATGAAGAAAGCTATCAAGCAGATAAAGAATGACAAGGATTTTGGGGTAGAACCCCACAAAAATCTTTAAGTAGGGAGGAGAGGAGCTCACATCACAGTTCCATGCCCTCATCTTAAGGATCTGGAATGATAAGGAAATCCCAGGGGACCTCAGGGAGGCCATGACTGTAACAATCTTCAAGAAAGGCGAGAAATCTGACTAAAAATTACAGAGGGATCATCTTGCTGTCTACCACAGGAAAGATTATTGTGATAACCCTCCTGATCTGTCTCCTTCCACCTGCTGAAGAGCTCCTGCCAGAATCTGTGTGGGTTTAGGGCATCAAGAGGCACAACTGACATGATCTTCACAGGTCTCCAGCTCCAGGAACAACACAAGCCTCTCTAGTTGGCCTTCTTTGAACTCATGAAAGCTTTTGACTCAGTCAGCCAGGAAGTGTCTTAGGAGGAGACTTCTGAAGAACGGATACCCACTGAAATTTGTCAGCATTCTTTGCCTGCTCCATGATGGCATGAGTGAGGTGGCTCTCAGCAATGGATCTATTACAGATCCCTTTGAGGTTAAAATGGGAGTTAAGCAAGGCTGCTGCATTGCTTCAACACTCTTCTTAATATTTCTTGCCATGATGTTACATCTGAACACCAACAGGCTTCCAGCCAAAGTGGAACTAAACTACCAAATGGATGGTAAGCTATTTAACCTCAGCTGATGCCAAGCCAAAACCAACACTACCCCGACCTCAATCACTGAGCTCCAGTACGCTGATGAGTCTGTAGTGTGTGCTCACTCAGAAGCAGAACTTCAGGCAATCGTGAATGTCTGCCTAGCATTATGTGCAGAGCGTTTCCTTGGGGCTGGCTGTTGATTTATTAAATTCAGTGGTCTTCAATCTTTTTGACCCTCAGGCCAGATGGGCAGTGCCCAGTCTGTCTGTGGGCTGAATCCAATGGGTGGGCCGAATCCAGCATGCAGGGTGGGCATGATGGGGCCCAATCCTGCTGCAGAGAGGTGAGGGGAGCAGCCAAGCTCCAGGCTAGCCACACATGGGGAAAGGGCATAGCTGGGTCCAACCCAGCCCTACAAGGGGTGGAGAAGGAAAGAAGCATGGCCCAGCCTTCTCCTGGCTGTGCAAGGTGGGGCATGTAACCTGATCCCAATCTGGCAGCATGGGGCTTGGGAATTTCACAGGAGGAGGTGAAGGGGGGTGGCAGTATTAATTGGTACTGCTCCCCTGCTGCTAAATTTCCTGACCTGTAGGGAGGTCTGCAGGCCAGATGCCATGGCACCCTTCATTTCAGTTAATTTTCAGTCCAAACATCTTCACAGAAGTAAACAGTCCGAGGTAGGGAGTTTTGGGGAGAGGCATTATACATCATCAGGTTGTTGAACAGGAGTGAAGTCTTAAGTGTCTGGTTACTGATTTTAACTCCTGCAGTAGATGAAGATGAACCCAAAGCCAAGGAGTGGGAGGTTTATTGACCAATACATGTAATAAGGAGAAGCAGTGTTTGCTCCATTTTACAAGATTACAGGGCTCCTGATTCTTAATCTGTTTCATCCTAGTTTTGTTTTATTGAAATAGACAGATACATGTCTATAATTTTAGAGCAAAATTTAAAATCTCTAGGATTGCAATTAAAGAGTTAGAAAACAGTAAAATGTCTTCTCAGTCTTTCCATGTGGAGAGACCTTGGAAGTGCATGTTTGACTTTAAGCACATGAGTAGTCCCATTGTCTCCACAGGGATTACTTCGATGCTTACAGTTAGGCACAGACTTATGCATCCTGGGCCAGAGTAGCTCTGTCTTTTGTTATTATAGGAAATGAAAAACATTTAACAGTTTCCTAACATTGCTTTCGGCTGCTCAGTGAAATGTAAAACCAGACTGATAAGAATGTACACTTGTAGGGAATAAGAGGCAGCTAAACTGCTGGGAAACATTAGAAAGGACTTTACTGCCAACAAAGAAAAAAATAAGAGGCACACAGTCCTAGCTTTTGTCTTTTTCCAGGTTAGACCATTGCTAATGATCAGATTTTAATTGGTGCTGACATTCTGTATATACAAGGAGTGAGAATATTCAGAATTTCTCATAAAAATAAAGGCGTGCCCCTTGGAGTCAGCAGCTTTCCTGGCTTAAGAGTTTATGATATTTAATTGAAACAATGCTATATTCTAATTTTGTGATATATTGTTCATTAGTTTGGGAAATTTAAACTTCTGATCTTGTGTTAAGGAGATGAGGCAGCCCCAGGAGGACTGTGCTTTCCTCAGAGTACATAAGAGCTTTTAGAAATCTTTGCTTCTAAAGATGTCATTCAATATAACTACAAGCAGTATAAACTACCTGGAACTCAGTTGATCCACCTCACGACACTGAAGGCTAAGCCTAACTAAGAGACAGTTTAGGAGACTTTTTTAATTGATTATTTTTCTGTGTTTGTTTCCACTTTAGAATTTGATAATAATTCACTTTCTATACACATTTTCTTTTTCCATTGGTAGAGGATGATTCCCACAATCCCTTCTTCTGTTTTGAAGAGAGAAGGATCAACAATTTCAACATTCTACCATATACTTATACTTGTGACTTAACAGGCAGCCAGCTGCTGCTTTCCCTTCCATCATTGAATCAGGAGAACTGTTTATGTCTGTATTTGGAACATATTTGGATATTGCCTCTTTGATACACTACAGCTACTCCTCACTTAAAGTCGTAGTTACATTCTTGAAAAATGCAACTTTAAGCGAAACGATGTTAGGCGTATCCAATTGTGTCACAGTAGTTACCTACTAGCAGGTGGTGACCAAACAACATTATAACTGAACATTGTGCGACTTTAAATGAGTATGTTCTCTAATAGATCAGCGATGTAATAACAAAACAATGTTAACCAGGATGCTGTTAAGTGAGGAGTATCTGTAGTTAGAATAGAATCCAGCTCAGTCTATCATAACTATGTTGGCTCCCTGTGCTAACCAGTACAAAATACTGTATAGATTCAAGATTCTGTCTGTAGATCTGTTTGTATATGTATATTCATACGCACACACACATGCACACACAAACACACACCCATACATAATGTATGTATGTGTGTACATGTGTGTGTATGTATGCATGTGTATTTTTATTTTTTTTTTAGATTTATATCCCACCCTTTCCAAAAGGCTCAGAGTGGCTTATAATAAACAACTCACAGACAAGATTCCCCAGACAACACCCAAAAACCCAAGAACTCCAACTTTTCATTTTTCCCTAACCACCACATCCCTGCTGAAATCTCTACCAAAGCAAACCCTTTGGCCAGTTCCAACCACCAATCACATTGAGATATAGGAACCTTTTCCAACCCTCTCATTCCCCACCCACCTCTTCTCACCATCCTGCTTCACTCCCAGAGAAGAACCTCCCCACCCTTCCCCAACATCCCCTCCAAGTCCCCTCTTCTCTTATAGAGGGGCTATGACTGTCACTGAACTCCCCAGAAAATGCACCTAATTTATTCCATTCCCCCTGACAAACACAACACAAATACCAAGGAACCCTAACAAAGGAGTAAAAGAGAAAAAAAAGACCCTCCATCTTCACCTTGATCACCGCCAAAGGGCAGGGTGAATTCAGAGGTTTACAGTGGCACAGTTGCACCCCTTGCTTTGGCTGTGCTACCTCACATGGAATGAGATCTCTGAGCTCTCCAGCATGTCAGTGCAGTTCTTGCTTTCAAGCAGCTAGAAGTGATGCTCAGTCCCTGCTTCCACATAGCTCCATAGTCCAGGGGCTGAGCACTAATGCTGCTTGTCTCTTCTTCTCTGCTGCTGAATTCATCAAATGGGGGGAGGAGGAATGGGGAGGGAAGAGTGAACAGCAGTGGTGTTCACACTCTGTGATCCAGAGCTGTGCACAAGAAGGGTTTTAAGCAGACCCTGTATTGATCAGTGAGGTCATGGCACATGTGGTGCTCCCAGTAGGAGCTATGCCAGAGTCATGGCAAGGAGTTGCTTCCACATCCTCTTCAGCCTTGTGGCACAAGCACAGTAAGCTCTCTTCATTGAGCATGTACCACACAGCCAAAGTGGGTGTGTCCACACCACATCACTGACATTTTGGATCTGCCCATGCTGAAGGACAATGCCAAGTGGTGCCCTTAAGAATCAACCTCTGATGGCCTCCACCCATGGAGGCTTGCTGGCTTTGCAGGGGCTGCAAGCTGTCCAGGTCCTTTCCCTTCCTTTGGGTGGCCGAGAGGTGTCCCCCAGCCCTCCTCCAGAGAGCTGGAGAATGGAGAGAGGGAGTCATGGTCACAATTCTTCCTAGAGAAGTCTGCCAGCTTTATAGGACCTGAAGGGTGGTAAGATCCTTCTTCCTTCAGGTGGCCAAAATGCATACATATAAATATGTGAATGTACATGTATTGGGCACAACTTGGATACCATACAAGGATCAGATCTGTTGAACAAGAAGGTGCCATTTTTAAATAGTCAATTTTCTAACCATCACCGCACTTAACTTTATGTAGAAGTCTAGTTAGTTTACTGTTTGACATGAACTGTAATTATGGAACCATTGGAAGATCTCCTTGCTGTTCTTTTCAATAGATACTTGGTGCCTTATATCAATTTTTTTGCTTTCTCTTTCTCCCTGCAGGACTTGCAAACTTTTAAAGCACTACAAGAGCGCATTCATCATTTTGTCAGGATTGATCAAGGAGTTTTTTGAAAACCCAAGGGTACTTTAAAAGGCACACTTGTCCAAATTTCAATTGAAGGGGCATATTTCATAGAAAACATACAGTAGTGGTTGCTTGTGACTAAAGCCCTGTGCTTTGATTATATGGTGAAAATCTTCTGGAGGAAGAAGAGAAGACCTCTTTTGTTAAGGACTTTTGTACTAGTTGAAGGGAGTGGATTTCTCATCATAATATGAAGCCTCTTAAGAACAGCTGGCTGTTTCCACTGCTCACTGTTATCCTGAGATGCGTCTGTTCCTCCTTTATCAGTGTCAACCGTGGGGTAAAAGTGATGAAGGGACAGTCTGTCTTCCTGTCAAAAGATGACCTGCAGTTTTCTATCCCCAGAGTGAAAGATGCCTGCAAAGTGGAAGTTGTGATTAATGAGCCAATAACACAGAGGGTTGGGAAACTAACTCCACAGGTATTTGGGATCAGTATTTTACTACTCTCTTCTTTCTTGGCTTGTATATGCATGTGAGAATGTGTGTGCGTGCACATGCATGCCTCAGAATCTGGAAGAGTTTTTTTTAAAGGAACTGTTGTTTAAAAGCATACAATAGTAACTGAAAAGCATAACATTTCATAGCCTGTGTGAGCAAGGTTTAGCTTTTCATTAAAAGGTACTGGTTTGTTGAGGATTATATCCCTGGAACAAAGCATTTGCTTAGAAATTCAGTAGCACCTGCCCATGACAGTGGAGTTATACCAGTATGTGGGTTCCACAGCCGCCAGTCTTTCAGAACTTTCTGCAAGGAACCAGTGTGTAGTCTACCAGCTGCTTGTTTCTTTACAATGAGAACAGCCAATATCCCTAAGGGAATGTATAGCAGGGTAAAGCACTTTTACATTTTAGTCACGCAGTTGCTACACGGAGAGCAATTAAGAAAAAAATCATCACATACAATAAGCTCATTGCATGCAGTGTTATTTGTTCTGCTGCTCAACGACCAAATTACTAACAGATGGTAAATATGGAAAAGGATTTTTTTTTTAATTACTCGCATGAGACGACAATAAAATAAATTCCACATATCACCTTTCTCTTATTAATAAGCCTAGAAAAATCCACCCCCTGAATTTAAGACGAAAGCTGTTGGTGATAATATGCAGAGACAAAATCTGTGTTTCCTAGTTTTTGACTGGAAGCAGAAGTAGCAAACTACCAAAATTAAAACTCTGCCTCATGGTATTTCTAACTTGGTCACAATTAATTTTCCAGGAGATGCTTATCTGAATTGAACCAAAACTTTGAAGGCTAATGTTTGTAGTAGCCTAAGGAGGCTGCAGGGGCAAAGAGAGAAAAAGTCACACTTGTGGGTTGATTGTGCTGGAGGTATCATGTCCATCATGGTTTTCTTTGTATCTCTCCAGTGGATCAAAGGAATTGCAGATGTAGCTTAACTAGCCACCTCAAGGGAGGTAGTGCTCTCCCCTACCCTGGGGGTCTTCAAGAGGAGGTTAGATGAGTATCTAGCTGGGGTCATCTAGACCCAGCACTCTTTCCTGCTTATGCAGGGGGTCAGACTCGATGATCTATTGAGGTCCCTTCCGATCCTAACATCTATGAATCTATAGCTAGCAGAGGATTCTCCAACATGAAGGTTATGTCTGTGGGCTCAGAGATCTGCTGATGGCTCCTCTCTGCCTGCCACCTGGTTTATCCAGAAAAAATAAGGGAGGGGCCAGGATACTTCCATACTCTGGTGAATCCTCCTTTTCTGGAGCAGCTCCTTGGGACATAAAGCCTGAGGACTGCCAGATACTAAGTCAGAACCAATTTTCTCAGAGGCACTGAGGAACAAGCATTCGCAGGACCTTCCTGAATACCTAGATATCTAACCCCACTACCTCTTCCTTCAGGCTGGGGACAGACATTCAAAAAGCCTGAGCCTGATTTGATTCAATCTTTGCAGGTTAGTCTAACCTGGCTAGGCTGAACTGGCTTGAAACCAGGCAGACATTCTCTCTGGACTGAGGAAATTCAGGCACATGCCTGCAGTGGCTCAGGCTAGAAGCCAGGGGGCGCTAGAGCAGCCCTCCCTTCCCTTGTGTAGGGAGCTGAGCTGATGGGGGCGTGATCAGGCCCTGGAAGAACTTTCTCATTAGGGAGGTCTGTCTGCATGGTCCCAGGCTTTTTCCTGCTGGCTGCTCAAGGGGCAAGAGTGTTGCTAGCCCTCAGCCGTGGGCTAGCACTTTGCAGAAAGGTGGGGGAGGTTTGCAGTGCATGCATCTGTTGATGATACAGAGCTTTTCAATCTCCCTCCCTGCTTTGTCATACCGTCTGCAGCAAACTGACAGGCAAGCAAGCCAGCTGGAGGCTGATAGCAATAACAGTCTTTATCACCCGATTAGCAAAACAATGGCCTCTCTCCATTACTTCAAACTTTTTAAAGGCTTACTGGATGGCTTACTGGATGACCTGTTGATTAGCTCCAAAGAGCCCTAAGTAGTCACTGTTCTGTCTGCCAGCCCCAGTGAAACTGGAGAGAGAGAGACACACAGACACCTCTCGGCATTAGCTAGCATACCACATGCCTAGGGTCCATGTGGCTGGGGTCTGTGCTGTGGGAGATGGGAGGGAGGGAAGGGGGGGATTTCCTGCTTGAGCAGCAGTGGGGTAAGGCAGGAGAATCCAGGCACACCCTGCTGTGTCTGCAGTCTCTGCTGGAGCCTTATACAGCCTTACGTAGCATACCACATTCTGGCTATGGTTTGTGCTGTGGCAGAGAGGAGGAAGGGATCTCTGCTTAAGCAGTGAGTGGTAAGGGGGGGGGGGGAAGTGGGGCACACGGAAGCCAGCAGACCCTGCTGTACCTGCAAGTCTCTGCCGGAGCTCTGGCCTGGCAGCAAAGGGGAGGGGCCAGCTCTGCTATGGAGCAGAGAGCCCCACCCAGCCCAGAAAGCATACTTGGTGGGGGACTCTGGGGGACTCTGATTTAACTTAAACCAGCAAGGGATCTAGGGCAGACATTGCATACACTGGTTTGACCCAAATCAGTTAAGTCTGATACTACATTCATCCAGGTTTATCTCAAACTGGTTTCTGCCATTTTCCAACTGGTTTATGTGCACTGAACATCTGTTCTGTTACAGGTTTAAACCAGTTTCTGATCACTTAATCCAGTTTATGTGTAACATCTGTCCCTAGCCTCCGTGTCTACAGCCCTGTTCCTGACATACAGGATATCTATCGTATGTACCAAAAGTAGGAGCAACTGGGCCCAGTTACTCTAATCTGTCCTGGAGGAGGTTGCTTTGATCTGATGGTAAACTTGGAGTTACACAGCTCCGCTGTAGTGACTGATGCTCATTCTTTTGCTGACACTTGTCTGCAGATAGGCGAATATGACTGCATCAGGTCAAGCTTTCTTTTAGTTTTTTCAACTATGAGAGCTTAAAGCCATTGTCAGTTTTTTTTAATGAGAGTTTCTGATGTAATCACATGACTCTGGGAGTCAGAGTCCCAAGCACTTGCCTGGGCTATTTAAGCATTTACCACCCTTGAGTAAAGATGGCAGAATCCTGTCCCTGGCAGTGCTGAGCCTGCTCTTTCAACCAGGAAATACTGCAGTCAGGAAATGTCTCTGGTTTGATCTGGTTTACTGTCATTAAAGTGAGTAATGTGCTAAGAATGTGTGACAATTTAATTATAAATTGTAATTGAAAAGCAGTTGAAGTGGAAAAAAACAAAGCAAGACAGTAATTAGGAAAAGATTTAGCTCTCCTTTGTTTTACTTAGTAAATTTATAGACAATTACAGTTGCCTGTTCATATAAAAGGAAAACATATTAGGAAACATAAAACAGATGTTTCTTTTAGCAAAGCAGATTGTGTCTTTTTTTTATAATCACTATGTGTCAATAGTCGGAGGCCTATGCTGAAGGAAGGTCCTTCATTTTAAAAAAATGTTTTTATCTCCCTTGTTATCAATTAGGAAGAGGAGGTAATGATATCTTGTAAAAAAAAAAAAAAGGCAACAACCCCCCCCCCCGAACCACCTATTAATGTGATAGATTTATCTTTAGAGGATTGCGGTTCCTATAAATAGAAATACACTAGCGGGAGGAAAACTGGGATCTCGGCCACTAGGATTAGATGTTCAATGGCAAAACTTTGAAGGACCCTTGTTAATTTACAGTAGCAGAGATTCTGATGCTTAGTATAATATAAATATAAAACTATGGGGAGCTGGTACATACAACAATTTTACTTATATAGTCTATGTACTTGCTGTCTGGGATAACTCTTCTGACTCCAGCTGAGTTTCCTCTTTCAAAAGTTATGGTTTGAGGACAATATTTAGCAGTTTCTCTGTAGTTAAAAGAGTACTTAAATAGCATTCCTCTTCGTAATAGAAAACCTTTTCTGATATGGCTCTTATCAATGTATGTAGATTAATTAAACTTAACAGTAAAAGCAAAAACAACAAGTGGCAGGATTCTTTTTCTGTTGCATATTGAAAAATTGTGAGGTATCCACTTATGGTTACTTAGTTTTTTTCAAACATAGGCAAGAGATTGCAAAAAACAGAACTTCCAAAGAGTAGGGTAACCAACCAAGAAGCCAGCACATTCTAGCAAACATCTGTCACATTCCTTTTCTAAACATTAAGCACAGGTAAAGGCTAGAACATTTGCTTCAATCATGTTGTTCAATCACGCTGTTCATCCAAGTTATTGTAGTCAATAGGAATGCAGTTGGCAGATTAAATACTCTTAACTCATGTGTTTATTCTATGAGGGTAAATCAACCCTTTTGTTTTTGGGTTAGTGGTTATTAATACTCTTTGTATTGCATTTGCTATGCAGATGAAAGCCAGGGTATATATTTGAAAGTCACTCATATATGACAGTTACCACTCAACTTTAGGTCTCACGAGAACAATGCTCAGCAAAAGTTCACATTGTCATTATTTAAAATTGTGAGTCAATGCAATGCCAGTGCATACGTGGTACAAAAATAATGTAAATCACAGTTTTGTGGATTCTGTTGAGAGAACTAAAGGCCATTTTTTAATCCAAAGTTATTGAATAACTCTTCTGCAGTTCAAGGGTTCATGTTACCTAATGCTGCATGTTGAATAGCTGATACTTCTGACCCATCCTGATCCTGTAAGGAGAGAACTGTCTCTTGCAAATTAACTATAAATAAATGATGCACAAAACTACATGTCTCCAAACTTACAACATGCCAGAATGAAGGCTGTCCATGTCTTTGCCCCCATAGCTCAGGACTGAAGGAATTATGGCTAGTGGCTCCATCAGGATTAGGGTTACCATATTTCCAGGTTTAAAAAAGAAGACACTTGTTAGGGAGCAGTTGGGGCAGTGATATGTCCGTACCCTGCCCCTGCTCTCCACTCCCAAGCCACAACCCCCCCAGCCCTGCTGCTATCCCTCCTGACCCACAATACCACCCCCACAAACCATTCTGGAGCCCCTCATTCCCAACCTGCAATCCCCCCCAACCCCTATTGATAGCCCTCACTCCTGACCCATAGCCCCTGGCATGGCCTGTACTACGCACACCTAACTCACAGTTCCCCGCCCCTCTGGTGCCCCTCACTCCCAAGCCACAGCCCCCCCAGACCTGCTGGTGCCACTCACTCCCAACCCATAGCCTCCTGCCCCCGCCCCTCCCACCTTGCAGCATCTCCCAGCTGCCCTGCATCTGCAAGCACAGGCACCAGCATGGCTATGCAGCTCCCTCTGCCCCAAAACAGGCCCCTTCACCACCTTCCCACACTGGAGAGGCAGGAGCCTCCCCCGTCTCCCCCACCCTGCTGCAGTCTCAGTGGTGTGCGTCCTGCCTCCAGTCATGCCCCCCCTCTACTCCCCCCAGCACCAAGCACCTCCTTTCTAGGGCAAGCCAGGAAGTGCCAGGAAAAACTTCAATGCTGAGCAGAGGCAGAGCAAAATCCTGGACATTTACTGATATTTAAAAAAACTGTCCAGATGGAGATGGGAGGACCCCCCCAAAAGGACATGTTCAGGAAAACCTGGACATATAGTAACTCTAATCAGGATGGCATTTGGCAGACATAGGAGGTCTGCAAGGTGAGTATATGGCCAATATGACCAGTGCTAGGAGCTGTGCCTGGCACATGGTCAGTGAGAACAGAGATGTGTAAGAGGTAGGTGTGTGTGTGTAAGAAAGAGATTTATTTATTTATTCCTATAGAATACAGTGGTGAAAAGACCAAACAACCTATAAACAATGGCACTGAGGGATAAGGTTAGAGTGACCGTTTTATATTTGATATCCATTGCAAAGAATTGTTAGGAGCCTGGTGCAGGTCTTCAACTGAACTGCCTATTAAAATGATAAATAGAACATTCCTCCATGATGTGTACTATAGTTTGGACATTATTTGGGGTCTTTAATAAAAAAATCCATTTATGTAATAGTTAATTACATCTACCTTGTCCAGTATGAACCCTGTTCAACATTGTCTAGCTCTGCCTTGGTAGAGCAAAGCCAGAGGTTTTAGATGTGGGGTCCATAATAAGAAATGTATTAATAATATCAATTGTGCTCCATTGCTGGATCCATTTTTCCTTGATGTCAAAATTTGTGTCCTTAAGCTCTTTTCCTACACTCAAAAATGGCCTTCTGGACTTAAGACTTGGCCTACAGGGGTCATAAATGTCCTTAAAATTGGTAGTGAATTGAAGGTAAGCAGTTTTTTGTAGACTCTTAAAGTAGCCTGTTTAAGTTGAAGATCAGAAGGATATGCGAGAGAACAGACAGTCAAGCAATAGGAGCGTATCTGCAAGTACATGTTATGAGTCTCCTTGTTTCAAGAAAGAGATAGGAAAGAGAGATAACATAAAAGAAATGTTAAGCAGTGGACAATTTACATGAAGACTATTCATTATATGTCAGTCAGAGAAAAGTCAAAGATTTTAGCTGTTAAGCTCTAGCAAGACTCTTCTAGGCATATGTGAAAACAGTGATTATTCAAGGGCTTAGAACTAGAGTGGAAAGAAAGGGTGAGATGTAATAGGGATGTCAAAAGTTACATTCCTGATGCAGAGGCTGTGCCCCCACAAAACATGAATTCCCTGCTCTAATGCACAGAGGTACAAGAGCTAGGCCTGTGCAAAGCAGCTAGTATTTGCTTTGGAGTTGGATTCGGCCTATTCAGGGGACAGTGATTCAATTCGGTGATTCAAACCACTGTCCTGAATCAATTTGGCCGAATCTGATTTGCAGATTCGGCTGCTGCTGAATCAGCCAAAACTCTGAATCACACAGACCCCATCCCCAGCCCGCTCTCAATGGCTGCCTTGCCTGCTCCAGCTCCCAACTCCCTGGAAAAATAAAGCCCCGATTCATCAGCTGTTGCATGGCGGGGGGGCGGGGGGCAATCTCTGCTGCCCCCTGCCATGTGAGGGCTCTGTTACGAGCCCCCCAGCCCCCGCCCACTCTCCCAGCCCCCACCATGGCTGCCCTGCCCACCCCAGCTCCCAGCTCTTTAAAAAAACAAAAAACCCTGGGATCACCGGCTCCTGTCTGGTGAGGGGAGAAATGGCCATTGCTCCCCACAGGCCCACACCACATGGGGGGCTCTTCCATGAGCCCCCAGAAGCCCTGAGGCTGCTGCAGCAGCTGGTGAGTTCGGGGTTTCTTTCTTTCTTTCTTAGCAAAACCAGCTAGTACCACCCAGGAGACACGACAGCCTGCATACCAGCAGCCGCAGTATGGACCTTGCCACTATGAGATGAAGCAGTTCCTGGAATGTGCTACCAATCAGACTGACCTGACCCTGTGTGAGGGCTTCAATGAGGCACTTAAGCAATGCAAATATAACAGTGGCGTTGCTTCCCTCTTGTGAAGAAATCCAGCACTAATGAAGGGAAAACAAGAAGCTGCAGTAGAGCCATGAACCAGAGGGGATGGAAAGAAGTGCTTGTCTGACCTGTCAGAGGAGCTCTTAGTACTAGTTTGCTTCTAGACTAGTAGAAAAGGAGAACAACGATTGGCATTCTGTGGGACTTTTGGAATGCAGATATGAAAATAAAAGGGATGCATTTATTTTAATCTGTAAAAAAAAAAATAAAAAAAACCCTTTCTTTCTTTCTTTCTTTCTTTCCCCCCCAGCAGCAATACGGGCTGCCCTTTTGGCACCCTGCCCCGCAAGGGCCTCTACATGTGGGTGGTGCGCACCCGGCACGCCCAGGTGCTGGCCGGCCGCCCTGACACCGCGTGGCGGCGGCGCCTGGCGCGGCCCGGGACCCCGGCGTGGCGCACGCTGTATAAGGCGCCCATCGCCAAGAAGACCGGCGACCTGCAGTGGCGGCTCGTGCACGGCATCCTGGCCACCGGCACCTTTGTGCGTCACTTGGAGCCAGCGGCCTCGGCGGCCTGCCCCTTCTGCCCGGGGGTGCTGGACGAGGACATTTTCCACGCCTTCCTCGACTGCCCCCGGCTGCAGCCTCTCTTTGCCGCCCTGGGCGCACTGCTTCGGGTACTGGGCCGAGACCTCTCCGAAGACGCTTACGTCCACTCCTTTCCATACCGGGCGGCCGAGCGGGCCACGGTCAGCCTGGCCAACTTCCTGCTGGGCCAGGCCAAGATGGCCACCCTGAAGAGCCGGCGAAACCAGCTCAGCGGCACCGGGATGGTCGACGCCCTGCAGCTCTTCCGCCTGCTGGTGCGGGCCCGCCTCTCGCTCGAGTTTGAGCACGCTGTCCTCCGGCGGACGGTGCCCGCCTTTGAGGAGCGCTGGGCCCTCGAGGGGGTGCTGTGCCGGGTCGAGGCGGGACGCCTGATCCTCGCTCTGTGATGCCACCGGCTGCTCAAGCCGCAGAGACGCGTCAAGCGGGCCGAGGCCCTGGACTTTTGCTCGTGCGGGTCGACCCCGGAGGCCTCCATGGGTGTCCCTGCTGGCAGAACTGTAAATACTGTAAATAGTCCTTATGTTTCTTTGTGTTGGTTGTTTTTTTTTGTCTAGCGTGTACGGGCAGGCCTTGCAGGCCATGAGCCCAGGCCTTGTCCACGAGGCCCAGAGCTTTGGGCGTCCTTGTACATGCTTTTGCCTGGCTCCGAGTCATCACCCTCCGGGGAATAAAGGTCTCTTAAAAGTCTTTCTTTCTTTCTTTCTTTCTTTCTTTCTTTCTTTCTTTCAAGATGGCCGCCGACAGCTGAAGCCCTTCTAAGCTCCTCCAGCTCAGGTGCTTTCAGCTCGTTGCCTCGCACTCCCTGCCCCCCTTTTCCTGTCCCCCCCCCAAAAACCCCCCTTGCCTCTCCCCACCCTGTCCCTGGGGACCCCCTCCCTGCCCCTTCCCCCCACTTTCTGAGCCTTTTTCCCCTGGGCTCTGGCAGCCTCGTTTGCCTCTGCCCCTCCCCCACCCCCGCCTGAGTTGTCCCTTTGATTTCTGCTGCCTGCCTCCCCCAGGGCCCCTGCCCTTGGTCCCTGCCATCTGCCCCTGCCTTGGGGCTTGCCCTGAGCCCCTGCCGGGTTGCTCTGCCCCCCCTCAGGCCCATTTTGGGGCGTTTTCAACCCAGTCCCAGTCCCAGTCCCAGTCCCAGTCCCCCGTGTCAGCCTGAGGCTGCTTTTTTTTTTTTTTTTTTTTTTTTTTTTTATTTTTGCTGCGCTTCGCAGTTTAACCCTGTCCTGGCGAGGAATGGCGGCTCCTACGCCTGGCAGCTGGCATGAGGATGTCTCTCAGGACCTCCCACTGTCTCATGGCCTGAGGGTTCATGCCCCTCTCCATGTGGGGCTCGAGGCTTGCGTGGAGGCTCTGGCCGCCCTCCTGGGATGGCGTACCATCCGCTACGCGGGGCGCGTGAACACGGTCCCGATGATCTATTTGAGCAAGCCCGCCTTGGTTGACAGGGTGTGTGCGGAGGGCCTGGACATTGCGGGCATCCACTACCCTGTCACGCCCCTAGAGACTCAGGCAGTGAGGGTGGTGATTTCCAACGTCCCACCGCACGTTTCCGATCGGGAGCTGGCCAGGGGACTCGAAGCCTATGGGGTTCCTGCGAGTCCTTTTCGCCGCCTGCCGATGGGAAACAAGAACCCTCAGGGCAAGCACGTCCTGTCCTTTCGGAGGCAGGTCTTCATGCTCCTCAAGGAGGGCCCCCAGTCGCTGCCTCGCTCCCTGAGCCTCACGCTCGAGGGGCGGCGGTTTATTATCTATCTATCTGTGGGAGAGACCACGTGCTTCAAGTACGGGGGCTCCTCCCACCTGGCCGCGCAGTGCCCTCGGGGCAAGGCGGCCGGACCATCGCCGCCTGCGGCAGCGCCGACAGACGGCGCGTCGACGTCTGGGGCACGCGGCAGGCCCAGAGAGGCTGGGAGCTCTTCCTCCCGACCTCCTTCCCCCCCCATTCCATCTCAGGGGACCGGGGTCTCCAGCGGGAAGCCATCGTCCAGCCGAGGGGCTGGTGCTACTACCGTGGCCCCACCGCCCCCTCCCCCGTCTGTGGCGCACCCTGCCCTCGGTGCGGCAGCCCCACCGGGTGGAGAGGCGGACGCCTCCCCTTGCCCCCTGCCTGCCCCGGCCGAAGTGGCTGGGGTGGCCGGGGACTGCGGTGCTGGAGCCTCATCGGATGATGGGGCTCGGGCATCCTCCCTACCACCCGACAAAGAGAGGGAGATGAGGGGGGCCTCTCAGGACACCCCATCCCTGACAGCCCCCTCCTCGGCCAGTGCCGAGGACCCCCCCACTACAGAGCCGGACCCCGTTCCGGCTGCCACACCACCCGCCCCGTCGGATGTAGCCACCGACGAGGCAGACTTAGCGGGTGGGGGGGAGGGGCCTTCAGGGGTCCCCCTCCCCTCGCCTGTCCCCCAGCCTCCGGAGTCAGGCGGCAGCAGGGATAGTGGTGAATGTTTCTCTTCCGGTGGCCTGGCCCCGGGGGTGGCGGGAGAGCCCGCTGCCCCTTTGGTCACGCCCCAGCCTACCGGAGCAGATGAGGAAGTTAGCGAGATGGAGATCCAGCTCTCGGAGTCTCGCAAGAGACGTCGTGAGCGGGATGGCCCCTCCCCCCCCAAGAAGACAGGGAATGTCCTCGCGGAGCCGGTCCTCGACTCGGACGACGAGAGGCGGCTGATGTGCCTGGACATCGAGGGGGTCGACGCTGCAGTTGCGGGCGAGCTCCCGCCGGGGGTGCGGCCTCGCCGCTCTTCCATAGGCAACATCCACCCCAAGCTGGCGGAGCCCCCCTGGGTCTCTCCTGACTATGGGGGACTCCTGTCCTTGCTGAAGCTAACCAAGGGGCAGAAAAATGTAGCGGGGCACATCACCCAGTGGTGTGCGGTTCCCAAAGTGTTTGTCAAGGCTGCCAGGGCGGCAGTCAAGCTCATGAAGCAAGATCGGGGCACACGTCAGATGGCCTACCGTCTGGACAAGCTTGCCCAGAGGGTGAGAGTGGAGTGGGGCCTGGGCGGGTCCCTCGACTAGAGTAGGGCACCGTAGGCCTTCCCTGACCTGTCTGTATTGCCTTGCTCTGCTCTTGGGTGCTCGCTCTTCCACCCGCACTCTGCTTTGCTCCTCCTCTCCCACACCCACCCCCATGGCAGCCACAACCATTGGCACCTTCAACGTCAACGGCTGTCGCGACGCGGTGAAGCGCGAGGCCGTCCTGGAGCTCCTGCGACAGAAGAGGCTGGCCATCGCCTTCCTACAAGAGACCCACTCTGACAGGTTCAACCAGGCGGCCTGGCGGGCTGCCTGGCGAGGACAGGTGTTCCTGAGCCACGGCACCAACCTCCGCGCGGGGGTCGCGACACTCTTATCGCCGCAGCTGCAGCTTGACGCGGCGGTGCCGCGGGAGGTCGTCCCCGGCCGCCTGCTGACCGTCCGCGTCACCCTCGCGCAACACCGTCTGCTGCTCGTCAACATCTACGCGCCCTCCGATGGCCAGGAGAGGGTCGCTTTCTTTGAGAGCTTGGCTGCCCTCCTGCGCGACGCTAGCGAGGATGATGACCTGCTCCTCCTCGGGGGCGATTTCAATTGCACCACTGCCCCGCGCCTCGACCGCACAGGGCCTGAGCCCCACCTGCCCTCCGCTCGCAAGCTGCAAGCTGCCCTGGAGGGGGCAGACCTCGTGGACGTCTGGCGAGCCCTGCATCCCGATGCGCGCCAGTACACCTGGGCCAAGACGAGTGCCGGCGGTCTCACCATGGCTCGCCTCGACCGCCTTTATATCACCAGGCACCACCTGCCACTCCTGCGCAGCAGCCGCATCGCTCCCTCGGGTCTATCAGATCATGGCCTGGCCTTCAGCGTACTGAGCCTGCCGGGGAGAGCCTGTGCATGGGCACCGTATTGGTGTTTGAACATTAGTCTGCTCCAGGACTCTTATTTCCGGGACTGCTTTGCCCACTTTTGGCGGAGGTGGGAGGCTGCGAGACCGAGCCACTCCTCCTGGAAGCTGTGGTGGGACGTGGGCAAGGTCCAGACCCGAGCCTTCTGCCAGCAGTACACCCAGCTGGCCGCGAACGAGACGCGCCGCCGTATCCGGGAGTTGGAGGAGGACGTGGCGGAGCTCGAGGCTGCTCTGCTGGCCGCTGGCAGCGATGCAGCACTGAGCGAGAGCCTCCGGCTCCGCAGGAAATGCCTGCGCGACTTGGTGGAGAGCGCGGCCCGCGGCGCGAGGATCCGCGCCCGCTGCCAGGAGCTGGTGGAAACCGACGCCCCGACCCGCTTCTTTTTCGACCTGGAGCGGCGGCGGGCAGCGAGCAAAGTCTTGGACCATCTCAAGACTCCTGAGGGCCGGGTCATTACAGAGCCGGGCGAAGTCCGCGAACGTGCCGTCGCCTTCTATCGCGACCTGTTCGCGGCCGAGCCGTCGTGCCCCGAGGCCACGCGGGAACTCCACGAGGGCCTACCGCGTCTCGATGCCCTGGAGGCCGGCGAGCTGGAGCGGGACTTGTCCCTGGAAGAGCTGGCGGCCGCCACGGCCGGCCTCGCCTCCGGCAAAGCCCCGGGCCTCGACGGGCTGCCTGCCGAGTTCTACAAGACCTTCTGGCCTCTCCTCGGCCCCAGCCTCCTGCGCGTTTTCCAGGAGAGCCTCGCCGACAAGGTCTTGCCGATCAGCTGCCGCCGAGCGGTGCTGACCCTGCTGCCCAAGAAGGGAGACCTGGGCTACATGAAGAACTGGCGGCCGGTCTCCCTGCTGTGCGCGGACTACAAGATTCTGGCCAAAGCGCTGGCCACCCGCCTCCGCGCGGTCATGGCCTCTCTCACCGGGCCCGAGCAGAGCTACTGCGTGCCGGGCAGGACCATACAAGACAACCTGTTCCTGCTGCGGGACCTGCTCACGGCTAGCGAGCTCTTTGGCCTCGACGTCGGCCTCCTCTCTCTCGACCAGGAGAAGGCCTTTGACCGCGTGGGCCACGCCTACCTCTTCCGCACGCTGGAGGCCTTTGGCTTTGGGCCCCTCTTCACCGGGGCCCTCCGGGTCTTGTACCGGGACATTTCCAGCCTGCGCAAGGTGAACGGGGTGCTTTGCGCTCCGTTCCCCGCGCGCAGGGGCATTCGCCAGGGCTGTCCGCTGTCGGGCATGCTCTACGCCCTGGCCATCGAGCCGCTGTTACACGCGCTGCGCCGCCGCCTGAGTGGGGTGGCCCTGCCATCAGCCACGGGCCCGTCCGCTGGCCCTCATCTCCGGCTGTCGGCCTATGCGGACGACGTCACCGTCTTCCTCGCCACCCGGGAAGACGTGCGGGCTCTGGCAGATTGCCAGCGGGCCTACGAGCGCGCCTCCTCCGCCCGCATCAACTGGGGCAAGAGTGACACTCTGCTGTTTGGCGCATGGACTGGCAGGCCTCCGCCGGACTTGCCGGGGGGCCTCGCCTGGCGCTGCGAGGGCCTCAAGGTCTTGGGCGTGTTCCTGGGGCCGACGACCTTCATGGCGCGCAACTGGGACGGCCTCGAGGAGGGAGTGGAGGCCCGCCTGCAGCGGTGGCGCTGGCGCCTGCCCAGCCTTTCCTACCGGGGGCGCGTCCTCGTCATCAATAACCTGGCGGCGGCCACCCTGTGGCACCGCTGCGCGGTGCTGGACCCTCCGCCGGAGCTACTGGAGAGATTGCAGCGGCTCCTGGTCGATTTCCTGTGGGACGGACGCCACTGGCTCCCACGAGCTGCCCTCTACCTGCCCACCGGCGAGGGGGGCCAGGGCCTGATCGATCTGGCCAGCAGGGTGGCCGCCTATCGGCTGCAGGCCCTCCAGCGGCTCCTGTACACCGAGGGCCACCTCCCGTGGCGACAGCTGGCGTGCCGATTCCTGCGGCGAGTGGGGGGCCTCGGCTTTGACCGGGAGCTGTTTCAACTGGACCTCACCTTCCTGAACGGGGCGGTCCTTCCCCCGTTCTACCGCAGCGTGGTGCGGGCCTGGCGGGCGGCCTTCCATCTCTGTCCCCAGGCCAGGCACCTGCGGTTCCCGCAGCTCCTTCGAGAGCCCTTGGTCCACAACCCGGCCCTGCACCGGGTCGTGCCGAGCCTGGCCTCCGCCAGCCTCACGGCAGCTCTCGTCGAGGCGCGCTCCACCCGCCTGGAGCACCTCCTGGACCCCGCTCGGTCGGACTGGCTGTCACCCGAGGCCCTGGCTGCCCGGCTGGCGATGCGCTCCGTCCGCACCGCGGGGCGGCTTCTGCGGGCCGTTAGGGCCGCCCTCCCGACGGAGGCAGCGACCGCCCTGGAAGCCCATCTCCAGACTCGCCGGCCCCTCCCCGCCGCAGACGCCGCAGAAGACGCCTTCCCACCGCTACCCGTCATCCCAGCGGTACCTGGCGAGCTGGCCGAGCGGCCCAACACGCTGCTCAGGCTCCCGGTGCCCCCCAGCAGCAATACGGGCTGCCCTTTTGGCACCCTGTCCCGCAAGGGCCTTTACATGTGGGTGGTGCGCACCCGGCACGCCCAGGTGCTCGCCGGCCGCCCTGACACCGCGTGGCGGCGGCGCCTGGCGCGGCCCGGGACCCCGGTGTGGCGCACGCTGTATAAGGCGCCCATCGCCAAGAAGACCGGCGACCTGCAGTGGCGGCTCGTGCACGGCATCCTGGCCACCGGCACCTTTGTGCGTCACTTGGAGCCAGCGGCCTCGGCGGCCTGCCCCTTCTGCCCGGGGGTGCTGGACGAGGACATTTTCCACGCCTTCCTCGACTGCCCCCGGCTGCAGCCTCTCTTTGCCGCCCTGGGCGCACTGCTTCGGGTACTGGGCCGAGACCTCTCCAAAGACGCCTACGTCCACTCCTTTCCGTACCGGGCGGCCGAGCGGGCCACGGTCAGCCTGGCCAACTTCCTGCTGGGCCAGGCCAAGATGGCCACCCTGAAGAGCCGGCGAAACCAGCTCAGCGGCACCGGGATGGTCGACGCCCTGCAGCTCTTCCGCCTGCTGGTGCGGGCCCGCCTCTCGCTCGAGTTTGAGCACGCTGTCCTCCGGCGGACGGTGCCCGCCTTTGAGGAGCGCTGGGCCCTCGAGGGGGTGCTGTGCCGGGTCGAGGCGGGACGCCTGATCCTCGCTCTGTGATGCCACCGGCTGCTCAAGCCGCAGAGACGCGTCAAGCGGGCCGAGGCCCTGGACTTTTGCTCGTGCGGGTCGACCCCGGAGGCCTCCATGGGTGTCCCTGCTGGCAGAACTGTAAATACTGTAAATAGTCCTTATGTTTCTTTGTGTTGGTTGTTTTTTTTTGTCTAGCGTGTACGGGCAGGCCTTGCAGGCCACGAGCCCAGGCCTTGTCCATGAGGCCCAGAGCTTCGGGCATCCTTGTACATGCTTTTGACTGGCTCCGAGTCATCACCCTCCGGGGAATAAAGGTCTCTTAAAAGTCAAAAGTCTTTCTTTCTTTCTTTCTTTGTAAAGGGCTGGGAGCTGGGGCAGGCAGGGCAGCCATTGTGGGGGGGCTGGGAGAGTGGGCAGGAGCTAGGGGGCTCATGGCAGAGTCCCCCATTGGTGTGGGGTGGTGGGGGGCAGGGGGGAATTGCTCACCTGCCTGGCAGCACCCGGTGAGTAGGGGTTATTCTTTGAACAACCAGGAGCTGGGGTGAGCAAGGCAGCCATGGGGGTGGGCTGGGACAGTGGTCGGGGGTCAGAGGGCACTCAGTGGACCTGGGGAAACAGGCAGGGGATGGGGCCTGGCAGGGGTTCCCTCATGCTCCCCTCCCCCTCCAGCCTCCCCTCTCCCACCCCCTACTTACCAGCATGGAGTCTGGGTCCAGCTTCCTGCTACAGCCAGTGAGGACTGCCTGAATTGCTGAAGCTCCCTGAATCTTTCCCAAATAGATTTGGAGAGCTTCAAAATGATTCAGACCTTTCAATTAGTCCCCTGATTCAATTTGGATTTGGCAATTTGGCAACCGAATCAGGCCAAATCTCCTAATCGAACCAGCACCCGAAACTTTGCACAGCCCTAACAAAAGCCTTCCAAAGAAAACTTTGCTAAAATTATTTTAACATAGGAAAACAATGTATTGTTCCGTACTTGATTTTTTTTGGAATTGTCTAAACTGTTTTTTCCAAAAAAAATTCAACCTGATGTAAACAGAACACCTAGCCTGAACAGCTAGGCTAGGGACAGAAGTTACACATACACCAGTTTAAGTAATCTGAAACTGATTTAAACCTGTAACAGAACAGAAGATCAGTGCACATAAACCACTTTCAAAATGGCTGAAACCAGTTTAATATAAACCTAGTTGGATGTAGAATCAGACTTAAGTGATTTAGGTCAAACCAGTCTATGGGACCTCTGCTCCAGATCCCTTCCTTATTCAAGTTAACTCACAGTCCCGTAGCATCCCAGAATGCTTTGCAGTCCTGGGTTGGGCTATCTGCTCCAGTGGAAAGGGCTGGCCCCTCCTCTAGATATCACAGAGCTAAGGCACTAAAGCCTCCACTCCCTGTCAGCACCTGTCAGCCCAGCGAGATTGGGGGGGGGGGCAAGGGAACAGACCCCCCCAGGCCTCCCAAAGCACCCCATGTGTACAGGACAAGGGAAAGAAAAGCTCCAGCAGTGGGGGCTTTTCACTCCCAAAGCAGTCAAGTGAGTAGGGTTGGCATCAACTCAGCCCTGTCCCCACCCCAGCCCCCCATCTCCGAGAGGAGAGGTGGGGTGGGGGAGGGAAACGTACTGGCCCAGCCCAGCACTGGCCCCTCCAGCCAGGGTCTGCTTGCCCCAGGGTGGTGCAAGCCCCAATCAAGGGCTTTTTGTAACTCTGCAGCCTGGTGAAGGATCCGCTTCACCCCATCCTGGGGAAGGGATGGGACTAAGCTGATCCCAGCCTGGTGAGACAGGCTGCAGGCTCCCTCCCCCCACCCCCAGTGTTTTGGTCACATCCCAGCTGGGGGGCTAGTGCCCAGCTGACCCAGTGTGTTTGCCCACCTCCTCTCCTCCCCCAGCCCCTGCCTTTTACAGGCAGAGGCTGAGGAAGGGGCAGGGCTGAACTGATCCCAGCCCAGTGAGCTGGGCTGTGGGGGAGCAAAAAACTCCCAGTGGGGTCTTTCCCCCATGCCAGGCAGACCCTGGGGGGGGGCAGTGCCAGTTTGGGTGTGTACATTCCCCCCACCCCCTCTCAGAGGGATGGGGCTGGGGAGGGAGCGGGGCTGAACCAATCAGAGCCCTGCTAGCTAGGCTGCAGAGGCTGAAAAGCCCCCCAGTGGGGGCTCTTCCCATGCCAGGCAGATCCCAGCTGGAGGTCCAGGGTGGGATGGTGCATTCCCCCTCTCTACCCCCTCTCAGAGGTAGGGACTGAATCCCCTTTTTCCTCCCTGCAGCTGACAGCAGAGGTGGAGGGAGTGGCATGTATCCATCAGGCCCAGGCTGCTATTAGGCTGAGTTTAGCTGCCTTAGGCAGCTGGCGGTGAGGGGTGGTGTGTGTGAATGCCCCCAGGCTCCTGGCTTGGGTCAGTGCAGGCTCTGCTTGTCTTGGCCACCCAAACACTCGACATCAGTTCAGTTTGTTATTGTTTCAAGCTATGCAGCTTAGAAAAATGTGCAAAGATTGAACTGATTCCACCTCAGGCTTTTTGAACTTCTGTACTTAGCCCTAAGATCTAGCAGAGTTACAAGCACTTAAATACTGGATGTATTCAGTGCTCTTAATAACTGATGCTGCCATCAAACTCACGTGTAACGCATGTCATCATTTATCTTCAGGAAGTAGATGCTGATTCAGCAAAGTTTTTAGGCATGTGCTGAAATCCACTCTTCTCATTGATTACAGTGGGGCTTAGTGCATATATAATTGATTTGCTGAATTGGGGCCATATTACTGACTAAAACTAAGTTATGTTTTTCTGTATTTCTAATCATGGCATACCAGTAGTATCCTGGTTTCTGGGTTTCCCTTGGTAACACTGACTAACAACTCTCTAAAAAGTACCTTTTGCTTCAGTCCATTTCTCAGACAAATAGATAAGAATTGGATGTTGAGTTAGCATTCTCAACCACATTTATTTGTCAACTTTTTTCCCCTCACTAGATTTTTGACTGTCATTTCCTTCCTGATGAAGTCAAGTATACTCACAATGGCTGTCCCATTTTAGATGAAGACTCGGTCAGGCTTAGGCTGTACAGGTAAGCAGCACTGGATTGTCATACATTGTTATTACTAGAAAAACATGTGTTTCTTATGGAGAACAAGCATCCCATTTTTCAGGTTAAAAAGCATCTTCTGCACTTGTCTGCAGTAGCTAATTATATATGCTGGAAATAATTATTAATCAATAGCCAGGCATCTGTTTATGGCATTATCTGTCAAAACATGTTTCAGAAATGCTCTGTTAATGTATTCGTGAATATTGATAAACATTATGGACCCCTACTCCAGGGACTACTCATGTATCTTTCATTAAGGCGTCATTAGATAAAATGCATGGACAATGTTGCGATCGGGGACTGTCTTAGAATGAACTACTGGGTTCAGAAGATTCCCCACGCTTGAACAAAGGACGTACTTACGGTTGTTCTCACCCTTGCAAAGCTTTATTTAAGGATGCTCACAGAGGCAGGCAATAGGACAGAGCACAGAGGATGGTCATTTTACATTGGCTGTAGGTGGCAGCCGCCGCCCTGCATAGTTCCCCATGACCCTGGAGTGTCCTGATCCTGGGGATGTGATAGCCTGTGCCGGGGCTCCGCACAAGCTAGAACTCTTGCCAGAGTGGAGGAACTCATCGTAGCTTAAGAATGTACAGTTTATATAGTCTGGAGTAAATAATGTTATTTCAAACTAGGGATTTGGTTATCTCAAGCTAAGAATTTGGGGTTGAGTCGTGATCCAACACACCTGGTGTTTACCACATTCCACTGTATTACAACATTCTACTATCTAGGTTCATGGTTTGGTCACGCTTATAGAGCAAGAAGTTACATGCTGTTTCGCCGGCCTACTATGGAGTCAGCATACAAAACTCTTGCTATTAGCATTTAGCAAAGCCCATACTATTACAGGGACCAAACTTCAAGTTTTCTTTACTTCCAAGCAAGTGCTCACATCACTGGGCTACTGCCAAGCTCTCCTCTGCTAATTCCTTTTCTTGTTCCATATTACACCCCTTTCTGTATAGTGGCCCATCTCCAGCAGGAAGGGAGAACCCTGCCCTGAGCACCACTCACTCTAGCCTGTTAGTTAGGGTAGTCTCCTGGGTAATGGAAGATATGGCTTTGAATACTTTTGGCTGAGAAGGGGTATAACCCAGCTCTTCCACTTCTGGAGTGAGCCATCTCTAACCAGCAGACTATTATGTAAAAATTACCACTTATCTACACTTAAAAGAAAAGAGTGAGCCAAAAGCCTGCATGTTAAGGAGTGACTTAGGAGTCTAAAGCTAGGTGTGGTCCCAATTTCACATTAAGTTTGGGAGAGAGAGTGGGATTTCAGACTCAACCCTCACTTCAGTGTCTCCTATTATCTGCAGCTAAGAGCATGCTGACTGTTGTGAATCTCAGAAATGATAAAGTATAGGAAACTTAAGCACTTAACTTGTGCCAAGGCAGATGAGGTTCTTTGAGTGAATCTGATATCTTTTATTAGACCAACTTAAATAGTTGGAAAAAAACTTTTTTTAGCAAGCTTTCAGGTTTAAAAACCCTTTGTCAGGCTGAGGAAGCCCCTGCAGTTGGTGTGTGCTCTTCCTGGATGGAATGAATAGTAAAGAAGCCAGAGGCTCAGCTGGTATGCATGCAAGACAGGCAGTGTGCTAATAAACTCCACTCTGAGACCCAGCTGCCTAAGCCGGAGTTGGGTTGGAGCATGAATGACGTGTGCCTTCAGCAGCTGGGGGCGCAAAGTGGCAGTGGGATCGCAGTGGTGGTGGGAGCATGGTGGTGGTAAGTGGGGGAGCTCCTGCAGATGCTGCCAGTGCTGTCGGCGGCGGGGGGGGAGGGGGGCATAGCAAGCGCCAACCTGGGGGCGCACCACCACGCTTGGGGAGGTGTGCATGCATCCGTGTGCACCCCCTACACGTCGCCTCTGGGTTGGAGGGAGGGAGAGAGAGAAACAAGGTCCCTGAGATGAGTAATAGCAAGTTTCTACAGAGTTTAATCAACAAGGAGAGCAATTCCAAACTGAATCCTGAAATCAGTGGCATTCAGTGGAGTTGTTTGAGGAGGAGAGTGATCTTGTATTCTCCCCTTACTGGAGCTTGGAAATCTGAGATCTGAAGACCCCTCAGAAAAGGGAGATGAAATAATACAGATGAGAGAGCTCTGATAATATTTCAGCAGTGACAGACCTGAAGCAGTAGCACATACTGGCAGTGTTGTAGAGGTGGCATGTAAGTAGGTAGCATTTCCACCCAGTGTTTCTTACATAGGATACATCCATTGGGTATGGTTCAAACTTCTTTACTGCTAACTTAAATGACCACAGACATAACATTAGAGTTTTTCCCTGCCTGAGGTTGTTTCCTGAAGCCCTTGCCCTAATTTCCTCTGCATGGTGATAATCAAATCAGTAGAGCTTGTGTAGTCAATGGAAAAAAACTCTGTCTCCAGGCATGATATCAGATCAAGTCATGAGAAGCATTCTGTATCTCTATGCAGGTTCTTCATATGTGAGCTGTAGTTATATGGTGATAAGGAGATTTGCCAAGGGAACAGAAAGGCAACTAAGGATAATGCTCAGTTCATTGATAATGGAGGAAGCGGGAATGAAGTATTACTAAGTTTTTCTTTATTTTTTTTATTCTCTGTAGGTTTACAGAAACTGAAACATTCACAGAAGCATTCACTCTTCAGGTGCAGTTACTTGAGCCAGACTGCAATGTCATCAAAATGAGTTCCAACATCTTGGAAGTCCCTGAGTTTTATGGACTGTCCAGAGTGATTGACAGGAATGTGCTCACTTTTGACTATGACAGGAGGATAAACCTAGAGTGTGTCATTTCAATGGCCTCCTTAGAAACTCATCTACCAGCCCATGGTCAAGTTGTCATTGGAGAACCTCAACAGGAAGAACCTCGTGGAGACCAACCACATAGCTTCTTTTCCACTTCTAGTATGATATGTTTACATTGTTTGCATTAGGAACATTCACAGTGAGAGTAGACAGAATGCATGCAACAATAAATCACTTCACACACATTGCTAAGACCCATCACTTACAACACACAGAGTGATATGAAATTTAGTGCACAGCAATAATTGTTTCTGAAAAAAAAGCCAAGAAGAAAGAGGACTGTAATGTGAGTGAAGTTGAAGTTGACTAGTACTTCACAGAATGGTCTTCAGTAAGCTTTCTAGGCCTCTTATAGGCAGTGAGTACACTAAAGCACAGGAAACACAAAAAAGCAAGTAAGGTTGAAGTTGAAAAATAAATGTCAGTCAACACAACAAAATTGTTGTTTTGTATAAGTGAGGTAGGAGAAGAGTCATATGTTGTGTCATGTGTTTTGCTTAACTATGCTGACTGAGCTTTGGGGTGTTAGTTGATCAAGTTTATGTTCAAACAAATCTTTTATGTCAGCTTCTATTGGGTTACAGAGCAGAGAGCAGCCCAGAGCTGCAGGAATGGGAACTGCACTCCAGGACTGAAGACCATTCAAATCACCAAAATGAGCTGCGGGGAATTTCTGCTGACTGGGATTCGGTATCAGCATCTTGATCCTCCTTCACCCGACATTGATTATATTCCTATCCGACTGGATCTCATGGACAGCAGAAGCAAAATTCTGCACAAGGTAGAATTCTTCATAATAGTGTACTGCCTAATATTTTACTCTACTCACTCATGTCTGTATTCCTATGAAGAGACAAAGTAATCTCTCTGTTAATTCTACTGAAGTCATTAATCAAATATTTTCACAGTGGGTTGAATGAAATATTTTCTTCAACCAAAACAATTTATTTTTAATATAAGTATGCTAGAAAGAAAAATTATCATTTTGGTTTGATCTGACTGAAACCAGTTTTTCTTTTGTTTGTTTTTCGGTACAGTCAACAAAATGAAAAATCAGTTAAATGTGTATAGCTTTGCGTGAGATTTCAAGCTGAGGTCAAGATCACACTGCCTTTCCCATAATTCTACAGTAGACAGAAGTCCCAAATTTGGGGGAAAAAATAAAGCCATTGGGTTAGTTCTTTAAGACCTAACTCAGCAAAGGAAATAAACATACATATCACTTTAAGCACATGGATCCACAAGACTGAAACGTACACTTAACTGCTTTGTTGAATTGAGTCTTTATTCCTATAATATCTTATTTGAATTGTATATGTTGTCCTGACTCTTTAGTTCTTTTTTCCTCTCAGACAGAGTATGCCTGGCTCCCTGTCCGTATCAAAGGTGCCATTCCCAACCAGATCCCCAAAGCTGCCTTCATGGCAACATTCGTCTTGGAGGTAGACCAGTTTATTTTGAGTCCTGTGACAACAGCAACAATAGATGCTGAAGACAGTGAAACACCTAAATCCTTGCTAGTTTTCAACATTACCAAGGAACCACCACAGGGCTACATCACTCATCTGTCAGACCACACCAGGCCTATCACCTCTTTCACATGGAAAGATCTCAGTGAGGTGCTTATAGCATATCAGCCTCCAAACAACAGCCATACAGAGAGGAGGAATTATGAGGTAACATTATGATTTATGAGTCTCTGATATTTATTTTCCCTATAGGAATCAGTATGTTATAAATACATGTGTTCATTTGTAATTTTTATCTACGAGCAAAATGATATTTCCTAATGAAATGGAATAAGGAAAGTAAAATCTAAGTTATGTTTTTCTTAGGTGACTGTTGCTATTACTGTTGGATCTCCCAAGAAAAAGATTCTGTGACTTTATAAGCAAAAATAGACACGTGACCTCAGTTTATCATATTTCTGACCCCATAAAAACCCAAAACATTATTTTCGTAATCCTGTCTCTCTACTTATTTACCCACACACTACATCTTTAGCATTGACTTTCTCATATGCAGTTTAACACATTCTCACTTTAGTACAACAGCTGTTTTCTTTATATTCACTGAGGGAAATATCTACTGCATATCATTTCCACAGTCTAAAGGCAAATTCTTTGTATAACATAAAGCAGGTGGGCCTGATTCTGATCTCAATTACAAGTCTTTTTTTCTTTTGAAACTTCTTTCATAGAAGTTATTCATGCCATATTTCTTCATATACCCCTCCAACTAAGACATGCGCCTTCTTTTAGGAAGACAAAACGAATAGAATTTTTTTTTCATGGCCACATGAACAGGAATAGAGCCTACCTTTTGGATCATTTTTTTTTACCCTTTCCTGCTTAGGTAAAAGTTAAAGTTTTAACCCTCTCACAGCTGCTGCTAGACCAGCATCAGCTTTTTGATGCTCAGCCAAAAGCTAGTGCCAGTTTTGCAGTGGCTGGAAACAGCTAAAACTACACTGCTGCTGAACACTGGATTCTTCCCTCTCCTTCAATGTAGCCAGCTGGGGGTGGGGGAGACAAGGAAGAAAAGGTTTTATAACTTCTCCATGCTTCCCCATGGGACAGAAAATAATTTTTCCCACTTAAAACACATGTACCAAATTTGGATCACTAATGGTTGGGTAAAGGGTATGTGTGGTAGGTGAGTAAATACAGTATTTTATATTGCCACATATTTGTTAATCAAGTCCCGTGTATATTTTCTACTACCTTTTGAAACTGAGATGCAACCTAACTCAGCATACTGTACAGTATAGTGTACTTCATCACTCTCTGACCAACATACTACTATCAAACCCAAATCAGGTGTGTGTTCACTGTTCACTAATTAATTTACTGACACCAGAAATTTTTTCCCCCATTTTCATTTACAGTTTCTTAACTATTTTTAATGAGATAATGATATTACCTTTCAACCCAATCCCCAACCTGGTAGATCAGTAAATTCACATATATTGCAACTGCTTTAGTTTGGGAGACCCTAGTAGTCAAATTCCAGCTTCCCTATATAGGACATGTGGTTATAATGACAGAAGACAGGCCAGGTTTGTGTCTTAGAAAGCAATTATTTTTGTGTTCACTATGACACACTAAGATGAAGATGGGAGGGATAATACTGAGAGAGAGACATAAGAGTTCTTACTGTGAATTAGTAGTATGGGAAAAATATGCCCTGGATAGAAAGAGGTAATGGGAAATTGTGAGAGCAACCAAAGACTTCTAGGTCTATAGACCCAGGAAACGAGTGAAAAAAACAAAGCAAATAGAAAGCCTGCAGTTGCACATGAGAAGCACTTTGTGCTCAAAAGCTTCCTTGATAGAAGGAGCATCTAATGAGATGGAGAGCCAATCGGAGATCCAAGTAGGTAGCAAGAATTGCAGAAAAAGGCTCATGTGAATACGGTGAAATCATATGAGAGGATATGAAGTCAATATTATATAAGTTGATGAAGATATAGATGGGAAAACAGTGACAAGATCCCTACAGTAAAATATTTCGGTGCCTAAGGCTGATAAAAGTAAGGTAGCAGGGTTTATAAGCTCCCAGAATCCGGGGAATCTCTTTCATAGGAATTCTAGCTCTACCCTAGGAAACTACAAGTCAAGAGCAGCCTAATATTTTAATTTCTCTCCTTCATTTTGCTTGCAGCATTGTTGGACACACCTTCAAAAATTTTAAATTACTTTTTTATTTTCTGTCCCTCTTGTATTTAATTTTCCTTAATTTTTTTTCTATACCATGTCTCACAAACTTAAAAAGCATCTCTGATCCAGGAAATGTCTCTCAAATTTTATTTTACTGTTGCAAAAATTCTATATGAGATGAGTTCCTCTAGTGGTAAAGAAAATGTGTTTCTCCTGTTAATATGATAGAAGATTTCTATAAATTATCTTTCAGGAACACAGCATAAAAGAATAGAGAAACTTGGTACAAAAAGTCAGGTTAGGGAGTAGAAAGATGCTTAGGGCATCTTCCTTTGCTTTCAGAGTACATAAATTTGAAACCTCACTCTGGACTTATGCCAAAGGCTGTATCTAGCCAACCCAACTGTAAATGGTTATCTGATCATTCAGGCTACAGAGTCAAAGGTGGTTGGATGTGATGCCAGCCACATTACTGCCTCATGTGCCGTTGTCTATAGAAACTGGGGCAAGCCTTAACCATGTTATCCAGATAGGCCATTTTTTTGAGCAGACCATTTGCCAGAAAGCAAGAGGTTTTAATAGCATCTTAAACCATATTAGGTTTGTTATCATACTATCAGAACCTCTTAAGATATGTTATCATACTATCTTAACCTCTTAAGTAACCTCCATGCTTCAGAAGGTCACTGACCTCCAGTGACCTTCAGTATAGGTTTTGGATATGCATAAGCAATGATATTTCAACCTGTTTCTTCAGTGAAGGTATGTCTATTTATCTAACAGGTGGAGTTTGAGATTCATGACTTATATTTTGAAAGGAGTTCACCAATCACTGTCCATATTTCTATTAGAACAACAGATACAAATGCTCCTCGGGTTTCATGGAACACAGGTGAAATTTCATTTCACTAAAATTTTGCTATGACATGTATAATACGCTGGATATGTTGGAGGTGGATATGGGTTGCATAGAGTCAGAGTTTAAGAAGCTCAAAGCATAGAGTCATATAGACCTGTTTTTTCCATTTTTTCCTCTTTTGGTTGTATAGTACTTGGAAGAACTGTTAGAGTTGAAGCAGCATGAAAGTGCAGAATAAAAAAAAGAAAGTTGGGCACAAGGGAAAATCAAGTTCTTTATATATGCTGTTTGCTTCACAAGTGACCTGTACATTGAAAGGATGCACAGGTAGTGCAGGTGAACAGTATATTTACTTAATTCTAAGATGAAGTTTCTCCCCACCACCTTTAACATGGGGGAAGCCCCTTGTTTTCAAATCACAATGTGGGGTAGGCCGCTGCTGTGACTCAGGCTCAGTCGATTTAATTTTATCATGAGAAAGTTAAGCTATAAACAGACCATAGCCTACATGGGGTTCATCCACATGAGCGTGCACGTGTATCTTACAGCGTCTCAAAGCCCTTTGAGACATTGCAAGAGGCACATGCAAGAACAAAAAAACATTCCCCATGCTGCAAACTTGCAGCATGGGAGCAAAATTAGACCCCTGGATGCAGGGGTAAAAAAAAAAGCTCCGCAGAACAGCGGGGCAAGACACACTCCCAGACCATGCTTGGAGGTAACCTGGGAGTTGGTCCTCCAGGAGAGATGCTCTGGTTTCTGGCCAGTGTCTCTGTGGTGCTACTGCTGCCCCCGGTGCTGTCAAGGGTAAGTTAGGGATGTGGGGTGGGAGGGTTTATGGGTGTGGGTGGGTGTGAGGAGTGGCAGGGGGATGTTGGGGAGTGTTGGGAGTAGAGGAGGATGTCGGGGGCTATGGGGAATGGAGGGAGATGTCAGGGAGTGTCAAGAGTGGAGTGGGATGTCGGGGGGTGTTGGGAGTGGAGGGGGTTGTTGCGGGCTATGGGGAGTGAAGGGGGAGGTCAGGGGGTGTGGGAAGCAGTGGAGGGGAATGTCCCAGTGGGTGGGTATGTGGAGGGGCTTGAGTGGGGGCTGCCACATGCCTGCCCCACCCTGGCCCCTGTGACACCGGTGGCAGCAGGCAGCGTGGCTGTGGCTCAGGCACAGCAGGCAGTGATGCGGTGCTGTGTGACCCGAGCTCCGTACATGCTGAATGGACCTGGCCTGGTCCGCTAGTGCATGGCCTTGGATGGGTCAGGCCAGATCCATTGAGAATCTACAGAACCCATGTCACACAGTGCTGCATCACTGCCCACTGTGCCTGCAGCAGAGCCACAGCCCTGCACAGCCCTGCTTGCCTGCTACTACCAGTGCCATGGCTGTCGGGTGGGGGAGCAGGTGTGTGACAGCCCCAGAGCTGTCCCTATGGGTGTGTGGGGCCCGGGGCATATCAGCCCATGTGGGGCTAGGAAATGGTGAGTTGGGGAGTCATATCAGCCACACTGGGTCCTGTCGCCATGGAACCAGCCTGACATGGTGGTGCGAGCGGCCTCAGTGCTGGCAGGACCCAGCTCAGCATGACATGCAGTCCCTGCGAGTGGCACTGGCCCCTGATGAGTGGAACAGGCAGTGCTGGCTCTGAGCCACTGTAGGCTGCTCCGTGCCGCAGGAGGGCTGGCAGCAGCAGGCTTAGAGTGCTCCATTCCTACTGCTGCTGCAGGGGGTAAGTTGTAGGCCCTGCACAGGGGGCTGTGGTCCTGCAGGGTGCCTGGGATCCTGTGGGGGATAGGGGCTGTGGCCCTGCATGGGAGGGGGGCAGTCCACGTGCTGTGTCGGGGGGCTGCACCTGGTGGGGGCCAGGGGACCCACTTCTCCTGAGCACCCCCCCACAAGGTCCTCCCACACCCACAGTCCCCCCACAATCATCTCACACCTACACACACACCAACCTGCATCCCCCTACATCCCTCCACACCCCCACACACACCCTCCTGCCTTCCCCTACATCCCTTCCCATCCCCTTCCTGCAACCCCACATCCCCCCATCACACACCCATTATGTGAGAAGAAAACCAAATGTACACATCAACACATATAGATATTTAGAATTTATTTTATCATGATGATGGAGACACTGGTAGGCTTCCAAATTGCTTTAACATTGTAAATATATCAATAAAGCATTGCCCAAGTAATCGATCCCCCCCCCCAACTCTCTCTCTCTTTCTCTCTCTTTCTCTCTCTCTCATGTGTGTATATGTGTGTGTATATATGTGTATATATAAATATAATTAGAACAAAAGACCACTCTATATGTAGAGTGGATCAAGGATAATGAGAAATCCTTTTTTAAATACATAGGGGGTAAAAAGAAGGTTCCGGGTAACGCGGGGCCTCTGCAGGACACACTAGGAAATCTGGTGGTCTCACCAGATGACAAAGCTAACCTATTTAAGAACTTCTTTGCCTCCATTTTTCTGAGCAGGGACCAGGTCATCCCCCCACCGGGATCCTCGATGGACCCAGGGGAGGCACAGCCAGGCCCAGAGTCAGAGAGGACCTAGTCAGGGAACTTCTGGTGGGACTAGATGTGTTCAAATCAGCAGTTCCTGATGATCTCCGCCCCAGAGTGCCGAGGGAATTAGCAGAGGTCATTGAGGGACCCCTGGCACAGCTTTACGAGCACTTGTGGTGCTCTGGTGAGGTGCCAGAGGACTGGAAAAGGGCCAATGTGGTCCCCATTTTCAAAAAAGGGAGGAAGGAGGACCCAGGAAATTATAGGCCTGTTAGTCTTACCTTGGTCCTAGGGAAGCTCTTTGAGAAAATTATCCAGGTGCACATCTGTGAGGGGCAAGCAGGGGACTGTATGCTTAGGAGCAACCAACATGTGTTCATTAGAGGCAGGTCCTGTCATACCAACCTGGTGGCCTTCTATGACCAGGTCACAAAATCCTTGGATGCAGGTGTCACGGTGGACATAGTCTTTCTGGACTTTAGGAAGGCCTTTGACACTGTCTCTCACCCCATTATCATTAAAAAACTAGGAGACTGTGGCATCGATACCTACAGTCAGATGGGTCACTAATTGGCTGGAGGGCTGCACCCAGAGAGTGGTGGTGGATGGGTCTTTTTCGACCTGGAGGGATATGAGCAGTGGGGTTCTCCAGGGCTCAGTCCTTGGGCCCACACTGTTCAATATCTTAGTCGAAAAAGACATAATAAAATTCAATAATTGGAAGCTGGAGTAAGACTAGAAATAATATGCAATTTACCCAGTGTGGGGCATTCAGTTAATAACAACAACAATATGCTGTCATTCTTCATGATACTCTGTCTGGAGCCTCTAATAGATTTGCCCTAATTGAGACAGAAGGTATGGACTTAATGTAGGAGTTCCTTGGAGAAATTCTGTGGTCCATGGTATGCAATATGTCATACCAGAACATCATAAATATAGGTGGACTTAAAATATAAGTGTGAGGTTTGATGTGACCCAGGAGATATTTTGTTGTCATTTACTGAGAGGCTATTCTGTCTTGTCTCTGGCCAATGGATTCTGTTGAAGGATGGAATTTAAAGCAGTTAAAGGTGTGTCTGGATTTCCTTGCTACTTTGACAATATTAATATATTAATATGCATTTATATTAATGCTTATAAATATACATTCATTATAAACTGTTGGTACATTTACACTATTAACAACATAATCTGAAAATATGTACTAGATATCAGTGCTGTTAATTAAAAGCAAGAGCTTATTTTGTCTTCTACGCTAGTCTGCTCCTGCGGATAGTATACCTGAAGGACGTGAAGAAGGCACAGCACTGCTGCCACAGTGGAAGGGGTTACTCAAAAGAACATTACTTGGCCTACTTTTTTATCTAACCCAAACAGAAGTGAATGCCTGAGGAAAAACATGGACCTCTGTCCTATGCCCCGAAGGGCAACAAACTTTGGCTATGGTTCATGGACAAGAGAAATTAATTCGAAAGCTGGAATACTCCACTAATGAAACACAACCTTACATTTTCCAAACACTGTGAATTGTCACTAGCTGATGTAAATTGTCAAGATAGTACACAGGCAGGGATTGGTCTGGGAAACAGATTGTATTTTAATTCTGCAAGAGAGATATAAAGGCTATAGACCAAAATATAAGCAGCAGAATAGAAAGTGATATAAGGATGTTAAGGGGTTTAGGTTGTAGCTGTGTCGGTCTAAGGATATAGGCAGACAAGGTTCCTTGGGTGAATTTGATATCTTTTATTAGACCAACCCAAATGGTTGGAGAATAGTTATTAAGCAAGCTTTCGGGTTCAAAAACCCTTCGTCAGGCTAAGGAAGCTTCAGCAGTTGGTGTGTGCTCTTCCTGGCTGGAATGAAAAGTAAACAAGCCAGGGGCTGGGCTGGGCTGGGGAGTCAGTTGCCAGGCAGATTGTAATGTATCAAAAATCCAATGTCTATGTTTAGTCCCTGATCTCTAGTATCCAGCAGGTTGATGAAATGGAGCTCATAGGCTCGTCTCTGGGAAGTGTTGTGTAAGTTTCCCTTGAGGATCAGGACTGAGAGATTGGAGAGAGAGTGGCCCTCCTGTGAGAAATGTGCCCCCACCGGTAATTGGGTGTTTCTGTCTTTGATGGATTTCCGGTGTGCGTTTATTCTGGTGCGCAGTTGTTATCTGCTCTCTCCTACATATCTTCCATCAGGGCATTTGGTGCATTGGATGAGGTATATTACATTCCTGGAGGTGCAGCTGTAAGATCCTGGGATGCTGATGGCTCTGTTGTGGGGTGTAGTAATAGTGGAGGTGGTGGAGATGTGGGGGCAGGTTTTGCATTTCTTGTCATGGCACGGTCTGGATCCTTTTGGTGTGTTCTGGGCTTGAGGAAGTTTGCTTCTGGTGATGAGGTTGGCGAGGTTTGGTGCTTGTCTGAAGGCTAGGATGGGTGGCTCTGGGAAGATCTTTTTAAGAATAGGGTCTTTTTCTAATATGGGTTGCAATTTTTTGAGGATTTTCCGTACAGGTTCAAGGGATGGGTGATACGTCATAACCAGCGGTGTGCGATTTGTGGGTGTTTTTCTTCTGTACTGCAGCAGTTCTTCACGTGGTATCCAGGTGGCTCTTTCAAACGTGCGATCTACCTCTCTGGAGGAGTGTCCTTGCTGGGTGAAAGCCTTTTTAAGATTGGTGAGGTGGCAATCCCGGGTGTTCTCTTCAGTACAGATGCGGTGGTATCTGAGGGCTTGGCTGTATATCACAGCTTTTTTGGTGTGTTTCGGGTGATTGCTGGTTCTGTGCAGATATGTGTGTTGGTCTGTGGGTTGCTTGTATACTGTGGTCTATATTTTACCCTTCTGGATACTGATCATTGTGTCTAAAAAGGGGATGTTGGTGCTGGAGTATTCTAAAGAAAGTCGGATGGAGGGATGGTGACTGTTGAATTTCTGGTGTAACTCAATCAGAGATTCCAGGTTCTCACTCCAAATGATGAAGATGTCATCGATATATCGTAAGTACAGCAAGGGGTTTGATGGTGCAGTTCTTGAGGAAGTCTTCTTCCAGGTGGCTCATAAAAAGGTTGGCATACTGTGGGGCCATTTTAGTGCCCATAGCTGTTCCCATCATCTGGAAGAAGTGTTGATTATTAAAAGTGAAATTGTTGTGTCTGAGGATGAAGTGTATAAGCTCAGTGATATCTTTGGGTCTGTATTCTGGGTTGTAATCTTGTTCCTGTAGATATGTAAGGCAGGCATGGACGCCATCCTGGTGCGGGATGTTGGTGTATGGGCTGGTAACGTCCATGGTGGCTAGGAGTGTGTTGCTGGGAAGGTGGTCTATGTTTTTAAGTTTCCGTAGCAAGTCTGTGGTGTCTTGGACAAAACTTGCTCTGCGGGTGACAAGCGGTTTTAGGATGGATTCAACAAAACCTGATATTTCCTCAGTTAGGGTCCCATGGTTGGATATGATAGGTCTGCCAGGGTTCCCTTGTTTGTGGATTTTAGGGAGCATGTAAAAAGTCCCTGGGTTAGGTAGCGGGGGGGATCAAGGTCTCTAGTTTTTCTTGTAATCTTGGTAATGATTTGAAACCCAAAAAAACATCAGATTGGATACCTCGCAGTGGACGAAACCCTAACCTTGACCGCTACATTGACTACTTCAGGGAAAGAATGAACAATGAAATAATCAGCAACACGCGCCACCACAACAACCTCTCTCTACCAGAGAAAAAGGCCATAGAATCTCTAAGCTCTAACCACCAAATAGTAATAAAACCAGCAGATAAAGGAGGAGCCATAGTCATCCTAAACCGTGAGGATTACATAAAGGAAGCCAACAGACAGCTCTCTGACACCACCTACTACGAAGAACTTCAAGAAGATCCTACTCCCCTTTTCACCAAAAAACTCAACAATACCATCAAATCATTTCCACCAAGATTACAAGAAAAACTAGAGACCTTGATCCCCCCCGCTACCTAACCCAGGGACTTTTTACATGCTCCCTAAAATCCACAAACAAGGGAACCCTGGCAGACCTATCATATCCAACCATGGGACCCTAACTGAGGAAATATCAGGTTTTGTTGAATCCATCCTAAAACCGCTTGTCACCCGCAGAGCAAGTTTTGTCCAAGACACCACAGACTTGCTACGGAAACTTAAAAACATAGACCACCTTCCCAGCAACACACTCCTAGCCACCATGGATGTTACCAGCCCATACACCAACATCCCGCACCAGGATGGCGTCCATGCCTGCCTTACATATCTACAGGAACAAGATTACAACCCAGAATACAGACCCAAAGATATCACTGAGCTTATACACTTCATCCTCAGACACAACAATTTCACTTTTAATAATCAACACTTCTTCCAGATGATGGGAACAGCTATGGGCACTAAAATGGCCCCACAGTATGCCAACCTTTTTATGAGCCACCTGGAAGAAGACTTCCTCAAAAACTGCACCATCAAACCCCTTGCTGTACTTACGATATATCGATGACATCTTCATCATTTGAAGTGAGAACCTGGAATCTCTGATTGAGTTACACCAGAAATTCAACAGTCACCATCCCTCCATCCGACTTTCTTTAGAATACTCCAGCACCAACATCCCCTTTTTAGACACAATGATCAGTATCCAGAAGGGTAAAATATAGACCACAGTATACAAGCAACCCACAGACCAACACACATATCTGCACAGAACCAGCAATCACCCGAAACACACCAAAAAAGCTGTGATATACAGCCAAGCCCTCAGATACCACCGCATCTGTACTGAAGAGAACACCCGGGATTGCCACCTCACCAATCTTAAAAAGGCTTTCACCCAGCAAGGACACTCCTCCAGAGAGGTAGATCGCACGTTTGAAAGAGCCACCTGGATACCACGTGAAGAACTGCTGCAGTACAGAAGAAAAACACCCACAAATCGCACACCGCTGGTTATGACGTATCACCCATCCCTTGAACCTGTACGGAAAATCCTCAAAAAATTGCAACCCATATTAGAAAAAGACCCTATTCTTAAAAAGATCTTCCCAGAGCCACCCATCCTAGCCTTCAGACAAGCACCAAACCTCGCCAACCTCATCACCAGAAGCAAACTTCCTCAAGCCCAGAACACACCAAAAGGATCCAGACCGTGCCATGACAAGAAATGCAAAACCTGCCCCCACATCTCCACCACCTCCACTATTACTACACCCCACAACAGAGCCATCAGCATCCCAGGATCTTACAGCTGCACCTCCAAGAACGTAGTATACCTCATCCAATGCACCAAATGCCCTGATGGAAGATATGTAGGAGAGAGCAGATAACAACTGCGCACCAGAATAAACGCACACCGGAAATCCATCAAAGACAGAAACACCCAATTACCGGTGGGGGCACATTTCTCACAGGAGGGCCGCTCTCTCTCCAATCTCTCAGTCCTGATCCTCAAGGGAAACTTACACAACACTTCCCAGAGACGAGCCTATGAGCTCCATTTCATCAACCTGCTGGATACTAGAGATCAGGGACTAAACATAGACATTGGATTTTTGATACATTACAATCTGCCTGGCAACTGACTCCCCAGCCCAGCCCAGCCCAGCCCAGCCCAGCCCAGCCCCTGGCTTGTTTACTTTTCATTCCAGCCAGGAAGAGCACACACCAACTGCTGAAGCTTCCTTAGCCTGACAAAGGGTTTTTGAACCCGAAAGCTTGCTTAATAACTATTCTCCAACCATTTGGGTTGGTCTAATAAAAGATATCAAATTCACCCAAGGAACCTTGTCTGTCTATAAGGATGTTAAGTCATTTTTAAATGTCTATTTGCATGCAGTTATGGAGATGGGATTTAATATGTTCTTTTTCCTGACAAGTTGTATAAAGCCTTAACAAAGTACACTAACAATCTTGTCTGTTATCTAGTTATATATATGCTTTGCTGAAGTTATTTTCTATCTTTCTAGGTCTCTATCTCCTGGAGGGGCAATCCCGACCAATCACATGGCAACAGTTTCAAATTGTAGACAATGACAACATTAGTGGTGTTCGTTTGGTCACAATTGATGGCTTGCATCATGGGCACCTCACTGTAAGAGGTAATTTGCCATCAACTTTTATATTTGATCTAGTAAGAGCCAAAATAAAATTCATGTCAGTATGATGCTATTAGCCTTGGTTAGCCTCTGTCATAGACTGCTGTTGTTTAAGAGTGAAATTTCCCCACTCTACAAAAGCCAGATTAACAAAAACATATTAAGGTGCCTAAAGAAGCAGTTGGATGGCCAGAAAGATTTTCAAAATACCTCAGTTGATTAGGAAAATTAATGGCAGTGAACTGTCTACTATACTTAGATGCTCTGAAGTCCCACTTGGAGCTTATCTGCATCTTTAGAAGTCTGAATACCTTTGTAAATCTATATAAAACTTAAATCCTCAGGTCCTCAGTTCAAAACTTAACCTGTACAGAGGTCTTGCTACTGGTCCTATGCAAAGGAGTATTACCCAAGCAAACAAATTCAGATGACAGCTGTGCATAGTGGATCTCATTCTGTTCTTCGTAAAAAGTGTAAATCAGGAGTGAAACTCCACTGAGTTCAATAGAGTTATATTAGTGTAAGGACAGTATGCAGGAGTGGAAAATATGGGCCAGTATGGCTTCATGTTGCTCTATGATATTTTTAAAGAAGAACAAAATTGAGGTTGTTTTTCTTTTGCAAACTTCATTTGGAATAGCTGAAGTATCTCAACCTGTGCCTTTACCCAGAATTTCAATTAATGTTAGTTTGACCAGTGTTTGAACTGAGGGAACATAAACCAGTACTGCTGTACAGGATTTCTTTTCCTTTCCAGTTTGTCAAACCTATACGAGATGATGGCTTTAATTAAATCACTATAGGAAGAAATCTGTTAGCTAACTTGTGCTCCCTCTGTTGAGCGGCTATGCTTACTGCAACTGAATAATAATGTACAGTAGAGCTTATACGAAGATTGAGTATTTTTATAATAGCATTTTTATAGAAATCTTTTTAGAGAAAAATATAGTATGCTTTGAGAGGTGAATATAAATAAATAAATAATACATTAATTGAGTAACCATGTTCCAGGTAAAATTTAATTACTTTCCTTTCCTGCTTCTTTGGTAAAAATGATGCTGAAGAGTAATGGACCTTGCTGACTTGTAAATAGGCATTTAGAATATTGAATTGTTTTATTTTCCAGCAGATTATAAACAATAAAATTATGGACCTAAACTTCTTCATAAGATCACTGTTAATCCCTAAATCACATCAAATCTTAACTTCACTGAGTGATCAGCTTTGATCTAGTGGATGATATAACTGTATTATTTAGAGTTTATTGAAGATGAATAGTTTCATTATTTTTCAAAACTGCTGGGTCTAATCCTTTATTCCATTATATCAGTTATTATGATAGAATAGCTCTATTTATACATTGATCAAAGTGAGAACTAGGGAATAGTTAAAATAGTTTTTTTGAAGAAAAATGGGACATTGTCACTATAACAACTAGAGATGTAAACAATCACTCCTTGTATTATGAACAGCATATATGAAAAATATTATGAAAGACCTAACTGACTTTTCAGATTTTATTTTTTGATTAAATTTTGCATTTTACTTAGTTTGAAATTATATTTAGCTGATTGCTTTCACTCTCACTGTTACTGTCAGTTTTGCTGGTTCTCACTTATTAGCATAATGTTTTTTGTGGTTTGGGAAATTTTTAAACTATGTTTACATTTTTAATTAAAATTAACCCACTCAATCATGAAATTGTTTTTAACAAAATATTTCATTTGTTTGATAGAGAACAGCATAAATGATATAATAATACACCTCTGCACGACAAAGTAACTATAAAAAAAGAAAGAGTTTTAAGTAGAGGCAGCACAAACTTCAAATATGCATTTTCTTTATTCTAGCAAGATATTATCTGAAGTCTTTGATGACATATGCAGTACTATTGCCATAGCTTTATAAACAATATATAAATTCCACAGCATTACCTACAGTATATAAATTCATACTAGGATGTCAATTTCCATCAGCCATGAGCAGAGCCAATGTAACTGTGTTGCCCCAGAAATAAATTAGGAAGCAAACTGTGATTTATCACAATCTGAACTCTGTTTTCTTCCATTCTTTTCATGGGAGGGCTAGTGTTAGAGCACTTCCCATGCCCCATCGTAGCCAATTTGCAACACACGTGCCACCAGCAATGCACAGATTTAATAAATTTCATAGACATTAGGGCTAGAAGGGACCTCTTGAGATCATTGGGTCCAGACCTCTGCCCAAGGGGCTGGAAGTCAGCTGGGGTCAAGATAAGCATCTAAGCATTTCTTAAAGGTATCCAGAGTAGGTGCTTGCACCTATTCTGGGGAAAGTCTATTCTAGACTCTGGAGACTTGGACAGTAAAGAAGTTTTTCTTTATGTCCAGGCTAAAACCATCTTCCAGCAGTTTGTGACCATTAGACCTTGTCTCCCCTTGGAGGGCCTTGGTGAACAGATGTTCTCTCAGTTCCTGATGCACATCCCTTATATTCTTATAGGCAGCCACCAAGTCACCCCTGAGCCTTTGCTTCTCCAGGGTGAAGAGTCCCATGCCTCTCAGCTTCTCTTCATAAGGCTTGTTCTCTTGACCACTAATCACGTGTGTGGCAAGGCTCTCCACATCCTTTCTAAAGTGTGGAGCAGAGAATTGGATGCAGTACTCCAGCTGCAGCCTCACCAAGGCTGAGTAAGTGGGAGGATAACTTCTTGGGTCTTGCTTAAGGTGCATCGGTAGATGCAAGCTAGAGTTTCGTTTGCTTTGCCAGCTGCGGCATTGCATTGGTGGCTCATGTTCATCTTGTGGTCAATCGTAACCCCCAAGTCTCTTTTGGTCGTGGTGCAAGTGAGCGTAGCACTGCTGAGCCTGTAAGTATGAAGTGGGTTTTTTCTCCTGAGGAGGAGCACTTTGCATGTGCAGCTTCTGTGTGTGGCATGCAGCAGACAGGGGAAGAGACAGGCAAAACAATAGCAGATAGGATAGGGAGCAGAAAGCAGAGCAGCAAATCAGGCAGTGGAAAGGGATCAAAGTGGAACTCAGAGGGTGGGGGGCTAATTTGTGGCATGCCTGATAAAAAGTTTGTTCCCTACTGCCATACCCATCCTTTTTCTCTCCCTTCCCCATATCTCCTCCTCTACCCCCCAGCCAGGACAGTAATGAGCTCAGTGACCTGACTAGTTGTAGGTGAATGGCATGCTGGGTCTAGGCATTTCCTTTCCTTTTTTGTGTCCTTTTGTGACAAGACATTTAGTAGAATTTGCAGATTCATTGGAATCTGACAGGCAGCTCTGTGAGCACTTCTGCTGTGGCCTCAAATTTTTTACCTCTGGGTTGTCAACCATGAGTTTTAGCACCCATGCCATTCCAGCCCTGCCCTAGGCACTGATGTAGTGGGCATGCCCAAATGGCAGCATCTGGGAAGCCTGTTCTGGGGCAACAGCCTGCATCTGGGTAAGTAAGAATGTAACATCTCCCCACTGCCTCCTTTCTCATGCAGCTCTACTTAGGGCTCCAAACATTTCTAGCTATGCCTCTGATGAATGCACAGAAGCTTCTCTCCCAGCAACTCTGATATCCTGCCTAATAGCCTCCTTATTCTCTTGCCTGGACACATAGGACAAACCACAATCCTGTCATCAATAAACTTCTTAGCACATATCTTTCTTCTAATGAGCAGTTAGAAATCAAGCCTCAAAGGAAAGCCTAGAGCTAGGACTCCTGCTGAGGAGAGCTAGTTCAGTAGAGGTTACTCATAAGGGTCCTGCTCCAATGCCCACTGAAATCTGTGCAAATACTCTTGTTAACATCACTGAACATTCTGCTAATTACGTAGTATGCTGTTATGCTATGTGTTATTGTGTGGCAAAACGTAGGGCCTACTCCTAATATCTGTTGATTGATCAAAGAAGACTTCCTAGTGTATGGTATGCTATATGCCAAGTTGGACATAGCGCATCAGGGGATTATGCTTCTGTTGTATGCTGTAGCGCAATGTTCAATTTCATTCTCTCTGCACCATCCTATAAAGAGTTTTGTGGGAAGTGCCATGGAAGAACCATGGGATCTCCAACTAAGTTGAACCTCCTTTTAAATTACAAGGATTGGAAATTCTCCAGCTATTCCTGCTTCCTGCTGATATTCCACAGCCTTGAAGTGGGGGAGTGTCCTACCCCTGTCTGCATGTGCATCCCAGAGTTGGTTGGGACCTGCCCCAAAACATGATAGGAGCCCACCCTGGCAGCTCCCAGGGCCAGAGACCAATCTCCCAGCTCTGGCTGCGATTGTGGAGCTGGGGCCAGGAGCTGCCTGTCGTTGGGGCAGGGGGGCATTGTCCTGGCCTGGGTTCTGTGATTAGAGCCCTCCCTGGCAGCAGGCAGTTGCCAGGGGCAGGGAACAATGTCCCAGCCCTGGCTGTGATCACAGAGCTGGAGCCAGGAGCTACCTGCATGAGGAGAGTTCCCTACCCAGCCTAGAGTTGGCTGGGACCTGCCCCAGAACAGGACAGTTCCAAGCCAGCCCCAGGCTGTGCAGGGAAGTCTGCACGTGCAGTCCAGAGCTGGCTGGGAACTGTCCTATTTCGGGGCAGGTCCCAGCCAGCCCCAGGCTGCACATGAAGACTTCCCCATGCAGTCTGGGGCTGGCTGGGAACTGTCCTGTCCTGGGCCAGGTCCCAGCCAGCCTCAGGCTGTGCAGGGAAGCTCCACTAGGCGCAAGACTTGTCCCCATGTGCACGGGGCGGGAGAGCTCTGCAGCAACAGCTGTCTCGTGGCCTGTGCACATCAGGACCTCTCTCGATGTGCACAGGGCCAGGAGACAGCTACCACTGCAGCTGGCAGAGCTCTCCTGGCCCTGTGCTCCCTGTCAGTCCCCAGGCTAGCATCCAGGGGGAGCCTGGAGCTCCCCTGGGTGCTGCAGGGGGGCCGGGCAAGGTGAGGGCAAATCTGCTCCCAAGAGAGAGCACGTGTACACATTCTGCTCAGTAGGCTTACTGCACAGTATTTTACAGTATTTTACTGTATTTTACTGTGCAGTAAGCCGACTTTGAATTAATAGCATGTGTAGACACACCCAGTGAACTGAAAACAGTGGTAGTTTGAAATTGCTAATGTCTTCAAAAGATCTATGCTGCAAATTGCCATTTTAAATTTAATTTGCCAGTACAGTTACTGTTAGCATTGCTGCCCAAACACTGTTCCAGACTATTTTAATGCTCTTCCTGTTGGATGTATTTTTGATGAATTTTTACCCCTCTTAAAAGTCACAGAACATAGAACTGAATTAGAACTCCTGAGCTATTGAACGCAATTGTAGTTCCTTTGGCTGAATTATATAACTTTAAAACCTCTTCTGTTATTGTTTTGACAGGAGGGAAAGGATTCATGTTCACAGTCTCTGATCTTAAGACTGGAGTTGTTTGCTACCATCACGATGACAGTGACTCTACAAAGGATTTTGTGGTCTTTAGGATTTTTGATGGCCGACACAGTATTCGTCACAAGTTTCCAATCAACATTCTGCCTAAAGATGACAGTCCTCCTTTCCTTATCAGCAATGTTGTTATTGAAGTGTATGAAGGGCAGACAGTTTTGATTCAAGGCTCCATGCTTCAGGCTTCTGACATGGACTCCAGTGATGACTACATATTCTTTAATTTGACCAAACCATTGCAGGCTGGGGAAATTATGAAGAAACCGGGGCCAGATCTCATAGGTAACATAAGTTATCCACAGCAAAAAAGAATTTTAAATTTTTTCTTAATAAAGGAAAATAGGGCTATGTTCCTCAGAATAATGCTGTTTTTCAACCATTGCCAGTCAGACGTTTCCATCACAGAAGGGCAAATTTTGCTCATAGTTACTTTGTATAAATCCATTGATTTAAAATGGTGCTATTGTGAATTTACACCAGATTTACACTGTAATTGAGAATAGAATTGGCCCAGGGTCACCTCATTTTGAGTGCATTACTTTTAAATTTTTTTACTAGAAAGATGTGGATGGTTAAGAGCTTGTCTTGCCCTATTTGAAAGTTAGAGGCTGGTACTAATGAGATATATGCAGAGTACAAAGTTTCTCTTGTTTCACAGCTGAATACAAAATATTTTTTGTTAAATTTGTTAGACTGTCAAATTGCATAAATTCACTTTTGTCCTTTTCTCTGGGCTTTGGCATTGTCACTGAGATTTCTGTTGCTTCACTTTTTTAACAATCATGATGTAATATGGAGAGAGAGCTTGTGATCCCTTCATTAGCTGCATTAGACAAAGGAAACATCTTAATTGGAGACTACACCTTCATGAAAATGAAGGTGGGAACAGAGTCAGTTGCTGTCCTGGAAAGTTGGGATATAATTTTTATCAGCACAATTGAAAATTATAAATAGTTCTATGAAATGTGTTTTTTTATCTTTCTGATTCAACAGGATATCCTGTCACTGGCTTCTTTCAGAGAGATCTATTCAATGGAATAATTTATTATCGGCACTTTGGAGGAGAAATATTTGAAGATTCCCTGGAGTTTGTCCTTTGTGATAGCCATGACCCTCCCAATCTCTCAGAGTCACAGGCATGAAAATTGAAGATCTCTTGTAGAATGTGGAGTTGATGTCAAGACACCTGCAATATTTCCTAAATGGGTGTTGAAAACCTTAAGATTTTCCTCTAACTGCCATTCCTAAAAATTTAGGATAGAACCTAAAATCAAGCTAAGTTCTCTCCTGCATGCATATCATCATCAATAAAAAAAATTCTTCAGACCAAATTCCCTATCTCATTTATAAATCTGCAATTCTTTTTAACACCTTTTCCTGTTTGAAATCTGTAGGAAGTTTGCAAACAGATATGAATGAAGACTTTGAACTAATCTTAAAGTTACAGATCTTAAAATGTTTTTTATTGATAGTATTTGATGGTTAATTTGATTAAATTTAACTTTGTCTTGAATTTAAATGGACATTCCCAACATATTCATAATTTAACTTGCTGGACTGCATTGTAATGTAGCACAGGACAGCACAGCACAGCACAGCATTCTGGTTATCATAGAATCATAGAAAATTAGTGTTGGAAGGGACCTTAGATCATCTACTCCAAACCCCTGCTCAAAGCAGGACCATCCCCAACTAGATCATCCCATCCAGGGCTTTGTTGAGCCAATTATAAATTGGCTCTGCAGAGAAACTGGCTCTCATTTTCAGGTTCATTTTGAGAAAACATAGCTTTTCTCCCAAAGATGACATCACTCCACACTAATACATTTAATGTTTCTGCAATGGTCAATTTGGGGCATTACAGATCAATTATAGTCCAATTATTGGGGGCCCTATTATAGGCCAACCCTGAGTATAAATTGAGTGTTATGGTTCTTTTGTTTCTTTTGTTATGGTTAAGGAAGTTTGACATGATATGACATGACATGAACAATCAGTCCGTTTATTTTTACATGTTAATGAGTGAGCATAATTTGGTTAGTGCCCTCCTATTGCTTAAAAATGTTTGCTACCCAGCACTGCTGTTGTAACTGATAGTAGCTAACTGGTGTAAATTGTAAGGTCCTCAGACAAATAAGAAAGAAATACATCTAGTATAACTGTGTGCATTCTGAAGGAAAATATAAATTGAAAGAAGGATTTCTACTTTTAAATATTTATTTGAGATGTTTTAAAAATTAATTATAGATACCTTGCTGGTTCCCCTGTAGCATGACACTATGGACACTCAAAGTATTTAGGGCATTTACAATATTTTAGAAAACCTGCAATGTTTTTCTGCATTTTTTATTTTAGGTGGTGATAGTGCATATTATTCCTGTGGATGATCAGCTTCCAAAAGAAGATTCAGGGGTTACCCGTCACCTGATTGTCAAGGAAACTGAGATTGCTTATCTAACTAAGAAACAGCTCCATTTCATAGACATGGAAGAAAAAGAGAGGGACCTCATCTACACAGTAACCACTTCCCCATTCTTCTCTTCCATTCATGGGTATGTGTGATCTAGTGGACACTCCACATAGAAGAAGGTCTGATTCCACATGGCAGGAGAGGGGTTGGTGGCAAAGTAAATATTGGTGCTTTGGTGCAGACACTACATCTTCAATATTGTAATTGCCTCTGTGCAGGTTAGGACTTTGTCCAAATGCAGCCAGCTGCAGGACTGAGTTCTACTATGTTAACTAACATGTGAGTTAAAGCCCAAATAATGAGAGAGAGAGGCAGCATCATGTAGTTGAAAGACAAAGATAGAATATACTGAGACGGGGCAAGCTTTCACGCCTGGTACAAGCACCGGCGTACATCCTGTCTATGGGCCAGCTGCCCACCTCACTCTGCTACCACGCCTTGATGTAATAGTATTGAGATGTAAATTAGGCAGGAGGCTGCCCATTTTGAACCCCGATGTTTACGGGGGTATCCGCAGCTCCGTTCCACCCCCAACTGCAGCCCAAGCCTCACAGATGGTATCCCAAGCAGCAAAACTCAGCCGTTCCCTTCGCCCATTAGCTGTGGTCTCCTTTCTGGGACCTTTGGCTCCCCTTAGTCCCTGGCCCTGTCTCAGACCAGTTAGGACCCTGAGCTTTTTTGCTCTGTGGGCATCCCTCACAGTGGGCCCCTGGCTCTTTTGACCCATCTCTGGGTCCTGGCCCCAGCATGGACCAGTCGGGTACCTCAGGTCAGGTATAGGCTGCATGCCTGTGTACAGGATTTGGGGGTCCCCCATTCCCGGCTCAGGTGCTTCACAAATTGTAACTGGCCCTGTGGGCTCACTCACCCCAGCAGGTCCAGGCACTTCAAGAGGCTTACTTGGTCTTCTCTGCACTATATAACTCACCCAAAGGCGGGGGCTGAGGTTAAGGCACCCCGACCCGCCTTACACTGGGGAGGTGATCACTCCTGGCATTTACCTGGGGACTGCCGTGCCACCAGCATCCCCACCAGGCCTTCAAGCTCTGGAAGGCCTGTTTTAGGTGCAGTTTTAGGTTATGCCCAGGACCAATGAGGCCTCCAAGCCTTCCCCATAGTCTTACCCTTACCTCCAAGGTGTTCCTGGCAGAGCTCAGCAGAGAGATGGTTCTCCTCTGCTGCCTGATCATGAACTGCCCTCAGCTCAGGGAGCTGGGCCTTAAAATGGCACCTTAAAATGGCCTTATCAGGTATCTGCCCCTCCCTGGCACAGTCCTTAAAGTGGCAGGCACTACCGGTGCCCTGCCACACATACCTACCGAGATTTTTTTTCCTATTATTTTTACTTGTTTCACTGATCCTCATCAGATGGTTCTCTGATGCCATGAACACTATGTCCAGTGCATCCTTGTATATTGCAGCACTTTCTATTTTTACTGGTATACAACAAATTTAATTGAGGCCTCCAAAGCTTAAATTGTGAAATACTATACTTAAGCTAAAGAACCAAGCTGTATTTAGTGTTGGCAGAGCATGCAGACCCTCCCTCGGGGATCAGGTCCTTATTTGTGATAAGTGCTGTACATAGAGCAAAAGACCTGGCTTGGGGCAAAAGGGGAACTGGTCCCATATACTCACCCATATAGGATGTTTCACCTAACAACATTACTTTCCCAAATATACCGAGGGAAAAGACTTTTAATTCTTACCATTGTCTAGAATGATCAGCATAAAGATTAGCATTTTGACCTAGACAATAAACCTATAACTGAACAAAGTCTCTATTAGTTATGTGGGCACATGATTGATAGCGAAGAATGAGCTAACTGGAAGCAGTACTGCTGAAATCTGGGAGGAGAGAACTCAGAGGCCACATGCTGAGGGTGACAGGAGAAAAGAGGCCTTTTAATGAGCATACCTGATATAAAGTAAGTCTATTCAAATGACAATATAAAGACTTTAAAAACAAAATCACCATAAAAAGGAAAAAAATTGGCCCAAACAATTCCAAAAATGGCATACTTTTAATAACTGTTTGAGTTAATATGATGAGCTTATTTGACCTGAACAAAACAATGGCTGGGATTTTAAAGATCACGCAAAGAAAATTAGAGAGCTTGTTTTAAAAGGTTAAATAATTGTCTAAAATAGATTTGCCTGTAGTGATTATGTTGGAGTCCCCAAACCAAGGAATTGGTCTCTTTGCAGAGGCTTCTTGCAAAGGTGCAAAAGTTAAAATAAGAAACTCGATTTATAATTATTAATATCAGAAGTTTTATTTACAAGTTGTAGAAATAGCATCAGAAGTAACTGACTGAGATTGGTTAATTTTGGCTACATGATTTGTCTTCAATATGTGACAGCAGGATCTTTCTGAAAAAATAAATGGGTTGCAGTTGCCTCTTGTCTTGCAAAGTGATAAATTTTTTCATGGAAACAGTTCTTACATCTCACTTTTAAAAGACTGGGAAGTTGACTTGATAGAAAGTGTTTCACGTAACTGCTTCTTTATAAGATAAATGGAAAAAGTGAAGAATTTCACATGATGTAGAAATAATTTCTCTCTTACCTAAAGGAAATGCAGCTGTGCAGGTAGCAGGTATGTGAAGAGCTAGGTTTTGAGCTGGTGTAAACTAGCACCCTTAATGTGAAATCAGTGCCCCAGATGTGCAGGAAGGCATTGTTAGGGTCCTACTCATTGTGGTTTTGCAATTTTTGCAGAGTGAAAAACAGTGGTATCTGCGATTTTATGCAGAATTGCTGGAAAAAAAACTTACTAAAAATAAAACACTGGCTCCCCAGTTGGAGCCAGTGTCCACTGTGGATTGGCGTTGCAGCCCACTGAGGGGAGGCGGAAATGAGGAAGCCACCAGCATGAAGGGGAGCAGCCAAGCTGGCAGCTGCTCCATTTGTCACTGATTGGCTGAGCGGGCTGCCTTTCAGGCAGCCCTGCCCTTCTCACCCAATCAGCAGTGAGCAGTAGGGCCCCTTAGCCAATCAGTAGTCTGGCAGGAAAGGAGGGGCTCACCACAAAAAGACTGTGAAAATGGTGCTGGGATCTGTGAGTGTCCTATGATTTTTCCTTCTTCTCAGCACATTTTAGATCCCTAGGCATTGGTATAGAATTCCAAAACTTTTTTTAGATTTTACATTATACCGTATTTATCCGAGTCCAAGATGAGTTCAAATTTAAGATGAACCTCTAATAATTAGAGTCTACATATGGAAAAAATTATTAATTTGTTATCATTTGCCATCTATAGAATCTAATTATTGGAGGGTCATCTTAAATCATCATCCCCCCCCTGCTGCAGGGCAGGAAGCATCAACAGGGGGCAGGGAGTGGAGGAGTCAAGCAATCTGACCCCCAACCCATGCCCATGAAAGCTTTGACCATCACTTGTTTCCTCTCCCCCTCCCCACTGCTTGCCCTGCCTTGTGCCTATGTTTCCTGGTGCTTGCCCTTGCCCCCACCCCCCGCCACCTTCACCACCCTTGCCTGTGCCCTCCTTGCTTGCTTCACTCTGGGGTGCCTGCGCCCCTCATCCACATATGCCCCCTTCCTGAATTGGTTGTGGTGGCCCCAGCTTTGGTTTGGTCAAAGCCAGAGTAGGGCCAGAGCTGCAATCAACTGCTGCTTCCTGGCTGGGTGGGGCTGAAACTAGTCAGGGCTGGAGCAGAGCCAGAACTGAACCTGGGACTCAGGGTAAATAGAAGCAGAAGGAGAGGAAGGGTTGGGGCAGAGGTGGCATGGAGCAGAGGCAGCAGAGGGCAGGCAGTGGGGCAGATGCAGCAACAGGTAGGGGACGAAGGGCAGCTTATGGTACAGAAGGTGAGGTGCAAAGGCAGCAGGGGGCATGGCATTGACTGTGGCTCCAACTTCAAGCCCAAGCCAAGGCCAGAGTAAGAGCTGCAACAGCCACCCTCCCCAGTGCCATGTTGAATGGGTTTTTTTTCCCTAAACCCCTCACTCATCTTGGATTTGAGTAAATACAGTACATTAGATTTTGGTAACCTTCCCAATAGCTTTCATCCCTATGTTTAGTTTTCTATCATGATTTTAAAATGAATAATAAAGCCATCTATGATTATGAAAAAAAAGAACTATTTCAATGCAATTGGGGTAAATTGGTTTTAAAATGTGACGTATAATTACTTTTTCTTCCTACTGTTTGATATATGCTGATTAGCAATATTTTTCTGTATCTTTGTATAGCCACTTTGAGGCTGGAAAGTTATTTATGGTGGACAGCATACCCAAGCTAGTCAAGGATCCTACTGCTCTGGCACTGAGATCATTCACTCAGGTTTGTTAAACTAAGTGATAACATATCTAGAACTTGGGACTGTTTAAGGCCATTTTCAGGTGTTATGGTTCTACTGGGAGAATTGCCCCTCCCCTGTAGAAATTGCCAGCATACAGGTGTCAGTTCTCTTTCTCCCAGAGGAAGCAGGCCCCCTTCCCTGAGAAAGGTCTTCTGGGTTACACCTGGAAAATCTCCCCTGCAAGAGAGTTTCTCTCACCAGAATGAATGCTTGTATGCTTCTGCTAGACTCCTCTGTGATCAGGAGCAGTTGAGCAGCATCTTCCCCTGTGCCTTCCCCAGACCAGGGGGACTCCAATCTGGACAAAGTTGTGGGGGGCATTTCCTCACAACTCAATTACTCCCAAACACAGAGGAGTTGATCTGCCCCTACCCCCATCTCCAAACTTCCTGAGACCAGGATGTTCCCACTCTGGAGAATGGGTAGAGGACATTGCCCCACTGCTCTTGGCTCCACTGCCACAGACCAGGAGAGGAGGGAGCAGTAAGCCAATGCTCCCTGTGCTTCCCCAGGCTGGGATGACCCAGTTCTGCAGAAGGCATTCAGAGTCTTTCTCTACTGCTCCACTTTCCCTGGGGACTGGGGGGATTGGAGCAGCCCCTTCTCCCCACACCTTCTCCAGAGCAGATGTGGGGAAAGAGTTCTAGTGGTAGAAATTTCTAGGAAATTTCCACTGCTAGTAATGAGTTCCTGTTCATCCCCTGAGACTGAGTTTCAGTGTTGCAGACATTTTTTCCTCAAGACATTTCTTTTTAGGCAGCCAAAGGCTTAAAAATGGAGTCTAGCTCTACACATTGGGTTTGACAGGCTCAAAATCCAGCTAATTCAATTTAGTTTGCATTCCATTGGAGTATGAAATCACAGATTCCTAGGTAAGTAAGACTGGAAGGGATTTCAGGAAGTTACCTAGTCCTATCCCCTGCTCAAGGTAGGATCCTTCCAGCCTAAACCATCCCAGACAAGGGTGTGTTTGTTCATCCACAGATTTGTTTTCATTTTAAATGGTTTGTTTTGAAATTTTTTCTTATGCTGTAGTTGAATAAGTCTCATTCTTATTAGCAGGTAAACTGCCTGTTTTCACATTTTACTGTACAGTTAAGGTTGCAAAGCAATTATAATTATAGCCTCATAATTGGAGCTCTGTGCCTGCAAACATGTAACCACATACATAAGATTATTTTCTAGATGGAAGACTTTGCTGACAGTTTAATCTTCTTTAGTGCCTTGTTAGTTGGAGGGAGAGAGGCTATGCAATCAATACATATTGCTAATGACAAATTCAGAGAGTTCTTATGTGAGGCTACTGCAGCGAATGTATACATAAAAGCTACACTTCAGTTAGTGTGCTTATTTGAGGTTATCATAGAAAAAAAGGCTTTGAGTCCAGCACTCCAGACCAGGGGTGGGCAATTATTTCGGGCAGAGGGCCACTTACTGAGTTGTGGCAAGCCATCAAGGGCTGCATGACAGGCAGCCAGGGGCAGATAAATATTAACTTTCTAAAATTTTTAGGGACCCCATGGTCTGGATAGAATGGCCTGGCAGGCTGCGTCTGGCCTGCGAGCCACATTTTGCCTACCCTTGTTTCAGAGGGTTACCGATGATCAATGTAAGGCCTCAGCCTTCCTGTTTAAGACAATTGACTCCGCTTAGACTTTTTACCTCCACAGATCTGGGTGCTTGCATCTCTGCCTCATTTGTCTGCAGTTAGATGTACAGCTACTGACATGTATGCCAATAACTGAAATGTAGGGGCAGAAATTTAGGAGTGCATTTTGTGGAAGGAGATCATGCCCACCAAAAGGTCATTTTTCTGGAAAAGGGTTCCAGTGTTCTGAACTACAGTTTTCTTTTCTGCAGCATGCCGTGAACTACATGAAAGTTGCCTACATGCCTCCTATCCAGGACATTGGACCTGAGCCACAGCATGTCCAGTTTGTTTTTTCAGTCAGCAATCAACATGGTGGGAACTTGTTTGGGATCTGCTTTAACATTACAATTCTTCCTGTCGACAATCAAACTCCTGAGGTACATCTCTATTTAGACATGAATTGGGAACAGAAACTTCTATCCAGCTATTCTTCCAAATATTTCAGGGTAGGGGCGGGCAATTATTTTGGGCAGGGGGCCACTTAAGGAGGTTTGGTGAGCTGTTGAGGGCCGCATGGGTAGCCCTGCCCCTTGACAGGTGCCCCGCCCCCTGGCTGCCATTTTGGGACTGGAAGTCCCACCCCTAACCCCTCACCTTTGACACCAGAATTCCCCCCACTTGCCCCTGGAAATACTCCTTTTGGGAGGGGGGAGTTGCCATCTTAGAACCAGAAAAAAACAAATCATACACTAAAAGTCAAATACCTACTATAACATAATATTATTACAAAAAATATTTTTGTCATGATTTGTGTTTATGTACTGTATATAGAGGTGATTGCAGAATTACTTAAAAATAAGTTCTTAGTATTTTATATTGTGTGTGGTGTGGTGTAGTGTGGCGGGGGGGGGGTGTGTATGGTGGGGGTTGTGCAGAGCTGACTCTAGGCAGTGCAGGGAAATCAGCCTGTGCAGGGGTCCCTTAACATTGCGTGGGGCCGTGGTAGTCCTGCAAAGGGGCAGGGGGGCCTCTGTGTTTCTCCCACAGCATGGGACTGAGGTGTGAGCTCAAGGCGGGCCCAGCGGGAGGGGCCGTGGGTGGTCCACCCAGCTCTGTAGCCCCCCTGCCCCCAAAGTGCAGGTCCCAGAGCAGTTGCCCTGATTTGCTGTGCCGTAGGGATGGCTCGGTGGGGGGGACTTTGTGGGGGTGGTGGCTGTGTGGCAGGGCATAGGCTATGTTGCGGGGTTGTGTGGCATTTGTGGGGTGTGGATGTGTGGCTCTGGAACACACTGTCCTCTCATACAGTCAATCCAAGCAACATGGGGGGGGTGCCTCTGTGTGTGTGTGGTTTGTGGGGTGTGAGGGAGGGTGGAGGGGTGTGGAGATCCCCCCACACAAGCCTCCATTGCACAGCAGCAGGTGGGGGCACCGGTGCCTGGCTCTGGCCAGCACTGCACGATGCACCGAGCGGCGCAGCCCCTGCTGGGCCATTTGTTTCCCCAGTGCTCCCCGCACTCACGGGGCACAGGAGGGAAAATCCAGCTGCCCCAGGCACTGCTTTCCACACCCCAGCCCGCTCCAGTACCTGGGGCTTCCTTCCTGTGCCCCGCGAGTGTGGAGAGTGCCAAGGAAGCAAACAACCCACTGGGGGCTGCTCTCCTGGCACCACTGGGCGGAGCCAGGAGCCAGACACCAGCACTGAGCAGAGTGCTTCCCACTGCTGCTGTTGCTGCCCCTTGCTGCCTGCCAGGGCTGTGTGCCATGGCTGTGTGTGTGGGAGGGGTCCCCATACTCTCCTACCCTCCCTCACACCCACACCCTGCCCACCTGAGCTCTGTGCTGCTGCCGCCCCCCTGGGTGAGGGCTCCGCACTGCAGCCAGCCCCAGGCCCCACCCACCCAGCCCCACCCCCAGCTTCCCTACCTGCTGCCTGGTAGGAGCGGGGCACTGGGGAAACCAGCAGCAGCAGCCCCACCCCATGTTAGTGGGGCCAGCTCTTCTGCCCATGAGGGTGGGAGCAAGGTATAATAGGATATGTTGGGGGTGAGTTTAGGTGCCTCACTCCCACCCTTGTGGGTGGAAGGGCTGGGCAGAGTACTATTCATTGGGTTGCACCAGGGGCCAGATGAAAGTGCCTGGTGGGCCAATGTGGCCCACAGGCCATATTTTGTCCACTCCTGTTTTAGGGGATATCTTCTTTTTTTTCGGTGACTAGAAATACATGGAGAAATCCCAGCCATACTAAAATCAGAAATAAAATGTCCATACGGATGATATTTTACACTGTAAGACTAGCTCTGCTCCCCTGTTGTCTCCAGTAGGGTTCTTTTTGACAGTAAAATTTGGCTTGAGCCTGTGGAAAGTGACAGTTGGAAATGCAAAAACTAAATGAACCAAGTTGACTATAACTGTTTAGCAGAGTGTCGTCTGCTAGGATTCAATTCCATATGGATCTATGTACCCTCTAATCCAGGGATGTCAAACTCATTCTCCTTGCAGGTTGGATGAGCAGCATGAACTCCACGTGTCAGATCCAGCACACAGGGCTAGGCTGGTGCAGGCACTACTGCAGCCTGTGACTGGACTAACCTGGGTGTTTCTTGTAGTGTGCACCAGTTCAAGCCTTGAGCACCATATGCAACATGAACCAGCTCCAGTCCAGTACAGCATGTGGTATACAGGGTCTGTCCAGGATGCATGTTGTTTGTGGTGCCCCTGAAAAACCTCCTCTACGCACTGGATCTGGCACATGTGGCCTGTTTGTGAGCCCAGTGTGGCCTGCCTGTGAGCCCAATCTTGCAAAAGGGAGGTTCAAAAGAGGATGTAGTTAGACTGTTCTCAGTGGTGGCAGATGACAGAACAAGGAGCAACAGTCTCAAGTTCCAGCAAGGGAAGTTTAGGTTGGATATTAGGAAAAACGCTCTCACTAGGAGGGTAGTAAAACACTGGAACAGGCTACCCAGAGAGGCTGTGCAATCTCCATCCTTGGAGTTTTTCGGTATCTAGCTAGGCAAAGTTTCAGCTGGGATGATCTAGTTGGGGATGGTCCTGCTTTGAGCAGGGGGTTGGATTAAATGACCTCCAGAGGTCTCTTCCAAACCTAATGTTCTGTGATTCTATGTTTACAGCCTCTGCCAGATGGGTTCTGCACATTGCATGCAGCCAGGGCCAGCGCATGCTACATGCAGCTTGCCTGTGTGTGACACAGAGGCAGCATTGTAGGCTGGATGATCAGGCCCCATGGACTGGATCTAGCTCACAGGTCATATATTTGCCCCCGCTGCTCTAATCCAATTGACTCCCAGTTATTTAAATAGGGCCCAAGGGCACTCAGTTTATCATAGGATTAAGTTTTTGCAATTCTGTTTTGGTGCTTTCCATCTTTGATCTCTAATGTCAGTAGAACAGTGTGCTTGCTACACTGCTGGCTGCAGTAAATTTTGCAGCACCAGTATGGTCATCCATCAGGTCACTGGTTGATTTATTAGAGGGAATATTTCTATATATTTGAGCTGTGGTAGGATTGTGCTTGGGCCCTGTGTGTTGCGATAAATTCCTAAATTCCTCCCAGTGTATGACAAACAAGAGTGTGCTCTTTAAAATGTTGATACTTACTTTGTTGTGTGTTCTGAACGCAAAAGGTTTTTGATAGTGCCAAGTTGAAGGTGTAGATGGAAGTAGCAGTTCATTATTTCTCCTCTGTTTAGGTATTTACCAGCCATATGAAAGTGGAAGAAGGGGGACTGTGTACCATTACCTGGGGGCACATTCTCCTCTCAGATATGGACACAAAACTGGAGAACCTCCACATCTGCCTCCAGAGACAGCCTCTGCATGGAGCTGTTTTGCTAGATGGCTTTGCTATGAGTGAAGGCGACAGATTTGCCTGTGAGGATCTGCACACTCTTAAAGTCAGGTTGGAAGACTGTCCTGCTCCCCTTCTTACAACTATTAGTTCTCACTGTCAACCTAGGAGAACAACTAGTATTAAACAACCGTTGAGCTTCTGGATTAGAAAATTCACTGAAGATTCATAGGTTTGCATTAAAAAATAATCAGTCTGATGTAATCACATAGGTCTACCCTACACATTGCATGTGACTACCTGGTTAACTGTGCAATTAATTTTGATTGGCTACACATGCAAATTAAGTATCATGCCTTAAAAAGGTCTAACCATTTTAAAGCTAGAGCTGGAAAATGTGTAATAACTTTATAGCTGGTTTCTATCCAGTTTTAATTTGCATGTGTAGCCTATGCCTCCATGGCTGGGAGTGTCATCAGCTGATGGGGCTCCCATTGAAGGGGGTATACTATACATTGCCATGGTTGGGAGTCCCACAGCTGATGACACTCCAAGCCAGAAAACCATCCCATGGGCTTCCATGGCTGGGAGCCCATCTGCTTATTGGAGCTCCCAGATGGGGGGCTCATGTGAACCCCCAAACCTGGGAGTTCCCAGCTGATGCTGGCTCCAGGCCATGGAAGCCCCATTACAGGACTCCGAGGTCTGGGGGCACCCCATGTAGCCCTGAAGCTGGGAGACCACAGCTGAGGCAGTGTCCCAGCCATGAAGGTGCTCCAGGCACCCCCACGGCTAGGAGACCATAACTGAGGCAGTGTAATGGAGCACCCCCAAAGCTGGGATACCACCTCAGCTGCAGTCTCTGAATTCCAGGGGTGCATGGGGTGCCCCCGTGGCTGCAAGCTCTGTCAGCTGAGTGGGCTCCCAAGATCAGCCATGGGAGCTTGACCTTGCTGGTGCAGGGGAAGCCCCGGTGAGATGGGATCTGATTCACAGTCCCATGTGTGGCATGCCAGGAGGTACAGTTTTGTGGGTCATGCATTAGATCCCATTGTGCCTTTATCTGCATGTGTAGAGGGGCCCATTAGAAATGAACTATTAGAGCTGCAGTAGCAGTAAAACTGAGGTAGGGACCATGTTACTTTAAATAGGCTTCTGGCTGAATCCCCTCCTCTTTCAATTTGGCTATGTGAAGAAGCAAAAATAATATTTAAATGTGTTTTCTCATACAGCCCTACGAAGAAGGAAGTGATATTTTCAGAGTTTTCCCTTCAGAGTGTTTATGCATAGTTGTTCAGCTGATTCCCAAGGAAAATTATTGAATGTTTCCTCTTTTCATTACTTTCTGAGACTTAAGAGAAACCAGAGAGATTCACAATCATATTTGAGGGTGCTGAAATGGCGAGGAACAATGGCTATTGTACTAGTATGTGTGCTTCTTTCCTCTTTCATGTGAATGCAATTATTGGCTTATCTATTTTATATTCAGGTGAGGTAACTAATTCATCCAGCAGAGGTATGAATGTCCACATTCAGTAAGTGTTTTAAAACATCTGGAATAGAGATTTAAAAAAATCTGGTATCCTATTTTTAGACTGTGTTTACCAATTGTTTCAGATTTTCAGTCAGACTGTCAGCACAGTGCAGGGGCTTATTCAAAGCCCTTTACATTTAAACTCATAGCAAAGACCTCAGTAGTTGGTGGAGACCCTTGTGTGGGCCTTGCTGCACTGAGGGGATTATTCCATTTTGGGGAAGATGTCCATTTTCCTTTATGACTAGACTGCACGTGATAGTTCTTAATACGGAGAGATTTTAGCCATGTGAAATCAGTGTAAACTTAATTCCCACAGGTATCAGCATGATGACTCTGAGACTCTGAATGATGACATCCTCTTTGTAGCTACAGATGGCTTTCATTCTGTAGAGTTCATCTTACAGGTCAAGGTCAGTGTGTTGCTTCTTCCTTGTGCTCATGTCGGTGTTTGCTTAGAGAGTGACAAAACATCAGTTTTGAAAGCCTTCAGAATTCCTCAGAAATTGGAAGGAGTTAGATTACATGGGCTTTTCACTCCTAGCTTTGGAGCTTATGTGACAATATTGGTTAGAGAGCAAATTTGGCAGGTACTAGTTATGAGACATCTGCACCTGTTTCTGCTTAGGCACTGCTGTCAGGAATGAATCCCCGCAGAATTACACATGGGGAATGCATCAGATCAGTGAAGGAGATGATTTTTTCCCCTGAAGATATAAATTCTACAGTTAAAGGGACAATGTCAAGTTAAAGTCATATACATTGTAGTTCACACACACACACACACACACACACACACGCCCTTGCTTCCCTTACCTATATTACTAAAAACCCTATGGAATGCTAAGCCTTAAAGCTTCTACATTTACTTTTTAGTGTTTCTTTAACTTTTGTGTTTCTTTGGATTCAGACAGTAAAACTATTGTAGTCTGTTTTATTTGTTTGTATTGAATTCTAGTTATCATCACTTTCTTGTTCATTAGTACATACTCCAGAGTTTGTGCTGCAAAATCTTGAAAGAACTGTTTATCTGTTTAAAGCCACTTTTAATTAAAGAAAAAAAATCTCCAAATCTTTTGATCATTAGGTGCTACCTGTGAATGATGAGCCACCTGTCATGAAAGCTGGCCTCATTCCCCTAATACAGTGTCTGGAAGGGGAGGAAGTAGTTATCACTCCAGAGCATATTTATGCCACTGATGCAGACAGTGATGACATGAGGCTGATGTTTATCCAGGCTCGAAAGTCCTACCATGGGGTGGTGAGGAAAGCTGGTAACATTGTGGATCGATTCTCCCAAGCTGATGTTGTCTCTGGCGTAGTGACCTACAAGCACACTAGTAAGTGACATGAGGAAAGCATTAGATTAGAAGTGTAGTCAGTAATTTGGAGATATCTCACCTAAGCCTAAATCTCGATAACCTCGTGACAGCTCACATCAGATATACTAAGAAGCTGCATCTATGTAATGTAATCCATGTGAACAAAACTGTGAAGTATGCTTGAAGCCCAACTATATTGTATCCCATTTTCTGATTACATATTTGGACAGAAAAATCATATAAACATTTCATGGGGGTGCATTGTAATTCTGCTAGATGCCACCTTATATGGACACTTTACTGTATGTCCTTGTTTCAGTTCTGCCAAGGGCATGGATACATTTCCATTCTGTATAGGAGTGTCAGTGTCAATTAGGGATGTGTTCCCCATTATGTAGAAGGGACTTACAATGGACAGCCCCTTCCTTGGCAATGGGTGTTCGGAACATCAATCACCCACGTGCAAAAGTGAAAGACAAAAGGTTAATTGCGCTTAATAACATTGGGTAAGATATCATTTATTCATACTGTTCTCATAACAGAGGAAGAATTCTGCTAAGAGGAGGAGTGCGTATAGGTTCTGGGTGTAATCTCTGAATCAATCCATTTCAACCACTTAATCTGAGTTTGTTGCTTTTTATTCTGTCTTTGTTTTATAATTGACCCTGAGAATATTGCACAATGTACATAACTGATCTAGTGTTCCTTTGTCCAGGTTTGGTTTCTTATTTTAAAACTATTGTGTTTTGCAGGTGGAGAGATTGGCCTGAATCCTTGTTTTGACACCCTAACCTTTGTTATCTCTGATGGTGAAGCTGGCCCAGATGTCAATGACTGCTGTTTTGATGGACCTCTTCCTCCTCCAGTACCACTTCATGATTCGTTTCCAGTATATGATCTAAACATTACTATACTTCCAGTGGACAACCAGCCACCATCCATTGCAACTGGTGAAAAGCTTCCTTTTAACTTACTATATAGTATCTTATATACCACATAACCAGGTGTCAGGGAGGGACTAGACACTCAGTATTTTCTAGCGCTAAAAATATGGACCAACAAAGAAGATAAATATACAAAACTCTTAGATAAGATGGACCAATTTTTCAAATAGGCAACCATCCTTTTAGCAGGCACGGTGTGCACCTGGTGGATATCTAAGTACTTATTTCAAGTTACTTGATTCCATCTGCAAATCAGGTGGCTAGGGAAGTGAGTACTCAGATATGCTGACACAATTTCATTGTTGAAAGTATAAACTGCACCTAGAGCCTTCCAGAACTTACTCAATTTTCTTCAGCGTAGTAAATAGGCAGAAACCTAGAAATGGTCCTGAACCAAAAATCCTGTTCAAAGTAAGTCTGATCTTTAAGAAAATTCAGAATCTGAATTTTGCACCCAAATAGCTGCCAGGTTTATGCAAAACAAAATCATAACATTAGATTATGTCTGTCTACTTTATTCTACTGTATAGATTCATAGATTCATAGATGTTAGGGTCGGAAGGGACCTCAATAGATCATCAAGTCCGACCCCCTGCATAAGCAGGAAAGAGTGCTGGGTCTAGATGACCCCAGCTAGATACTCGTCTAACTTCCTCTTGAAGACCCCCAGGGTAGGGGAGAGCACCACCTCCCTTGGGAGCCCGTTCCAGACCTTGGCCACTCGAACTGTGAAGAAGTTCTTCCTTATGTCCAGTCTAAATCTGCTCTCTACTAGCTTGTGGCCATTGTTTCTTGTAACCCCCGGGGGCGCCTTGGTGAATAAATCCTCACCAATTCCCTTCTGTGCCCCCGTGATGAACTTATAGGCAGCCACAAGGTCGCCTCTCAACCTTCTCTTGAGGAGGCTGAAAAGGTCCAGTTTCTCTAGTCTCTCCTCGTAGGGCTTGGTCTGCAGGCCCTTGACCATACGAGTTGCCCTTCGCTGTACCCTCTCCAGGTTATCCGCATCCTTCTTGAAGTGTGGTGCCCAGAATTGCATGCAGTACTCCAACTGCGGTCTGACCAACGCCCTATAGAGGGGAAGTATCACCTCCCTGGACCTATTTGTCATGCATCTGCTGATGCACGATAAAGTGCCATTGGCTTTTCTGATGGCTTCGTCACACTGCCAGCTCATGTTCATCTTGGAGTCCACTAGGACTCCAAGATCCCTTTCCACCTCTGTGCCACCCAGCAGGTCATTCCCTAGGCTGTAGGTGTGCTGGACATTTTTCCTCCCTAGGTGCAGCACTTTGCATTTCTCCTTGTTGAACTGCATCCTGTTGTTTTCTGCCCACTTGTGCAACCTATCCAGGTCTGCCTGCAGCTGTTCCCTGCCCTCCGGCGTGTCCACTTCTCCCCATAGCTTTGTGTCATCTGCAAACTTGGACAGAGTACATTTGACTCCCTCGTCCAAGTCACTGATGAAGACATTAAAGAGTATCGGTCCAAGGACCGAACCCTGCGGGACCCCACTGCCCACACCCTTCCAGGTCGAGACCGACCCATCTACCACGACTCTTTGGGTGCGACCCTCTAGCCAATTCGTCACCCACCGGACCGTGCAGTCATCCACATCACAGCCTCTTAACTTGTTCACCAGTATGGGGTGGGATACCGTATCGAAGGCCTTCCTGAAGTCTAAGTATACGACATCCACCCCTCCTCCTGTGTCCAGGCGTTTCGTAACCTGGTCATAGAAAGAGACTAGGTTGGTCAGGCACGATCTGCCCGCCACAAACCCATGCTGGTTTCCCCTCAGCATAATTTGCCCTGCCGGGCTCTCACAAATGTGAGTCTTGATAATTTTTTCAAATACTTTACCAAGGATGGAGGTGAGACTGACCGGCCTATAGTTGCCCGGGCCCTCCTTCCTCCCCTTTTTGAAAATGGGGACCACGTTAGCCCTTTTCCAGTCCTCCGGGACTTGGCCCGTGCGCCACGAGCATTCGAATATTCCCGCCAGTGGCTCTGCAATGATGTCGGCCAGTGCCTTCAGCACCCTCGGATGGAGCCTATCCGGGCCTGCCGACTTAAAGGCATCCAGTTCTTCCAAGTGACTCTGCACCACCTCAGGATCTACGTATGCAAGTCTGGCGCCTTGCTGCTGCCTCTCTACAACCCCAGTGAGAGTCTTGTCGTGCCCCTCACTTAGGAACACTGAGGCAAAGAACTCGTTGAGGAGTTCAGCCTTGTCCCCCCTATCTGTCACCAATTGTTTCTGCCCATTTAGCAGCGGTCCTATTCCTCCCTGGGCCTTCCTTTTACTCCCAGTATATCTAAAAAACAATTTCTTGTTGTCCTTTACTTGGGTTGCCATCCTCAGCTCCATGGTAGCTTTGGCCCGCCTAACTGCCTCCCTACAAGCACGAGCAGAGGAGGTATATTCATCTTTAGTGATCTCACCCTGTTTCCACTTTTTATGTGCTCCCCTTTTGGCCCTTAGGCTGCCCTGGATTTCTCTGGTCAGCCATGGAAGCCTCCTGGCCCCTTTCCCTCTTTTGCCTCGCTCGGGGATTGTCTTGCTTTGTGTCCAAAGGATCGTTTCCTTTAGGCACAGCCACCCTTCTTGGGCACCCATCCCATCAAAACTCCTACTCTGCAGTGCTTCCTTGACTAATCGCCTGAGTGCATTGAGATCAGCTTTCCTAAAGTCTAGCACTTTCACCCTACTAGTTACCTTACCCACTCACCGTCTTATGTTGAATTCTATTATAAGGTGATCACTGTCTCCCAGATAGCTACCGATCTGGAGGTCCCCTATCATGTCATCTCCTGTTGCCAATACCAGATCCAGTATGGCATTCCCCCTAGTGGGACCATGCACCTCCTGTGTCAGGTGGAGGTCCTGTACACAAGTTAGAAACCTGCGTGAGCGATGGGACCTTGCTGTCTGTGTCTCCCAGCAGATGTCCGGGTAGTTTAGGTCCCCCATGACTACCGCCTCTTTAGCTTTTATGGTCTCCGAGAGTTGCCTCAGGAGCCCCGCATCTATTTCTTCCCCTTGGTGTGGGGGTCTGTAACAGACCCCTACCACCAAATCCCTTTCTCCTTGCCCCCCATGTAGCCTAACCCACAATCCTTCTACTTCCTCAACCTCGGATTCTGTCTTGATGAGGGTTGATGTGTATTGCTCACTGACATAAAGTGCAACCCCCCCCCTTTCTTCCCCTACCTGTCCTTTCTATACAATCTATAGCCCTCAATATGTACCGCCCAGTCATGGGATGAATCCCACCAGGTCTCTGTTAGCCCCACTAAGTCATAGGTGTTTAGTGCAAGCAGGAGCACTAGTTCATCCTGCTTGTTCCCCATGCTCCTAGCATTAGTATATAGGCACTTGAGCCCTGCGACTGGTGCCTTTGCTGCCCCCCCGCTCCAAGTCCCATGGGGCCCATTGTTTCTTACCTTCTTGTTCCTTACCTGTTCTGTAGTGCTGGCCTCCCCATGGCTTTCAGGTTCCCAATGTTCTCCTTCTTCAGGCTGGGCTGTCCTTGTGGGTGCCACATGGTTTGGTGGTCCACAGCTTCCCCTGCCCTCGTACTCCCCTCCCCCCGACGAGCCTAGTTTAAAGCCCGCCGGAGGAGATCCGCCAACCTAGAAGAAAAGACACGCTTACCTTTGGGGGACAGGTGAAGCCCATCCCAGCTGAGCATGTCCCTCGTCGTGATGTGCGGGTCATTGTCCAGGAAGCCGAAGCCTGCCTCGAGACACCACTGCCAAAGCCGCCAGTTGGTCTCTCTGATGCAGTTCTCCTGCCGTCTTCCTCGTCCGGTCACTGGTAGGATGGAAGAGAAAACCACCTGGGCGCCGAACTCCTTCAGCACGCCGCCCAGATCACAGTAGTCCACCATCAAGTGATCGGGGGTTCTCCTGATATAATTAAATTGCATTTTATACATTGGTCTTTTCTATGTGAAGACATGGACATATTATTTGTAGTACTTGCATTTTATGCTGATAGGTAATGAAGACTAGTATAGTGTATGCTGTACACTTAGGGACAGATCCTATTATATATGTTCGGTGCCTAAGGGCCCTGGCAGATGTTACATTTGTGGCATAATTGACATGTTAATCATAACAGTAACAGTGCCACAGGTTATAGCCAATTTATGGCATGATAGTATAGAAAATGAGCCACAAAGATGTTCCACATTACATTTACAATGTAGAATATCTTTGTAGCTCACTTGCTTCATGTCTTAAAGTGAATGTGTAGCATGTCAGGCTGCCCTAGGCTGCAATCCGACTCTCAGCTGGGGAACAGAAGAAGGAAAACATACCCAACTTTTCAATTAACTGTTTTTCAGGGACTTGAGCAAGGTGAAATAGGATCACATGTAGGCACCTAAGTCCAATTAAGCACCTAAAAGGTGGTATAGGATCCATCCCTTGATGAGTTGAATGTAATAGATGTGAAACCAGTTTGGCTTTTTTTACTAAACTGACAAGCATAAAAAACAGTTATTAAAAATGTAGGCTTGTAACTGATAGCTTACATTTAATCCACCAATAGATCTTGGTAGAACTTTCCACTGACTCAGTGGCCTTTGCATCAGACCCAGAGTACACATACTAAAGGCACAGGTTCTATAGGCCTATCATTTCTTTTATGTTATTTATTTGTAGGCATCATGTACATATTATGTATCTCAGAGAACATTTAAACATATGTATGAGTAGGTTTGTAATTTGCAGCTTATCACCCAAGCAATGTTCTGGAAATGAGTCATTGTCCCAGCAGGGAAGTTAAGCACCGATGCATGAAAAATTGTTCATTATGAGCAATTCGTAACAGCTCTCAGGCAATTAATGCGCTGACAAACAGAGGTAACAACTGATCTTGAGCAGCACATAAACCATACTTAATAGCTTATCAATAAAACTGGTTTCTGATTTTTTTTTCTCCTCTTTTGCTTGCATGGTGGGAAAGTAGAGTTGATAGTATGTTTAGAAAACATCGGTACCAGAGAGTTTGTAGTTCATTTCTCCATTAGTTATTGTCTCAATTTCTTTAGTTAAAATATCCCTGTAAGTTATGTTAAATAAGTAATAATACTTATCATTATATCATTTGTGTACAGGTGCCATGTTTGTTGTGGATGAGGGTTTCTCAGCTGTGCTTACTACTAACCATTTGTTTGCCACTGACCCTGACACCACAGTCGATGACTTAGAGTTTGTTTTGGTTTCTCCTCCCCAGTGTGGTTACATTGAAAATATACAACCTTCTCCTGGTTTTGAAAAGAGCAACATTGGTATAAGTATAGGTATGTGGAGACATGATGGCAAGAAGTACAACACTAATTGTAATATATAGGGTTAACAGACTGCTGTAACGTAATGTAGATCTATTGGGGATGAAGGTGTACAAAATAAGAAGCACTGGGACTGTGTAGGAAGGTTTCAAAGAGAGAACATAGCTCTGTGAAGAAGAAATAAGTTAAAATTAAGTATATTTCAGTTCTACACTTTCAATCTCTCCTAGAAATGTCATACAAGATGAGAACAAGCTCTCTTTATCCTGTAACACATTTTCCTCTTCCACCAAGCACTACCATAGTTGATTTTTATTAATAAAGTATGATGGCCATGATTTTTCAGAGGCAGAAGTAACCAGGTTTTGTACCCTCAGCATTGGCATTGCACAGTAAAGGAGCAGTAGCTGGAGGTTTGCTGCTGTGGTGGGAGATGTCACATCCCTTTTTTCTGTTAACATGTGTGTCAAACAGCCATTTAAAGATTGATTTTTTTGCAACAAAATAAGGTTACATCTTCCTCTGCAGCTGTGAACCTCCAGCCACTACTCTGGCACTGTGACCACCACTGCCCAGGGTACCATGTGCTGCCACCACTCTTCTGCCCTCCCCACTGCTGGAGCCAGAACTGAAGCTGCCACAGAAAAGGTGCTGGAGTGGAGATGAGTGAGAGGACGGGATGGGCATGTGAGGTGCCCATTAGGCAGTGCCTGGGGCTCATACCCCACTTATCCACCTATTGTGCAAAAAAGGATGTCTTACATTAGGCCCCAAGGCATACATTTTCAAAAGGGACAAGAGATTTTGGCTATCTCTGCTTTTATGTATGCCTCCTAAGCTTGAATGTTGGCAGGGCAGGTGGGCCGCAGCATGTTCTGTCCTCTTAAAATGTCTTCACCCAGGACACCCATTGATATATTAATTGGTCTTGAAAACAAAGGTCACATTTTCAGAAGTGCCCTACTGAGAGGGACATAAATCCCAATCATTGTGAGTGCTTTCCAAACTGAAAATCCACCCCTCCCCAAACTCCAGATTTAGAAAGTTCTTTTAATATTTGCTTGTTCTTGTTTATTCATTCAGGGTTTCATTATGCACATTCCCAAAGGAAACAGCTAGAGACATTTTGTCTGAGGGAGACAGAAGTCTATGTAACACATTCTGGTTTATGGAGGGAACATGTGGGTTCTTTTCTCCTTTCATTGAATACAACATAGTCAAGTAGAGTTAAGTTGTGATTGGTGCAAGTGAGGCCCTGGTTCTTCCTTCTCCCTCATTTCCTATGCAGGCCATGCACCCCAGGGGAGTAGAGAAGTAGTTCCTGAGCTGCTTTGAGCTACAAGAACTGGTATTCTCCTGAGTCCTTGTACGTATTGTGCGATGTAAGGAGGAAGAAGGCTTTTGTTTCTTTTTCCAGTGCGCACACATATGCAGGCTGGGCAGACTTTGCCTTTAAGTAATACAGAATTAAAAGGCTTTGGGTATGTCCGCATGGTACAAGGCAATGAGCTAGCTCTAAACAAGCTAGTTGGGGTACTGGGAACAATCTAAACTCATTAGCAGAGTAAACTAGCTCAGGAGGAGTGCTATGCTAATGCATTATTCCCTGTGGTATAAGGGTTCCTCTTTTGGAGGCATTGAATGTAGTAGGTCTGACTCAGCCTTGGTATAGCTCTACAATGGATTCAAATAATTAAAAATTCTCCAGGAATGAAGATGTACTACTTTATTTTTATTTTGGGCCCATGTCCTTAGCTTTCTCAGCATGAAGACTGCTTATATGTATGTGTAAAAACCAAATAACCTGTATCTTGAATTAAAATGTAATTAGAAATATTTAATAGGTTTGTAAAACCAAAGGTCAGAATAATGTGTGTACTAACTTGTCCTTTCTTTAAACCCTCCAGCTTCATTTCAGCTTAAACATCTGAAAGCCTTCCAGGTCAACTATGTACAGTCCAGGCATGTGAGGATGGAACCAACTTCAGACCAGTTTATGCTTTATGTCACTGATGGGAAGCATCATTCAGTAGAGACACCATTTTATGTCCTGATCAACCCAACAAATGATGAAGTCCCAGAATTCATAGCAAGGAACATTACTGTAAGGAAGGGAACAAAATGCCAAATATTTAATTGACACTCATTTCTAGCACATTTTATCACATAACAAGGATATGGGGGGGATACAGTAGTGGACACTACATTTATGTACTTCAAATCTTCTGTATCCCCCATATCCTAATGCCTTCATGCAGTGAATTGCGATGAAGAAAAATCAGCTTAAAACCGAAGCCCCAGTTTTGGAGGGCTGATATTTGGGAAAAGGTGTGCGGTATATGAGTAAATATGCTAAGTTGTACATAGGTCTTGTGCTGGTGTTTCCAAGCAAGTGAGCACTCAAGTGATCAGATGCTTAAACAGTGAATCTACTCTAAGAAGGGAATTTGTGTCACCTTTTGGTTTCAAAGGAGCTTCTGTTGAATTGCAGGAACCTGCTTTGTGAGGACTGAGAATTCTGTCTACAACAACCCCATAAAACTTACCTTTATATGAAAGCTTATGTTTTTCTTTCCTTTCTTCTGCTATTTAGGTGCAGGAGGGGCAGATAAAAGAACTGGATCCCTTTGTAATTAACGCAGTTGATTTGGATGTACCTCAGGATTGCTTGATATTTACTATTGCTCAGAAGCCCCTGCATGGAATCCTCATTAGTGGAGCTTATGGTAATGATATCATGCATTACAAACAGCGAACTAGCAATCACCACAACCATGGATATCCTGTGCATGACTTTTCTATGGAGCTTCTTAAGAATGGTAAATTTAGCTTTACTTTTACAGTGGTCCTTTTGTTACTTTAATCTTTATAACAGGGTAGCACAGTTAGAAACAGTCATCATGTTTTTAATCACCTTGATTAGAAGTAGTTTCACAGCAAAGTTTAAGGGGAGCAGATTAAATTTGTTGAGTGGTCTTTTCTTTTCAACATACCTAATGCCTTGAGAATCCCTGAAGGGCCATGTCCAGATGAACACGCACGTTTGGTTCCCCCGGAACAACTAGCAGCAAGACACTTTATGCTGCTGCTACTTGTCCCCAGGGAATGTCTGTACCACGCGCCCTCTGGCATGTGGCAGGTTACCCCGGATGGGGTAGGGGAGGCTGGGACCAGCACAGTTGCTGGCCCCAGCAGTCTTACTTGGGTTCCTGGGGGCCAGGGAAGCTGCAGCTGTGTCACTTCTGGAGCTTGGAGCTTGGTCTGCAGCCAACCAGACTCTGGTTTTGGGTGTTGTGCTCTGTCCTCATGTGCGCTGCCCTGCTTTTTACCTGGAAGGGATTTTTTTACTCCTGCCATGCCTTGCTGTTAAATGATTAGGGTCTTAATTAGGTGGGAGGCTACCCTTTGAATGCCCTTGTCACGGCGGGGTCCTCGCGGAGGGCCGTGATCTCCTTAAGGTCCCTCGCTCCGTGTCAGGCCGGCCCAAGGCATCCTCTAGTTCTCGCCCACCACGTCTTGCTGGAATATGATTGGGAGGCTGCCTATGACTCCCTGGGCACGGCTACTCGGGACCTCTGTCCCCGTGGTTCTTCCGGACCCCCTGGGGGTCTCCCAATATGGTGGGTGTTCCCCGGACACCCTAGCCTTATGGGCTATGCGTGGTTCCAACCTCCCCTGATACCACGCCCCAAGCCTCGCAGATGTAATAGACATTGGTATGCCTGTACGCCCGCTTCCCGGGCCTCCTCTATGATCTAGCCCACTCTGGGCTTTCTCTCGTACCCAGCCTCTCACTGGGCCTCCCCTGATGGTGCAGTCCCGCTCAGGGACTCCCTAGCGGGCCCTGGCTCTTCCGGCCAACCGCACGGGTACCCTCTCTGACCCCGGCTCACTGTGCTGCTACTCCCTGTCTTCTCGGGGCAACCACAGCGCCCTGCCTCGGTCTGAGGGGTGTTGCCGCACTAGCCTGAGGCCGGGCTTGCTATGCCTGTCTCGGGCTCCCCAATATGGCCCCTCTCGGGCTCCTCAATATCGCCCCGCTCTAGGGCATGCCCGCCTCGGGCTCCTCACTATCGCCCCTCTCCAGGGCTGCTCAGTAATTGCCCCTCTCCAGGGCTGCTCAGTATGGCGCTCCCCCTCTTTGGGGCTCGCCGTGCTCCCCCCCCGGGCTTCGCAATGAAATCGCCCCTCGCTCTGGGGCTGGGGTCTATGTACTCCGCACGCGATCCGGGGTCTATGTCCCCCCGTCTGCAACCTACTGGTTGCGCCCGCGACCCACTGGCCGCGCTCCTCGCCGCCAGTTGCTCCCGCACTGGCGTGCAAGCTGCGCCTTCACTGGCGCTGTGAAATTAATGCGCCCTCTTGGCGCTAGGGCACCCCACACTCTCTGGGGTCCCTATGATTGAGGCCTCCTCCAACCCCTACAGCCTCACCCAAGCCTCCGGGTGTAATATCACAACATCAAAGCAAACCCACAAGCCCCTAGGCTGTAACACAAATGCAAGCTCAAGCCGTCTGGCTGTAACTCAAACCCGAAGCCCTATGGCCATAACAACATTGCTCCATATGACCATAGTACTTGCTGCTAGGCTCCTTTCCACATCCTCGCTCCCAGAGCTCCTGCCTCCCAGGCTGCTGGCAGAGAACTGCTAGCCTGGCTTCAGCCCTGGGCTTCATAAGGGCCAGGCCCTGCCCCCTACAGGCAGCTGGCTCCACTTAGTTGCTCCGGCAACCCGCAGCTGTGCTCAATTGGCTCTGCCAGGGCTCTCTCCCTGGCAGTTTCTCCTCTCTAGGAGCAGGCACCGGGGTGCCCTGCGACAGCCCTATTATCCTGGACCTATGTATGCAGCTTCAACCATCCCTGTACCGCATCCCAAGCCTCGCAGATGCTCCTAACAGCTGTACTCTGCTCCAGCCTGAGGCTGGGCCCATCTCAGGACAGTATTAGGTCTCTTGTGTTCTGCCCTGTATGGGCCGCACTCGTACTGCCTCCCTCTCACTGAGGCCTCTCTCACTCCACTGGTTCTCACACTGTCTCTCCCTTACTGCCCCCCGCGAGGCCATACTCGTACCGCCCCTCCACACTCATACTGCGCTCACCCAGGGGGTCCTGGGGGTTGTTTCCCTGCATTCCCTGGCCAGCAAGTATGCAGCCTCTTGGGACTCTCCCAAGGCTCTCATCCGAGCAAGCGCTGGGCGGTTTGCAGAACAATGGACTTACTCTGCTTCTGGTCTCTCACCGAGTCACTCACCCAGCTGCTCTCAGTCAGGGGCTCCTGACTCGCCCCATTGTTTACTTGAGGCTGTTCCTCAGCTGCCCCACCCAGTCGGCCTCCAGCCCACATGAGGCCTCAGGTGCCTGAAGGCTTATCTGGACCTAACTTGGCTGCCATGTTAGCAGGACCTACCCTCAAGCCCCCTGCTCACCGAGGCCCACTTCATGCCCCTTCCTCACTGGGCCTTAACTCAGGCCCCTGTGTTCACAGGTCCTCACTACCTGCCCCTCTCTCCAGGACCTCCCAAATGCCACTTCAGTGCAGGCCATTAGGTGCTCCTCTGCACCCTGCTCTACACCTCTGCCTCCACTGAGGCACATACTCTGCCCCCTACGCTAAGGCCTAGGGTCAAACACCCCCCCTCAGGCTCAGGTGCCCTTCACCAGCATGCGTGGCCTGGCCCACCACTCTCACTTTCCGGGATCCCGTACCCCACATGGGCTCAGGTGGCCGTAGCTGTGCCTGGCACCACTACCCACTCTCTGGGGTCTTGCACCCCACACAGGCTCAGATGCCACACCAGGGCGTGCCTGGCCCTCTACTGCCACCAGTGATAAATAACCCACCCAAAGGCAGGGGCTGGGGTTAAGGCACCCCTCATACATTTAGTAGATTTCATAGATGTTAGGGCTGGAAGGGACCCCAAAGATCATCAAGTCCAGCCCACCGCCCAAGGGGCAGGAGTCAGCTAGGGTCAAAGGATCCCAGCAAGATAAACTTCCAAACATTTCTTGAATGAGTCCAGAGTTGGTGCCTGCACCACTTCTGGAGGGAGTCTATTCCAGGTCTTGGGGGCTTGGACCATAAAGAAATGTTTTCTTATGTCCAGCCTAAAATGGGCTTGTAGGAGTTTGTCTGTTGGTCCTTGTTTTTTCTTGGGGTGAACAGACATGCTCCCAGATCCTGATGTACACCCCTTATGTACTTATAAGCATCCACCAGGTCCCCCCTGAGCCTGCACTTTTCCAGACTGAAGAGTCCCATGGCTCTTAGCCTCTCTTCTTAAGGCCTATTCTCTTTCCCTCTGATCATGCGTGTGGCTCTCCTCTGGACTCTCTCAAGCTTCTCCTTGTCCCTCTTGAATTGTGGAGCCCAGAATTGGATGCAGTACTCTAGCTGAGGCCTCACCAAGGCCGAGTACAGTGGGAGGATGACATCCTGAGGTTTATTTGAGAAACTTCTCTGGATGCAAGCCAGAGTTTGGTTTGCTTTACCAGCTGCGACATCGCATTGGTGGCTCATGTTCATCTTGTCGTCAATTATGACCCCCAAGTCTGTTTCAGCAGTGGTGCTAGCAAGCATAGTACTGCCGAGCCTATAAGTATGCTGCAGGGTTTTTTTTCCCTGAGGTGTAATATTTTACATTTATTGGTATTGAACATCATCAGGTTTGTATCCGCCCACTTAGTAAGTGTATCCAAGTCAGCCTGGATCACTAGCCTGCCCGCAGGTGTGGACGCTATGCCCCAAAGTTTAATGTCATCGGCGAACTTAGGCAGTGCGCTTCTGATACCAATGTCCACATCATTGATAAAGATGTTAAAGAGAACCAGTCCAAGGACAGAGCTTTGGGGGTTGTCACTGGTCCTGGCACGCCATAATGATTCGCTACCATCGACCACCACTCTCTGGGCCCGACCTTGGAGACAGTTTCCCAGCCATTGGACTGTGTTGTAGCCAAGGCCATAGTTGGCCAATTTTTCCATGAGGAGATCATGGGACACCAGATAAAAGGTTTTTTTAAAGTCCAGATATATGATGTCAATCTCTTCTCCCTTGTCTAGGTGATATGTCATCTGGTCATAGAAGGAGATTAGATTGGTCAGGCAAGACCTGCCCGTGACAAACCCATGCTGGCTATCCCTCAGGATGCTGCCCTCAGCCAGTTTATCCAGAAGGGTCTCCTTGCTAATTTTCCCCAGAATCTTACCAGGGATTGAGGTCAAACTGATTGGCCCATAATTCCTGGGATCTACTTTCCGCCCATTCTTGGAGATGGGTACCACATTGGCCTTCTTCCAGTCCTCAGGTACTTCACCTGAGCGCCATGAGTTTTCAAATATTTTTGCCAATGGTTGGGCTATGACACCTGCCAGTTCCTTGAGTACCCTAGGGTGTAATCTGTCAGGAGCAGCTGACTTGAAGATGTTCAGCCTCTCAAGGTGATCCTTTACTAAATCAACACCAATGCTGAGTATAAATACGCCCTCACCCTCGCTATCCCATGTCTTGCTAGGCAGGGCAGTCCCATTGGACTGATGAAAGACCAACGTGAAGTACCCATTAAGCAAGTTGGCTTTTTCCTGGGTGTTGGCTATCAGCTGTCCTGCTTGGTTCAGCAGGGGTCCAATGTTACCCCTGCTTTTTTTCTGACTTCCTACATATCTGAAAAAGGACTTTTTTGTTATCTCTGATATGTGAAGCAAGATGGAGCTCGGTTGCAGCCTTGGCTTTCCTGATCTGCTCCCTGCAGGTACAGACCAGTGCTGAGTACTCCTCCTTGGTGGTAATTCCAGCCTTACATCCTTTATAAGTCTCTCTTTTGAAGCATAGGAGGTCCTCTAGTTCCCTGCTGAGCGAAGGGGGCTGCTGTGTCCTTTTGCTACCCTTCCTCTGAGATGGGATGGCCATTCCTTGTGCTGTCAGAATCACTCCCTTGAGGAGCAACCTTGGACTCCTCTTCCTGTTGAGTCATGGTCCCTTAGGGCCTTGACAACGAGCTTCCTGAGCTTGTCAAAGTCAGCTTTCCTGAAGTTGAGGACTTCTGTATTGCTGACTGACTTGCCAGCCTTGCAATGGATAGAAAAGGTGATCATCTCCTGGTCACTATCACCCAGCTTCCCATTGATTCTTAGGTCACTGACTAGGTCATCCCTTTTGGCCAGTACCAGGTCCAGAAACGCTTTACCTCTTGTCAGCCCATAGACTTCTTGAGTCAGGTAGAGCTCATCCATGCACATGAGGAAGCTTTGCAATTGATCGGATTTGGTCAAGTGCTCTTCCCATGAGATGTCTGGGTAGTTAAAGTCTCCCAGACCATGCACCGAGAGCGTGCAGCCTCAGCCAGTTCCCTGGTGAATTCCTGGTGTAACTCTTGTTTCTGGTTAGGAGGTCTGTAGTAGACTCCTATCATGATGTCCCCTGTGCCATGTTCCCCATGTATTTTAACTCAGAGGGACTCCAGTTGTCCTCTCTGGGTGCCAATGTCAATTTGCAGGGACGTGTAGCTTTCCTTGACATAGAGCTACAGCCCCACCCTTTCTGTCTATATGTTCTCTCCTGTACAGGGTATAGCCATCTATACCAGTGGCCCAGTCATAGGTGGAGTCCCACCAGGTCGATGTTATCCCTTTTCACCAAAGATCAGACTGTGATCGTGAAAGCCGAAGCCTTCATGATGACACCAGCGCCACAGTCTTTGGTTGACTAACTTGACCCGTCTCTCCCTCCTCAACCCATGATCTATAACTGGGAGGAGTGAGGAAAAGACCACCTGTACCCCCACCCCCCTAAGTCCCACTCCCAGAGACCTGTAGTCTCTCATGACCCGGCTGGGATTGCTCCTCCTCGCCTTTCAATAGGGTGGTAACTGGCCTGGCATTTCTGGTAGACTGTTCCACCATGAACAGCCCCACCAGGCCACCTATCCCCAGCAGGGTGCAGTTTTAGGTCATGCCCAGGACCAGGAGCCTCCAAACCATCCCCAATAAGCTCCTGCCCTCACCTCAGTTTGTTGCAGAAGCAGCAGCTCTGCTGGAAGATGTTACTTTGACTGCTGCCTCCAGCTCTGCTGGCCTGAATCTTAAAATGGTCACACATCAGAGCTGGGACCACACCTGCCGGTTGCCTCTTCATGCTCTTAAAGTGGCAGACACCAAAGGTGCTCTGCCACACATAGTATCTCAGCATGTTCCACAAAAGTACTCACAAAAATATCAGGTACTCATCATATATTTCACAGGTCTTTAGACATATGTGTTTCCCCACTTTGTCACCAACCTGGGTCTCTCTTCCCTCAACCAACCTTTCAACCTCCAAGCCATCCTTTAAAGTATTCATTCCTGCAAGGAAGCTAATTATGATCTCTCCACTTCTTTTATTTAGTCTCTTGTTGGAGATCTAAGTCTGCTCTTGGGCTGGTGGATAGTCACAGATGTCAGAGGTTGTTTACATGGGAACTAGCTAATGTCAAGGTTTCTCAGTATATCCACCTGAACACTTAAAGATACAACCAGCTCTCATGTGTTAGATTTCGGTAACATGAACACCTGTTAAGTCTTGGACCTAAATGAGAGATGCATACAGCTTACAGAGAAAAAGCTTGTTCAGTTAATCAATAAACTCATTTAAGAAGTTACTTCATGCAGTCCAGTCTTGCTTGTTTTTAAAATGCACTGCCTCTGATTTTGCTCATCAAATCCTTATGCACTCTCTGGCAAACTTTATCTGTACTTATTGGTCATATTGAGTTGGGTGGGATGGAAAAAATTCTTTTTCAAAACAAAGACATTAAGCAGGTCATCATGATAACTTTTGAGTAGCTGGGGTGCTAATGAATTAATGAACAGCTGCTGCTTAGAATGCTCATCCTGTGCTAGCTGAAACAAGCTGGCTGTGACCAGTGGACATGTGTGGGGGGATGATGGAGGCAGAAGGAAATGATGTGAAAGAGATTTTGAAGGTGACAGATTTATTTTCTCTTTCCCCCCTACCCCCCTCTCCCCAGGAATGAGGTTGATGTACATGCATGATGACTCTGAGAATCTCGCTGATGGTTTTACAATCCAGCTATCAGATGGGAAACATAAAGTCCTCAGAACCATTTCAGTAAAGGTCATTCCAGTTAATGATGAGAAACCAGTACTGAGCAAGTAAGCCACATGTTCCTATTCCAAATTGGGGGATGAGTGCAGATGAAATGATTCAACAGTGATCAAAACAGCAAATTAGTGATTAATAAGGCTAGTCTGCCATAAATAATCGTAGACTAATGCCAACAAAGATGTTCCTGTACTTTTGCCACTCTGTGACTGTTTAACAAGAGCATTATCAGTAGAGAATAAATTTGGTATTAAAAAGTGTCTAAATCCTACATATTTTTATTATGATGGCTTTTTTATTTAATAACTAAAAATGATTGTGTGATATACGGAGAAAAAGAAATGGGCTGATATCGGTTCTTCGTTATTGAAAAATAACCCTGGTCTTTGTACCCCCTCTGCTGGCCAGTCCTATAGTGGGTTGACTACAGTTCTCTTGCATTCTTGTGCATTCCGCCCCTTCTGGCCTTGGGTGATGTGCAGTTTAATGTATGCATCAGCTAACACTGTGATAATAGCATCAGATTTGGAGAATGATGACCTTTTCTCTGAAGTCTGAGACCTCCCTATCTCACAAAATTATAAAGTGAAGGCTGAACATCTGAGTACTTCTTTTTCTTTTCTAAAATATTCCTTCTCAGTCAGGATTGTGTCTTACTTGACATTTGGATGGCTCCCATTTCATTGTGGGTTTCAGTGATGCACAAGCAATAAATAAATTATAGGCAAGGTTGATACCACCAGCTCTTCCTGAGGTTCCCCAACACTTTCTTATTCACATTGCTTTTCACTTGACAAACTGAGTGAAAATTTTGTATGTTGTTTGCCCATATAAGAGTGAATGATTCCATCACAATTAGTCACAACAGTTTAGCCATTTCTGAGAATAAAACTAGGAGAAAAAATATGTTAATTTTCAATATTAAAACAAATCTCACAACTCTTCCTTGGAAAGCAGAAGTAGCCCTGAAATTTGGCAAAAGACCAATTTTTGTCTCAGGGCTATGCCTATAAAAATTAGGTCAAGTTACAAATCTTTGAAATATACCAGTTCACACAGGCTCCCAGCCATCCATCCTCATAGAACATGTTCCAACATCTTCCAGATCCTCCTCTTGGCCTATCTGGGCCTGCGGCATCCAAATTAAGTGAATGAATATGCTCTCTCCTGTTAAAGCTCCTCCATGAGCATGAAGAGGCAACCTTAATTCTGGCCTTTCTTCAGTTTTGAGTGCCTGATCTTTCAGTGTTAACATTATTAATAACATTTTTGTGGTACTAAAATAGCAACAGTAATATGAAGGGGCAGATTGGTATTATCTGATGGGGAGAAAGAGAGAGACAAGGTCAGAGAATTAAGAAGGGGCATGTCTTTAAAGGAATTTAGATACCATCTGGGACTTCCATCCTACCAATTTTTACACCCAGTGGTAGGCACTTCCAAGACTCCACTCTGAAGAATCCATCTCCCACCAGACAACAAAAGGTCACAAGGAGTTATTTGAACCTGGAAGCCAATGCATAGCCTGCAAAAAGTTGCCTGCCATAGGCAACAAGTCAAATTGAGGGTCCATTCCAGATGCCACCACTTTAAAGACTCAACCAGGCCACAGCTGACCTGGCTAATCGAACGATCCAAAAAGGCCCATGGAGCATGCACTGGTGTGGTCTGTAACAGTGGTATAGCCAACTGGCTCATATTACCTCTTCTGGTCAGATCAGATGAGAACTGAGAGGGGCACATACACAGAACTGGTTTCTGTTTTGCTGTTTGCTAATTTTCCCCAGTCTTCTTGTCTCCTCTGCTTGCTGTTTTACAGAACTATGCACTGCCTTTTAGTCATTCTGCAGTTATTACTCCTTCAGCATCTGAATAATCCTTTTTCCTGGCACTGGTGTGACTCATAAGAAAGATTATTTCTCTGTTTTTATATCAATGCATGGCTTTTTTTCTTTTCACAGGAAGGATGAGATAGAGGTGAACATGGGTGAAACTCGAATCATTTCTAGTGCTGTTCTGTCAGCCGAAGATAAAGACACCCCCAGGGAAAGAATTTACTATTTATTTGAAAGAATTCCAGAAAATGGGCAGCTTCAGCTCAAGGTTAGTCTTTGTACTTTAGCAAAAAACAAACAAACAAGCAACTCTCTTTGTAGAAGAGAAAGAAGAAGGACACTGTTATGATGAGGTAGAAAGAATACATGAAGCAAACAAACATACCAGGTTAGACACTTTGATAACAGAGACCAGATCTTTCACTGGAGTGGAGAGGAGGTGAAAACCATAGCCGGGCTATCATGAAGTGATGGTGAGGGGAAATCCTTGAAGGGAAAGAAACTCAGCAATCTAGCAGGGAGAGCCTGGTAATAAAGGGGAGAGAGAAGAGTTACACCATATGGAGAAGAGAATGGTAGTAGGAGATGGGGTGATCCTTCAGGAATCAGGAAGACAGTGGAGTGAGACCCCATGAGGCAATGAGATAGGAAGACAGTATATGGTGAGAAAGAGGAAAGGGAAAGGCCAAAGGGATTTTAGGACAGAAAATAAGTGCTAATAAGGAGAGAGAGAGTGAAAAAAATAAAATAGAGACAGGAGGGAAGAAAAAGATGATTGATTAGAAAAAAAAAAAAAAGAACGGAAAAGGGGATGCAAAAGCTTTTATTTTTCCTTATTATACAGAAAAATCTGATGGAGCAGTAAGCACATATAGTATTTTGATGTTATATCCCAGGTTACAGAATTATGTAGGACAACAGGGACTTGGTTCTGAATGGCACAGGGATGTGGGAACATAGTATCCCATACATTTGGGAGGAAAATAAGCTGGTAAGTGGATTCTGGTAGCTATATTTGGTATAGGTTTCTATGTGGGATTAACAGTGATTGTATAGAAATATTTTAAAGCCCTGTCGTTTGGGTGTGCTGTGCTTATTGGTATTTAAACATCTTAACAGCATGATAAGCTGGCACACAACTCCTATGAAGTGCCACCTGTGCTGATTCTGATCAATACAGTATTTTTTTGTTTTAAAATGCTTTGAAATCTTCTAAAGTGCAGGAAACTGCCCAAAGCCCTGAGGTAAGTGGGGAAGTGGGAGACCTGGAGGAAGAGCAAGCAGGAGGGGGCAGCAGGGGAGGTGCTCTCATACTTCTTGAGAAATCAGGGCAATCAAGTAGTTAGTTATCTCAGGTGCCTGTACACGAATGCACAGAGCCTGGGAAACAAGCAGGAAGAATTGGAAGTCTTTGCACAATCACACAACTATGTTTTGACTGGAATAACAGAGACTTGGTGGGATAACTTGCATGACTGAAGCACTGTCGTGGTTGGGTACAAACTGTTCAGGAAGGACAGGCAGGGGAAAAGAGGAGGAGGAATTGCACTTTATGTATAAGAGCCATATACTTGCTAAGAACTCCAGTATGAAACTGGAGATAGGTCTGTTGAGAGTCTCTGGGTTAAGGTTAGAGGGGAGAGCAACAAGGATGATGTCATGGTGGGGGTCTGCTGTAGACCACCAGACCAGGAGGAAGTGGTGGATGAGGCTTTCTTCAAACAGCTAGCGGAAGCTTCCTGATCACAAGCCCTGGTTCTCATGGAGGACTTCAATTACCCTGACATCTGCTGGGAGGGCAATACAATGGTGCACAGTTTTTGGGGAGTACTGGGGACAATTTCCTGGTGCAAGTGCTGGAGCAGCCAACTAGGGGCCATGCTCTTCTTGACCTGCTGCTCAAACAGGGAAGAATTGGTGGGGAATGTAGCAGTGAATGACAACTTGGGCAGCAGTGACCACGAGACGATTGAGTTCAGGATCCTGAGAAAAGGAAGGACAGAGAGTAGCAGAGTAAGGACCCTGGACTTCAGAAAAGCAGGATTTGACTCACTCAGGAAACTCATGGCAGGATCCCCTGGGAAGCCAGACTGAAGGGGAGAGGAGTCCAGGAGACCTGGTTGTACTTTAAAGAAGCCTTATTGAGAGTGCAGGAACAAACCATCCTGATGTGCAGAAAGACTAGCAAGTATGGCGGAAAATCAGCCTGGCTTAGCAGGGAACTTTTCAGTAAACTAAATCACGAAAAGGAAGCTTATAAGAAATAGAAACTTGGACAAATAACTGGGGAAGAATTAAGAGCATTGCATGGGCATGCAGAGATGAATTCAGGAAGGCCAAAGAACAGTTGGAGTTGCATCTAGGGATGTGAAGTGTAAAAAAGAGGAGGATTAGGGAAAGTGTGGGTCCCTTACTGAATGGGGGAGGCATTGTCACCTTGTGACAACAGATGCTGAAAACGCTGAAGAGCTCAATGCCTTTTTTGCCTCAGTCTTCACAGGCAAGGCCAGCTCCCAGAGTACTGTACTGGGCAGCACAGTTCGGAGAGAAGATGAGCAGCCCTCAGTGGTGAAAGAACAGGTTAAGAACTACTTAGACAAGGTGTACATGAACAAGTCCATGGGGAGGGGGCTGAGCACCTGAGGGTGCTGAGGGAGTTGGCTGATGAGACTGCAGAGCCACTGGCCATCATATCTGAAAATTCATGGCAATCAGGAGAGGTCCCAGATGATTGGAAAATGGCAAACATATTGCCCATATTTTAAGAAAGGAAAAAAGGAGGATCCAGGGAACTACAGACCAGGCAGCCTTACCTCAGTCCCTGGAAAAATCATGGAGCAGATCCTCAAGGAATCTATTTCTAAGCACTTGGATGAGAAAAAGGTGATTAGGAACAGTCAGCACAGATTCACCTGGGGCAAGTCATGCCTGACTAACCTGATTGCCTTCTGTGATGAGGTGACTGGCTCTGTGGATGCTGAGAGACTGGTGGATGTGGTGTACCTTGGTTTTAGCAAGGCTTTTGATATGGTCTCCCACAACATTCTCTCAGGCAAGCTAAGGAAGTACAGTTTGGATGAATGGACTGTAAGGTGGATAGAAACCTGGCTGAAGCATAGGGCTTAGAGGGTAATTATCAATGGCTCGATGTCTAGTTGGCAGCTGGTATCAAGTGGAATGCCCCAGGGGTCAGTCATGGGGCCAATTTTGTTCAATGTTTTTATCAATGACCTGGAAGATGGCATAGAGTGCACCCTCAGCAAGTCTGCAGATGACACTCAGCTGCGGGGAGTAGTAGATACACTGGAGTGTAGGGCTAGAATTCAGAGTGACCTAGACAAATGGAGGATTGGGCCAAAAGGAATTTCATGAAGTTCAACAAGGACAAGTACAAAGTCCTGCACTTAGGATGGAACAGTCCCATGCACCAGTACAGGCTGGGGGCTGACTGGCTGGGCAGCAGCTCTGCAGAAAAGGACCTGGGGGTTACAGTGGGAAATAAGCTGAATATGAGCCAGCAGTGTGCTCTTGTTGCCAAGAAGGCTAATAGCATACTGGGCTGCATTGGTAGGTGTGTTGCCAGTAGGTCAAGGGAAGTGATTATTCCCCTCTATTCAGCACTGGTGAGGCCACATCTGGAGTACTGTGTTCAGTTTTGGGTCCCCCACTACCGAAAGGATGTGAACAAATTGGAGAGAGTCCAGCAGAGGGCAACAAAAATGGTGAGGAGGCTGGAGTACATGGCTTATGAGGAAAGGCTGAAGGAACTGGACTTATTTAGTCTAGAGAAGAGGAGACTGAGAGGGGTTTTAATAGGAGTCTTCAACTACCTGAAGGGTGGTTACAAAGAGGATGAAGCTAGACTGTTTTTAGTGGTGGCAGATGACAGAACAAGGAGCAATGGTCTCAAGTTGCAGCAAGGGAGGTTTAGGTTAGATTTTTAGGAAGCATTTTCTCACTAGGAGGGTAGTAAAACACTGTAACAGGTCACCCAGAGAGAAGGTGGAAGCTCCATCCTTGGAGGTTTTCAAAACCTGGCTAGACAAAGCTTTGACTGGGATGATATAGTTGGGGATGGTCCTGCTTTGAGCAGGGGGTTGAACTAGATGACCTCCTGAAATCACTTCCAACCCTAACTTTGTATGATTCTAGGAAACTGCATCTGACATGTCAGATTTTTCCAGGAAAAGACTTTGGGACTTCCCTACAGAAACATGATTCTATGAGCGCAAGTAAAACTAGGAGTAATAGCATTATATTAAATTGGGAAAATATAGGCTGAATATCAGGGAAAATATATGAATACGATCTGATAAGTTTTTAGCATTCTCTGTTCCACAGCCCTTCTGACTGCTTGGCAGCAAAGCTCTTGACATATACTGGCCCTATAATGTCTTGCTAGGAAAGGTCCGGCTATCAACTAGGCTATCATTGGCAATCTCTGTATATCACCAAGGTATATTTATTAAATAAGCCGCTGTGGGATAATGTCTGGATACTGACAGATTTTTATTCATTCTAGGTAGGCAGGGACTGGGTGACTCTCCAAACTGGAATGAACTGCACTCAGGAAGAAATAGATCTGAACCTTGTGAGATATGTGCATACAGGAGCTATAGGATCCAAGATCCAAGACAGTTTCACATTTCATCTGTGGGATGGAGACAACCAGTCCCCAGCACTGGACTTCTTCATCAGCGTCAAGGACATGGAGAAGGGTAACAATCTAGCTGACTTTATGTCCTACAGTGACTAATTGTGGCACAAATTCAGTCTGAAAAATAAATTGTCATTTATGATCCTAACTGACACCCCAAGCCTTCAGTGAACACCAAGCTGGGTCACACTAGTTTTACTGGGGCTCTGTGCAGGCCTTGAGCATTTGTCTGCATAGAACTCATTGTAGGACACGATTCTTCACTATTTCTTCAAAAGGGATTCTAGGTAATATATTTAGTTAATAATTTGCTCCTCACTTCCATAGATCCACCAAGTGGCTTTCAATTATACAATAAAATGGCTGACAACATGCCTATAGATTCATAGATTCATAGATGTTAGGGTCGGAAGGGACCTCAATAGATCATCAAGTCCGACCCCCTGCATAAGCAGGAAAGAGTGTTGGGTCTAAATGACCCCAGCTAGATACTCGTCTAACCTCCTCTTGAAGACCCCCAGGGTAGGGGAGAGCACCACCTCCCTTGGGAGCCCGTTCCAGACCTTGGCCACTCGAACTGTGAAGAAGTTCTTCCTAATGTCCAGTCTAAATCTGCTCTCTGCTAGCTTGTGGCCATTGTTTCTTGTAACCCCCGGGGGCGCCTTGGTGAATAAATCCTCACCAATTCCCTTCTGTGCCCCCGTGATGAACTTATAGGCAGCCACTAGGTCGCCTCTCAACCTTCTCTTGCGGAGGCTGAAAAGGTCCAGTTTCACTAGTCTCTCCTCGTAGGGCTTGGTCTGCAGGCCCTTGACCATACGAGTTGCCCTTCGCTGTACCCTTTCCAGGTTATCCGCATCCTTCTTGAAGTGCGGCGCCCAGAATTGCACGCAGTACTCCAACTGCGGTCTGACCAGCGCCCGATAGAGGGGAAGTATCACCTCCCTGGACCTATTTGTCATGCATCTGCTGATGCACGATAAAGTGCCATTGGCTTTTCTGATGGCTTCGTCACACTGCCGGCTCATGTTCAACTTGGAGTCCACTAGGACTCCAAGATCCCTTTCCACCTCCGTGCCACCCAGCAGGTCATTCCCTAGGCTGTAGGTGTGCTGGACATTTTTCCTCCCTAGGTGCAGCACTTTGCATTTCTCCTTGTTGAACTGCATCCTGTTGTTTTCTGCCCACTTGTCCAGCCTATCCAGGTCTGCCTGCAGCTGTTCCCTGCCCTCCGGCGTGTCCACTTCTCCCCATAGCTTTGTGTCATCTGCAAACTTGGACAGAGTACATTTCACTCCCACGTCCAAGTCGCTGATGAAGACATTAAAGAGTATCGGTCCAAGGACCGAACCCTGCGGGACCCCACTACCCACACCCTTCCAGGTCGAGACCGATCCATCTACCACGACTCTTTGGGTGCGACCCTCTAGCCAATTCGCCACCCACCGAACTGTGCAGTCATCCACATCACAGCCTCTTAATTTGTTCACCAGTATGGGGTGGGATACCGTATCGAAGGCCTTCCTGAAGTCCAGGTATACGACATCCACCCCTCCTCCTGTGTCCAGGCGTTTCGTAACCTGGTCATAAAAAGAGACTAGGTTGGTCAGGCACGATCTGCCCGCCACAAACCCATGCTGGTTTCCCCTCAGCATAATTTGCCCTGCCGGGCTCTCACAAATGTGAGCCTTGATAATTTTTTCAAATACTTTACCAAGGATGGAGGTGAGACTGACTGGCCTATAGTTGCCCGGGTCCTCCTTCCTCCCCTTTTTGAAAATGGGGACCACGTTAGCCCTTTTCCAGTCCTCCGGGACTTGGCCCGTGCGCCACGAGCATTCGAATATTCCCGCCAGTGGCTCTGCAATGACGTCGGCCAGTGCCTTCAGCACCCTCGGATGGAGCCCATCCGGGCCTGCCGACTTAAAGGCATCCAGTTCTTCCAAATGACTCTGCACCACCTCAGGGTCTACGCATGGAAGTCTGGCGCCTTGCTGCTGCCTCTCTACAACCCCAGTGAGAGACTTGTCGCGCCCCTCGCTTAGGAACACTGAGGCAAAGAACTCGTTGAGGAGTTCAGCCTTGTCCCCTCTATCTGTCACCAATTGCTGCTGCCCATTTAGCAGGGGTCCTATTCCTCCCTGGGCCTTCTTTTTACTCCCAATATATCTAAAAAACAATTTAAAAAAAAATGGATATTATCCCCATTTTGTACATGGGCAAACCAAAGCACAGAAAAGTGGTGACCAGCTTAGCCAAAGCATGTCCTAAGACAGGCAAAGCTAGAAACAGGGTTCAAGTGTCCTGCTTCCCAGTCTTGTGTTATAACCATGAAATGTCTTTGGATTTAAGAAAGACAACTATGTTGGATTTAGCCCTAAACTGTGTTGGATTTAGGACATAATCACTACTTAAAACCATGCTTTCATCTACAGTGTCTAGAATGTTATAACATAACGTGCAGGAGACATATCAATTCTAATAGGACCATTTTAACCTATCCTCATATATCTGGCAGGAGATATTGCTGTTTTTATAAGGCCACTTACTGTGTCGAAGGGGGATAGAAGCTACATAACGACTGATGCCCTTCTTGCTATTGATGGAACTGACAAACCAGAGGAACTCCTTTATGTGATAACATCTCCACCTCAGTATGGACAGATAGAGTACGTCAGCTTTCCGGAAATCCCCATCACAAGTTTCAGCCAAATGGATATAGCAGACCAGGCAGTCTGCTATGTCCACAGTAGCAAGGCAGCTGCTCCTGAAGATACATTCAGGTAAGCGCTGAAGAATTGCTTTTTTCCTAGCTGTCTTGGTTAATAATAAAATTAATTGGAAAGGAGCACTCTCCTTTTCACTCATTTTGGGTGGAAAAAATCAATATGCATATGGCAAAAGTAATTCCTGCTTTATTAGATTTATTCCTGACTGACATAACACACTCATCCATTAAAACAGTGAAGAAATAGTCTGGGCTATATTCATTCACCTATAATGGCTTGAACATTTTTATAACATGCAAGAAATAGTGCATGGCTAATGAAAACTAAATGTAGGAGGAGCACTCAATAACATCTCTGAGATTTCCTGACAAATTATAACAATTTTCCTTGTTAATTGTGTTACTGGATTAATATTACATTCAGTAAGGAGGAAAGAGTGTTGTGATGCACGTTTCTTATAGTACTCAATCTGATATCCTTCAGTGCTTTTCCAAATATACCTTCCTGGATGACTGAACAGGAGATTTAATTTCTCATTCAGTTTTTTGTGCTCCATCTGAAGTAGTACAATCAGTTACAAGAAGATGGATCCTGAGGACTTCAGATAATTCAGAAAAACATCCCTCTTATATTGTGATACTGAGATCTTTGCCAAAGTGCTCCAGATTAGAAATCCATTTTACACTAAACCAGATGGCATTTGTTAATGCTAGCAGAGCAGCTGAAAGCACCGAAAGGGTGTTTAGTGATGTAGTTTGCCAGGATCTAGGTCTTTCTTGTCAAAGTAAAGACTTTTGATAGCTTTGAATGGAAGGTTTATTTTAAGGGAATATTTTTAGCTGAGTAGCTAGACCAATGGGTTGGCTCAATGCTGGGGATATGCATGGGGCAAAAGAAAATTCTTTCCCCTCTCTTCCCTCAGCCTATGTTGTTACTTCACATATGCCACTAAGACATACACATCACAGTGGAGACAAGATGCAAGGTTCTGAAGAGAAGTAGAACCTAAATTTTTGGCATCCCCAGTTTATCACCCAGATAGACATTGTGGGACCTCTCATTAGGCTAAGCTTTACACAAGGGTTATATGCTCCCTACACAGCCACTGGTACCCTGTCATTTGTGTGTATATGTGTGCATGTAACAGATCACACCAGAGAATGTAGGCACTATAGAAAACCCCCTAAAATAGAATATTTTCAGGTCACTGTGTTCATCTCACAGCTAAAGCTTTTTCTAATAGTTAATTTTTTCCTGAATATTTCATGTAGGACCAGGTTACCTATAAAGTTGCTCACTAGTTTCCCAGCTCTGCATTTGTTGTTCATTTTAGGTTGGAAACTTTCAGCTCAGGCTATCAGAATTATTTATGTCTTTCAGACAGGTGGTTCAGTCCATAAGGTCTCTCTGCCTCAGTTGTTAACACATCATGATTGTTTCTCTAGTTATAGAACTGACCTTAATAAATCATTACATATGCTAATAGATTGGCCAGATTACATATTCCAATACAGCTTTTTTCTGTCATAAATTTAAATACACAAATACTTTGAGTCCTTGTAAATGTACATCTTTGAAGCTTCATAATTATGTCCCCAAGAGATTTTGCCAAAAAAAAATTATTTCAATGAGCCACGTTAAAAATAACTTGGTAAAGTCAAACTCAAAAGAATGGCAATTCACCATTGTTTGTCATCTGTATTCCAACGCATTTTAGTGCTTTTTATTCCTCACAAAATTTATCAAGACTTACACATAAGATTTAATGATTTACCTGAAAATAATGTAACTTATTCTTTCTTAGTATCCTGTATCCCAAAGAAACAGGGGCCTCCATTCTGCAAAGCACCAGTTATGTTACTGAGCTTCCTCATGTTTTATATTGGATCCAGACTCTCAACTGGTGGCATAGCTTCACTGATTTCAGCAAAACTATAAACAAGAATCTGTCCTATTAATATATTATTTTCTAGGATTTCAGCTCTTATTGTTTCACTTTTAGCATAAAAGTGATCTCCTGCCATCAAATCATCTTTCTTTCGTACTAAAATCAATGCTGCCACCAAGTATTGTTAACTCTGAGTGAGAGTTTGAGGTAAGGTTTCTTAATCAGGACTTTGAACATGTTTCTTTCATGCTGGTTGTTAAAGCTGTTCTTGAAATCAAACTGAATGACTGCCATCCAGTCCACCTATTTAATTTAATTTCCTAGGTCTCAGCTGTGGCTTCTGGTGGAAAAGTAGAAAATATAACCATCTGTAATACTGTCTCAATATGTATACTCTGTCCTGCCCTTTAGTGCTATGCCTCTTATATCACTGTAATACTATTTTTTCTAAAAGCTCTAAGTAAAATTAAAGGCTTTCTGAGTTCTCTAGTATTTCTTTAAAACACTGACAAATAGAGTCACTAATCTAGCAGCAGCTGTGAAAGTAAATTTACAGACAAAACTTTGTTACTTCTAGGAACTGTTTGGCAGACTTTTGACTCTCAAATGTACTTTCACATGGGGAACCCAGTGCTTCCGTTCCAGTCCTGAACCTGACTCACAAGCCAGCAGAGACTAGATAAAACTTAAATGCAAAGTGTCAGAAAGGACAGCATTCCTCATAGTTTATTTAACCATACTACTCTGCATGAATGATGTGTGCCCCTCGCGGCTGGGGGGGCATGGCAGTGGCGGCAGGAGCACGGCAGTGGTAAGCTAGGGAGCTCCCACAGATGCTGCCAGCGCTGTTGGCAGCGGTGGGGAAGGGGGTTATAAGAGAGAGAACTGAATCTAGCCATTCTCAAACCTGGGGAGGTTCTTTCATGAGATTTTTGTTGAAGAGAGCAAAATAAGGCAAAAGGAAGGTTACATATGGCATTTCCTAAGGAATAGCTGTAATCTTTGAGTAAAGCAGACTGAAAATTTTTACTCATTACATTTTTGGCAAAAATATTGGGATTTCTGAAAAATCTAAATTTTCATGGGAAAAATCCAATTTTGCCTCAGGTTCATTTTCCTTCTTGGAAAAGCAAAGTGAAATCTTTTTTTCTTAACACAAATAAAAAGTTTAGTTTCTCAAATGAAATAGAAACATCTCATTCAGGCTTGTTTCAACAATGGACTGCAGCTGTGTGATCTGCCCTTATGCCTTATGGGAGGTTAGAGTTCAGGTGGGTCAAGACCCCATTCTTCCCTATGAATCACAGCTTCCATGATGCACTGCAATCTCTGCTGGCTAAGCTGCATGATAGGAAGTTTAGCCCATTGGAAAGCTGGAAGCTTGAGGCCCTCCTACAGTTTAGGTATATACAGTGTTGACACAAACTAAAATTAAAACAGATGGACATTTCTGATTGGAAACTTTCTGAACTTTTCTGTCTAAACAGAGAAGAAGGACATTTTCAAATTCTTTCCTTTGTAACTATTTTTTTCTTTCTGACAGTCCATTCCTAGCATCTGATAAAGTAGGCTATAGCTTGAGAATGCTCATGCCTCTCCCAATCAGTTAGTCTCTAATAATGTGTCACCCTATCCTATCTTCTTCTACACAAAGTTGTCATAGATCGGAAATTCTTTTTGGTCATCTTTAGTGGAGGTGTCCTAAAGTCGCTTATTTTCATCTGAGAATTTGTCAGAGTCGATATTTGATACCTACCACACCTCTGGGAAGCTTTGTGATACATTCATGTGAAGCATTACAGCTTTGTTTAGAACACAAATTTATATAAGTCAAGTCATACCAGTGCAAATCTTTGTGTGTAGATGCACTTATTTAAGAGTGGATTATTTCAGTTTAGCATAACCTGCTCCTAATCCACTTAAGCTAAACTGAAATCAGCCTGGTTTAAACTGAAACAAGAGCATTCAAACAGCCTTTCCTACGAGTTTATCTAAATCAGCTCAAAATCACACCTTAAATTAAACTATCGCAACTTTGCATGTAAATAAGCCTTCTGTCTGAGTTAGTGATGTAGAACCTAATTAGAAAGGCTGTTGTCATAAAAGTAAGGTTATGGTATTTTAATAAATATAGTGTCAGTTTTAATCACAGTAATTGATGTTCCTTGCTGTTAGTATTTGGCAAAGAATTTGGTTGTGTGTGGAGATATAAGTACGGTGGCAGATTATTTTTTTAAACAAGAAATGGTGACATTAATTATATGGGGAGTTTAAATGATCAGATTTTTACCTTCTGCTGAAGTACTTTCTTCAGTCATAAATTTCTCTGTATTGTTTGGTGCTGCTGGCCTGGAAGAAAGATTTGGCAGTGCTTGTTTGGACAGATGACTTCAAGTGATTAGCAACCTGACATCAGATGCTGGCAGCAGGATGCTAAAAGAACATGCTAATGTCCTCCATTTTGACACGCTGGCTCGATTTTGTAATGAGCTGGCACTATTTATAATTCCATTTTTATCTTTTAAATGCCATGACAGATGGTAGGTTCTACAGCCAACTCTATTGCCATGGAACTGCAGAAAGCATGAAACCTTGGTAATGGCGAAATCAAACCATGCGACATGTCCTCCTAACTAAGCCTGAGAGTTGTCCCCTAAATTTCATCAGAGTAATGAGAATCTTGGCTGCTTTCTATTCCTAAGGGAAAGTTGAAGCAGAAGTAAATCAGAAATAAGCAAACAATCCCCCTTCCCCACCCCCCACCCCCAAATGTAGAAAAGGCTACTTCTTGGACACAGCTAGCTTCATTAACCTGGAAGATCAAGTTATGTACAGTATTTGCATTGGAATTTTCAACCTTATTAATACATCTAAGAGCTTCATTCTTGTCCAGCATCCTATAGAAGGTTCTGAACCAAACTTTCATATTCATGATCTGAACTATTCTTCCAAACAGGTTTATTATATGTAGGTTTGAGACATTACCCAAGAGGCCTCCTAGGTTAAGCCAAGGAAGGGGATGTGTCAGTGGAAGGATCTAATCTGCACCTCTGGCCTGCACTTTTCCTGTCTTTAAAAAGCTAAAATAAGGTCTTGTGTGAACATGTTTTTTTTTTTTTACTTCTTATTTATCATCATCATGCCAGTTGTATATCCAATCTTGCTAGATTAGTCATAGTACATCCCTTTTACCATTGGCACAACAGCTTTAGGTCAGTACAGACAGCTGCCTCTATGTTCCCAACTGGGAATACTGCCCTCAGTAAACATATTTCTAACTCCTATATAGTCTCTGGCCTGCTTACGCTCATTCCCATCTGTCTGATGGCATAGTGCCTGCTTTCAAGTTGGTCAGCCCCTAATTATTGGGCATCACTGTAGGTAGTGAAGGGTTTTAGCTGGACAGCCTGTGCAATACAGCAAGCCATTTCCATGACCTGCTTAAGGTCACTTATATTCAAGGTGAACAACATCAATCCTAGTTCTGATTTTTCAATTCTTGTAGCACTTTTCTGGTTTCAGTGGCAAAGCTTCTCAATCAGTAGATGAAGGTGAGACAAGGAAGCAGACTGTCTAGCAGTCTTCACTTGGCATAAGTAAAATGGCAGCCAAGTGATGAGTGGAAAGACACTTAAGTGTGTATGTACCTGTGGTTATATATGATGTATCAGTTGCATTTTTCCATATGAGTTTAAATTCATGAATGTAATAAGTGGAATAATGCATGCACACAAAGCTAAGCATGGAGGGGAAAGAGGGAGACCCTGGGGCAAGGGAAACATATCAATGCAAAAAAAAAAATCTCTTTACAAAGAGAACCTTTACACCTAGGAAGGCAGATGTGTGCATTTTCACCATCATGACAAAATAAATAAATGGAGAGCAGCAAGGAAGAACATTATACATCAGCAGCAGCATTATATATCATACTCAGAGGGGAAAAAACAACTGATATAGCTCAGTGGCACCTTATGATGATGTGATGTATAACTCAATCAGAATCTTGCAGTGGACTTTTCAGCCTCCCAAACCCCTGAAATATCTTTCACCACAATTTTCAATTTTAGATTTTTAAGAAAAATAGAAGGAAATAAGCATTCCACTAACAACTAGGATTAATTTAATAGTCTACAAAATTGTTTTTCCCTTATGCTCAGCACCACTTTAAAGTAAGCGAAATAACATCCTCTAATTTCTTTACCATTTCATAACTGACAGATGACCTTCCAGTTTGTTACCAAGCTCTTTATTTGGGTCTTTCTCTTTCCCATGCAAAATAAGAGCAAAAATTATAAAGCTTAACACTACAGTAAATGTCAGAAAGTATTTCTACTTGAGACAGAAATATATGCGTTACTGTTACTAAAAAGTTACATGAAGAGAATAAATGCAGCAAATATGATCCACAGAGAAATTCAAATGCACACACCATGGTTTAAAAATAAAGTCTAGCACCTATTCAATTTTGCCAGGTCCTTACTGTAGATTTTAAATCTCTAAGTGAAATTTTAATTTGAGCCTCTGTAAGGAAAAACAAATATGTGACACTGAGATATTGGAATCCTATTTGCATCTGAACATGATGGGATTTACATCTATAAATGGGACTTGGGTTTAGTGTTACCAGGAGCATTTCCAGTGAGATGGGAATATAATGCTACATTCCCTTTACTGTCTTGGTTTTTTATCAGTTTTTGGTGAATTTTGTGCCTATGGAAGTGAGGGGCTAACATCACTAAGCAGATCAACCCAATCTACAAGCAGATGCAGTTCTTTTCATTGTCTCTGTCCATGTATCATAACTGCTTTTACAATCCACATGCTCCTAAAGTTAAAACTTTTGGTATGTGAACAAATATGTACTGTACAATGAGATCAGCAAATGCATCCCGCTTTTGATTTCATCAGTCTAAACCCTAGCAAGGTAGCTAGATCACTACTATGCTTTATATAAATCACTTCCTTTATGTTTGTGAGGGTAGATATATTATTTTCTCCACAAGCACTCCTTTGGTATGAGAAGGGTTAAGCTTGCCCTCTAGCTGGCAATCTGCTTCTGTTTTTCTAAATTACATACTTCAGTCTAAGTATGAGTCAAATGAGAGGCAGAACACCATCAAAGATCCAGTTTTTATGTGCGTTTCAGAGCCCCTTCAAAGCATATCCTTTAGTAAAGGTGTGTATTATCATTTCATTTCAGTACATGGTGAATCAAGAGCACATGCTGAAGGATGCCTTGCCTCTCTTTGCCAGATTCATCATCAGCAATGGACTGAAGACTAAACATGGGATGTTCACGATCACTCTGGAGACAATGGACCAAGCTTTGCCTACAGTATCTAGGAACAAAGGGTTAAGATTAGTGGAAGGCGCTATGGCACTCATTTCTCCTGATGTCCTGCAGATTTCAGACCCAGACACTTCCTCAGAGAACCTTACATTCCTCTTGGCACAGCTCCCTCAATATGGCCAACTGTATTACCGAGGGGCTGTACTCCTGCAGCACAATTTCACCCAGCAAGATGTGGACAACATGGATGTAGCATATAAACATGGAGGAGGGGATTCCCAGATTGACAGATTTACATTTGTGGCAACAGATAGGACTAATCAAGGCTTCATCATCAATCGGAGGATGCAAGTAGAGCCGGTGGCATTCACCATTCAGGCAAGTATGGCTAACAGGCCTGTTTTATAAAGATGAATAACATAATGTGGTTAATTAATAGGATATTATTGGCTCTGAGAGGGATAGCACTAGTACATATTTCCTGCTTTGTTTGAGGGACTCAGCAATTTATAACTGGTAGGGATAGGCTAATAGAATAAAAGGTTTTACTTTTCTACTCTGTCTAGAATGAATCCATGGAACTCATTGGCGGTATTACTGAGGCAAGTAAGTTTGTGCAGTTCAAAAGGGGACTAGATAGAAGAAAAACACGATTGTTGTTACTGTGCCAGAATAAATATTAATATAAATATTTTCCATCCCCTGGGCCTAATGTTAGCTGCAGCCCTGCTTGGGAATGATTCCTTCTTCCCTCCTCATCAATTTTTCCCTCAAGATATATTGCATTATATGAGCCAGCAGTACGATGGTAGAGCAAATAATACTCTAGCATGCATCAATCAGTGCATCTCCAACAAAGCCAAGGAGGAGATTCTTCTGCTCTACTCAGTGCTGGTAAGACCACAGCTGGAGTCAGCGCTGGTAAGACCACAGCTGGAGTACTGTGTCCAATTCTGGGCACCACACTTTAACAAGGACATGGACAAGCTTGAGAGAGTCCAAAGAAGAGCCACCCATATGATCAGAGTCTTAAAAGGCAAGCCATATAAAGAAAGGCTGACAGATCTGGGACTCTTCAGCCTGAGGAAAAGAAGGCTGAGAGGGGACCTAGTAGTATCTTACCGCTACACTAGGGGAGGACATCAAGGGCTCGGTGAGAAACTGTTCAGCAGGGCACCTGAGGGGAAAACCAGTAGTAACGGCCACAAACTCCTGGAAGATTGATTCAGGCTCAACATTAAGAAAAACTTCTTTACAATCAGGGTGTCCAGACTATGGAATAAGCTCCCTCCAGAGGTGGTGCAACTGCCTACCCTGGAAATCTTCAAGAGGAGACTAGACAGTCACCTTGCTGGGGTCACCTGGCCCCCAGTTATCTTTCCTGCTTGGTGCAGGGGATGGACCCGATGATCTTCTGAGGTCCCATGGATGACTGGTGCCTCCCAAGTGTGGGGGGGCACCAGATCGCCAATTGCCGAGCCAGCAGCAAAACCGGAAGTGTACTTCCAGTTTTACGGCTGGCACTTCCAGGGAGTGCACGGTCAATCTCAGGAGGTGTACATGCACTTGTGTGCACCCCTATGGATTGTCAATGTGAGATCTCTTCCAGCCTTACAATCTATGAATCCAGAAACTTACAGGTATGTACTGAGCCTCTTTTTAAAGCATTTGTCATGGGCTCCTTCATGAGAGAAAATATCGGACTTGATAGACTCTATTCTTGGGGGGAAGTTATATTTTACAGTTTTTATAAAATAGGAATCTGTTCAAACATCTCCCCTGCCCTTGAAATGAATCTCTCTTATAGTTCTGAATTCTACAGCATCTGCCAGGTTGTTTATCATCTTGTGTGATGGGATCAGCTGCTTATTAGAATCAAATTCTTAAACTGCAATCTATGCATAAAAGCTTTTTTTCTAGACAGCTGTGAGAATCAATGAGTAAAATACAATGAAGTGCTGAAACTGTACAGAGCATCTTGATAAAACTCCACATGGACTTTTTACTTTGCTCACTTTCACTTTGCTGTCACTTATAAGAATCACCAGCTATTAGAAGCAAATGTTTGCTGCCTGGCAGAGACTGTATTAAGAAATCTTGAGTTACAAATCAAGATGCTAGGCTCTGTCTGCTGGCCAGCTGAATTTCCATCCTTCCTTCCTATGACCTCCGGAATCCCGTTAAGATGTCTATATCTTAGTTTGCTCCAGTTGCACATCGTGATCTTTCCTTTGACCTTCTGTATGCCACCTTCTCCCTCTTTCCCCTTCAAAGACTCTGTATAGGTGCCTTTGTTTCGATTTCCTGTATAATCTGGCACATTTCAGCATCTAGACTGACCCAGGCTGCATTGCTCATCAAAGCCCAATAAATGTCAAAGTACAAGTGCTAGTGTCTAGCTAGGAGACTTCTGATACTCTTCACTCTTCTTTTCAATAAAGCTTGGAGGCTGTGTAGGAAATGAGGAAAGCCATTTCAGGGAAGATAATGGGATGTAGATGAAGCAGAGCCTGAAATGAAGGCAAGGCAACAGCTAGTTATGGATGGAGCTGTGAGAGACTGCACAGTCTGGGAAAGATGTATTGACCAGACCTTGGGGTTAGGCTTTCAGGCTGTCATGTAGAATGGAGGGTGGGAGCCGTTTGTTGTATTTTTCATTTGCAAAGAAGAAAATGTGATGAGGAGGAGGTAGGGAGATGGTTACATAGGCAGACATTATGTATGGTGCTCTGCCTTGCAGAATTTGTTCTATGCTCTGCTGCTGAGTATGTTCTATGTATAAAAAGTTGCCTAGACCTGGGGACCTGTCATGAGAAGTGGTTACTTTACTAGAGGTTATATTTCATCTTCAACAGATTATCAATCAAACTAAGCTTTATACTCTATACACTCTATATGCTGTAGTGCTTTCAGTAAAAATGTAGATGCAGGGTAATATCTGATTCAGTGGGAAAAAAGGGGAACATTTGTTATTTGATTCAGGTGGACCATTTGGACAGAACTGCACCAAAAATTGTTCATCTCCATTGTTCTTGTAATGTGGAGCTCCTGAAGAATGGCAATTTTGGGATTTATATTACTGCCAGGTCCCTGAAAGCATCTCACCCCAATATAGAAGATGACCAAATCATCTTTAAGATTTTACAAGGTCCTCGCTATGGCTACCTGGAAAATACAACAACAGGTACTGTTTCTTTAATCTCTCAGTATGAATTTTGTTAACAAGTATGGGCTGCACTGGAATATAAGAAATTTTCGGTATAAGGTGGGTTTCTGGAAGATCAATGAATCCTTATTCACACTCTAAGAGTTAACAAACAGAAAGTTCTAAAACAATCTATATAAACTGGTGTGTCTCTTGCTAGCTCCTGTATGAATGGATTTTGAATCATTGGAATATTTTCTTCCTTTCTCAGGCAGGTGCATCCAGGAGGAATTCAGCCAAAAAGATTTAAATAGCAAAATCGTACTTTATGTCATCAATCCAACTTGGGCAGTGAATTCAGACAGCTTGGAGTTTCAAGTCACAGATCCCACTGGGAGCTCTGGCACCTCCCAAATGTAACTTCAGTCTTTCATTCTAAACACTGTAACACCTTATGCACTACACCTTTAAAATCTGAGGGACTACTTTTTGTTTTAGGTGAACTCAGTCATTGAAGATGTGAGTGAAAGAGAAAGTGCTTAGTTTTACAGGTTCAGATTGCAGTGCTTTTTAGAGAAACTAAGAATAAAATAGTATAGAGGTATTTATGTTGAGTAACAGTTAAAGAATGTGGAGTCTTGTCTTCCCTTAAGAACTGCAAAGAGACAGTTTCAAGTCATGTGCTGTAGTATATGAGCAGGATATGTGCTTACATATATGAATATGTGCTTACACACACACACACACACACACACACACACACACACGATTTAAGTATATAAAGGAGTTTATTGAATTTACCAGCTCTAAACAGTGTAAATACTGCCTTAGTGACAGGACTGTGAGCTTCATATACATCCTCTTGCAGCTGGAGGTCACTCTAGGCCTGTTCTGACAGTAGCCTTTCCAGAGCATGAGATCACAGCAGAAAGGGAAGTGTTAGGCAATAAAATTTTATATGGGTCATACATTGAAGGAGAACAAACAGGGAACTTATTCTCTCCTGTCATATGATTCCAGTATTATAATTAGGGGCACCCTCTTAGCCTGTGTTAAATGCAACAAATGTTGCAACAAATTGGTGAGAGCCTGCAAAATTGGTTTAACTGTTCCCCTGAAGAAAACGAAATACTGTCTGATAACAATAAACAAGAAAGGAGGTAGCGAGCAAAACTCTGTTTTATTGGGAAAGTTTATATTTTATTTCTGAATACAGTATTTGACTTTTGAATGATTGAGAAATATGTCCAGAGTTATCCTACATATGTTTGTGTCCACAAGCCAGATCTCCTAGAAGGAAAAAAAAAGATAAAGGACTTTGAACTGTATGCAGTTTCACCATAGATTAACAATTGATAGAGAAATTGAAGTTACTGCAGTACCAGGCTATGTCAATAAGTGAGTGCATTCAACGTCATATAAATACAGCTAACTTAAGCTAAGCACTTTGTTACAGCACTATACATTCTCAAACATGAATTTGCATTAGATCACCTACCAAACACTGAAATGCAGGCACCCCTTTGTTGAACCCCAGGACTTTTTGTGAGTCAACACTAATACATAACATCTTTTAAGGAAGGCAACTGAAGAATAATAGGTTGTTATGGTGAAAGTAGAGGATGAATTTAAGAGAGGTAGGATGAACAGTAGTCATTTGCTAGGAATTTGACTAGAACAAAAAGTTGCCTGCTTTTGATAAAAAACTCTAAATTGAAAATTGCATGTAAAAAGGTGACAATAGATTTATTTGAATGCGTAACCCAATAATTGCTGTTTAATCAAATGGGTTGATTTTAAAAAGCAGCTAATTTAAATGAAAACACAAACATTTAATTGACTGCTGCTGAATTACTGCAAAATCATATTTTGAGCATTTCTCTGAATAGGCTAAGGGTGACTATTTATTTTCATTGCTCTGTAATTATATATGAGACCCTACAATACATGTAACAGTTCAAATTCTTCACCCTGTCAAGTTTAGCAAGTAACTTAGAGTTTGTCTACATAGGAGAAATTTCCCAACAAAACTGTAGCAGAATAACAACAACACCATAGATATTCCAGTTTAATTTAATTATTCTGGAATAACTCTTCCTTTATGACATTAATCTGAAATAAAAGTGATTTTCTTCTGGAATAGTACACTTCTTCCAAAATGGAGTAATTATCCTGAAATTAAGTCACTCTTACTTTAGAAGAGAGCATCTGCATAAGGCTAGTATTCCAAAATAGCCTAAAAAAGAATGCACTGCATTCAAAAACGTGTTTAAGTATATCCCAACTATGCAGTTGGTCCAATAAAATATACAGTATTTCCCTATTGCCCACAAATATCATTGCCTTTAGCAAAATAGTTATGTTTCTATAGGTATGTTGGCTAGTTTTTCCATGTAGTCCAGCCCTTAGGCAAGACTGAAACTGCAGGGGGGGGAAAGAACTGTGCCCTTGTTTAGAATCAGTAAAACTGAAGCAAGGTGAAGCCTTAGTCAAATGGATATTAAGAACACCAAATCAAATGCCACCCCATTGATGTTGATGACAAAACTTCTCAGATGGTATAATTTTTAGCTGTGGGTGTGAGATGTCCATAGGCAGACAAAGTTATTTGGGTAAATGTGAAATCTTTTATTAAGCCAACAAATAACCTTGTCTGCCTATGTCCTTAGACCAACAAGGCTACAACTAACACCCCCAGAGAAGATGTCCATGGAAGTCTTAATTTATTTAACTGCTTCTTTATCTACAATTAGCGAAGTCAACAAATGCACTCATTTGAAAACAGAGGCTAAGTATGTGTATTCACTGAATCAACAGTCAAGATTATGGCACCTTTATCAAAACTTCAGGAAAGAGAGACTGGTTTTCTCCTGGAGTTGTTCTCTTTTTAATTTTTTTACAGTCTGGAACTGAAGTGGTCTCGAATTGAAATGCAACAGGCTGCATATGAAGTGTGTGAGAATGTGGGAATCTTGTCTTTGAAAATCACCAGGTCAGGGCATTCCACAGACTCTGCCTTTGTCACAGTGAAGGTAGGTTGGGGTGAGAAATTTGGGCAGAAGCTGAATAATGGTCTGAAGTAGTTACTTTCTTTCCTAAAATGGCATGAACATATTGCTTGGAGTAGTAGGCAACAAACTAAGCTATGTCAGCAGAATGGCATATACTTCCAACCACATCTGTCAGGATAAACGTCTTGCTAGCAGAACTGGTGAGGAATTCCCAGACAAAACATAGTTTCAGTGGAACATACTGATTCATCAAAACCAAAATGTTTTACAGAAATACCTTGACTTCATCAGATAGGTATTTGTAAAAAATACCTTGGCTTCCCCTGAAACCTAGGCAGGTTTCCTGATTTCCTGCCTGGGCTTCTAGGGTTCATAGCTGTACCCTAGGACAATCCTTCTATGGAAGTTTCCCCAGAGTTGAAGAGCCCAGGATTTCAAAGATAGCCATGCTGTGAGAACTGCTAAGGAACTATGTAGTCCAGGGATCTGGCATCTGCCCAGATCTGGCATTAGAGCTCTGGGTAGAGCCAGATTTCTTAGGATTTTAGGCTCCTGTGTAGCCCCTGACTGAAGAAAACTCCTCAGCTGCATTTGGCATCCTTGAGAATAAGGTAGGGGGAAGCTGTAAATGTGGGGCATCCTCAGGAGTCAGAACACATGGCTCTTTCATGTCGGGAAAATGAGAATGAAAATATTCAATTTTCTTTCAGAACAAAACCTTCAGGGAAGTTTCCTTCCACAGCAATTTAAAAAAAAGAAATTTAGCTTTTCTTCTCAGAACAAAACTTTTGCAAAATATCAGAATTTCCCATTAAATAGAAATGTGTTTATTACCAGCAATATTTACTATTGCCACCTTAACATAATTCAATGTCAGCAATGTGACCCTAAGTGAAAACATCTCTTATTCTACCTTTAAAGAAGTCAGTGGGAGTTCTGCCATCGACTTCTGTTGGTTGAGATGGGTTCCATAGTCATGTGTATTAGACTGTTTTTCTTCCACTTATCTCTAAATTGCCTTCAGTCCAAGGTCTACATTTTGGCTGGCACTGACCATACAGCACTTGAGGATCAGATAAATGAAGCTCAGCAGGAGGAATGAAGGGTGGGAGTTGGCTTCACACAGTCTGTTTTCTGATAATATAAAGAACTTTTACATTATAATTTTTAAACCACAGCTGAGTTTGGAATTGAATTTTTGCTGTTTAAACTAGCAAGATTTATTTTATTCCTAGTTCTGTTTTCACTGTGGTCTCACAGAGTATCATAAAATACTGTATGTACTTTGGAGGCTTCATGGATAGGTGATGAATATCCCCAGTACCTTGCAGCACATATTAGAAAATTTAGAAAATGATGCTTTTTCATTAAAATTATATATTTATTATTATTAAATTTCATTCATTCAAGTTGTATAGTATTTATTGCCTAATTTCTTCTTAGGTCAATGAAGCGTCTGCTATACTTGGCAAGGATTTTACTATACCTCCTTCTAAGCTCATTCAGTTTGATCCAGGTATGCTTTGGCATGTCAGGTTTAATTTAATAATAAATTAACTGATGCAATGATGTATATGTGGAGAGTGAGATGGGAAGTTGAATGGGAATCAAGGTAATAGAATCATAGAAAATTAGGTTTGGAAGGAACCGCAGGAGGTCATCTAGTCCAAGCCCCTGCTCAAGGCAAGAACATCCCCAGTTAAATCATCCCAGCCAAAGCTTTGTCTAGCCGGTCTTAAAAACCTCCAAAGATGGAGAGTCTACAACCTCTTTGGATAACCTGTTCCAATGTTTTACCACCCTCCTAGTGAGAGCGTTTTTCTTAATATCTAACCTAAACTTCCCTTGCTGCAACTTTAGATCATTGCTTCTTGATCTGTTATCTGCCACCACGGAGAACAGTCTAGCTCCATCCCCTTTGGAAACAGGTATTTGAAAGCTGCCATTAAATCCCCCCTCAGTCTTTCCTTCTCCAAACTAAATAAGCTCAGTTCCCTCAGCCTCTCCTCAGAAATCATGTGCCCCAGCCCCCTAACCATTTTTCTTACCATCCTCTGGACTCTCTACAATTTGTCCAAGTCTTTTCTGTAGTGGGGGACCCAAAACCCGACACACTACTCCAGATGTGGCCTCACTGGTGCTGAATAGAGGGGAATAATCACTTCCCTCAATCTACTGGCAACGCTTCTACTAATGCAGCCCAGTATGCCATTTGCATACAAGGGCACATTGTTGGCTCATATTCAGCTTGCTGTCCACTGTAACCCCCAGGTCCTTCTCTGCAAAACTGTTGTTTAGCCAATCAGTCCCCAGCCTGTACTGGTGCATGGGATCATTCTGTCCTAAGTGCAGGACTTTGCACTTCTCCTTATTGAACCTCATGGGATTTCTTTTGGTCCAATCCTCCAATTTGTCCAGGTCTCTGAGTCCTAGCACTACCTTCCAGCATATCTACTACTCCCCGCGGCTTGGTGTCATCTGCAAACTTGCTGAGGGTGCACTCTGTGCCATTTTCTAGGTCATTGATGAAGATATTGAACTAAAATAGCCCCAGGACTGACTCCTGGAGCACTCCACCTGTTATCAGCTGCAAACTAGAAATCTAGCCATGAATTACTACCCTCTGAGCCCAATGATTCAGCCAATTTTCTATCCACCTTACTGTCTATTCATCCAACCTGTATTTCCTTACCTGGGTTCTGTCCTGCCTCTTCTACAGATTTCCTGTGCCACCCAAATCTCTCTCATTTGCCCTTGTCCTGGCTCATTTATGCAAGGTAAAATGGCCAGAGAAATGTAAAGAAGACTCCTAAATTCTCATGGGAGGATTCTTCTGATACAGACAGCAGAAGATACTTGGAGAAGGCACTCTATCCCACAAGATAAACTCTAGTGTAGACATTCTAGGCAGTGCTAGAGCCATAGAGCAGCCCTGGGAGGAGGCTATAACGAACAGTCCCCAGTTTCGGTTATACTAGAGTTTGGAGAGGCAGCTGGAGCAGCACAAGATTAGAAGGATGTAGCTTAGTTATTCTATCTGACCTTACACTGGGTTGTAAGTTAAGTGGTCTGCTTCTAAGAGGTACAGCAGAGAAACTCACGTTTAATCTCTCTGCCTCAGTTCCACATCTGTGAAGTGCAGTAATCTTTCTTTTTTCCTGCTACATCCAGTTTGGTTACTGAGTTTAATTAAAATATTTGCATGCTTAAAATTAAGTGTGAGTGTAAGTATTGACAGGGTTGGAACATGAGATTGTAAACTGCTTGGGGCAGAAATTGCATCTTGAACAGCATGTAACACAGTGGAGCCCTGATTTTGGTCAGGGTCTCTAATAAACAATAGCAAGTTCATATAAATATGAATAAGGTGTTGTCTGAGGGGGATTCCTGGATAAAGAATCAGTAAAAATCCAGATTTCTGGAATAAAGGAGATCTGACTTTTATTTCTCTGTACTGCAGTCTTCATTACAATCAAACTCCAAGTCCATGCTTGTCTGTGTACGTGGGTATGTATAGACCAACCAGGGACAAAGGTTCCTTGTTTGCCATGCCGATGTATTTTGTATGTGCAAGTAGATACTGAGGTGTGAGAACACACTTACTGTCATCATTATCTCCTTTGCACATGCATATCTGATTTTCAGCACATTTCAGAGCCTCAACCTAAGACTTGAATTGAAAAAATGTGGCTGTTGCCTGAAATGCCAACTGAGATTCTACACAGCCTGCCAGGAGTAATTGTAATTATAAAACATCACCATGACTATAGAGAAAATAAGAAATATCATCTGTGCCAGTCTCAAACAAATGGTGCCTGTTTTATGGGGAAAATAGCCTAAGCACTTTTCCGCATTTGAAAAAGAAAAGATAAGGGTGAAGTGATAAGCAAATTTCAACCCAACCTTGTGGAATCTGTATGAGAGGGTGCCCCAGATAGGATGTCAGCTTTTGTTGTGCAGAAAGGCAATGCCGACAGTTTTCTTGGCTACAGAGAGTCTGTAGGACTGCAGCCTTGAACATATATTTATTGAGGATTTGCCAGGCTATCACATAGGAAAATCTGTGGCATTTAGTTCAGTTAAAAGTCTAATAAAATTAAATGTCATTGTCTCTTACTGAGATGGCTTTGGCATAAAGATGAAGCACAATGTCCCAAGTATAACTTTTGGTCATCATGTTTTAGAAACAGATTTGGGAGGGATGATGCAATAAACACATTGGTGGAGAAATTAGTTCTTCCTAGAACACCTGAATTGAAATAACATCTCTGAAGCTGGTGCTTTTCCCCAGCGGTTTGCTGAGAGCATTGAGTGTTGAGAGACAGGAATACGGATGGAATAGCAACAGAGTGGGAGCAAATAAAAAATTAAATTAAAGCACCCCTCTGTGACAGGCTTTTGGCAGGAAAAAGAATACAGTCTATTCTATGGGTAACAGTGCAGAACCAAGACCTTTATGCTAGTCTTTTTATTTTAAATGAAAAGCTGTGGTACCAGGATATTGATGTTGGTGTAAAAAATACCTTAGATGGCTGGTTCCTTCTTCATCATAAATCCACCTCTCTCCCCATGTCCCTAAAATTGTTTGATACACTTAGTACTTAGATTGAAATGTCTGGAAGCTGAAGGCAGAACATTTTCAGTGTTGATCTAAGCAGATGCTCTGAACTTGTTGCAAAGATGTATACACTGATTCACTGTAAGGGAAAACTGCTTTTTTGTTGTTATTGAAATCTGCTGCTTACAATGGACGTCACAGCTACATCACTCTTTTGCTACCACTGGGGTTACCAAAGAGATACCAAATCAGCATATCCCACATGACTTTTGCAACAAGCACGCTGTACTTTTTTGGTTGGAACAGTCCACTACCACACACCTTCTGTGCTGGCATATATCCCCCCCCCTTGCCAAATACCAAGTCCTTTGCCTGTGTTTACTGAGCAAAAGCCCCATATCTGTTGATCTCCAGGGCATGAAGGCAGTTGTTTTCTGAAGCTTTTGTTTGAGGGGAGATAGATTTTTGAGCTAGCTCCCTATTTGTGGATAGAGGTATATTTGCTTAAGATTGATTAACTAATTTGATGCTTTTTAAAATAAATTACATGTACAACCAGAAACCATATTAAGAAGCACATACAATTAATAAATTGAAAGTGAAGGTTAACAGTGTCAACAGACACAATCCAACCCCCCTGAAGTCAAAAGGATATCTGTGTGCATAGCATTGGGCCTAGAGCATCAGACTAGAGATGCAAATGAAAGGTAACTCAGAAATAGAGACTAAAACAAATTGGAGTCCAATGCATGTGTAATAAAATAAATATTGCATGCAATACTTATTGTTTTCCCACCAAACATTCATCTTAACTTTGTGGTGCAATTCTGTAAGCAAAAATACATCTAACCCAAGTTATTTCTATGACAAAAAAACCTATTCTGATATCTGATTCTGACTAACTGGAATACAACTTTCCTGGACGGAATTATCTAATAGAAAATAATCCTCTCACATCAATACACATTTAAACTACTGTTGTGTTTATGTGCATGTGTGAGTGTGTTTTCTTTATGTATAAGCACACAATCATTTAACGCACACTTATTCATTGCTATTTCAACAAAGAACCAGAATATCTCTTTGTATTGGTGTAAGAATCTGTTTTAATTTCCAGAGGTATAAATCTGAAGTAACTCAGTTGAAATCAGCAAATGAGTCAAGAACCAAGTCTGGTTTCTAAAGTGTAGTATTTAAAGCCAAGGTATTCTTTGATTGGTTATACAAATATTTTAAATAATTGTAACCCTAAAATTAAGATTCTAGGATAAAAAGGATACTTTCCATTTCTCCTTAATATTGCAACTGAAGCCCTGCATTTGTGTATTGTATCCATCAAGGCTAAGGCATGTTTTTGTTACTCTACATGCACTTGAACTATATCATCATTGTCCAGGAACAAATTTGGTCTCTTAATATTATTTGGGAGAACAGCAGGAGTCCAGTCAGTTGGTAGGTGCACAATAGTATACACAACCTATTCCATTCTAGCCATAGACATGTTAATTAATATATTTCTTTGACACCCAGATTGATTGAAATAGCAATTAAAGAGTAATTAAAATGTTTATTTCTTGTAGGAATGTCAACCAAGAAGTGGAATATAGTAATTACCTATGACGGATTAGAGGAAGACGATGAAGTCTTTGAAGTAGTTCTGAACTCCCCTGTGAATGCAATTCTTGGCACCAGGACAAAAGCTGTAGTGAAAATTTTGGACTCAAAAGGAGGTATTCTCTTTTGATTTTCATCTTTAAAATCTGGAACAATCTTGGCTGAGCAGCTACTTATTTTCAACAAAAAATGTTGCTAACACTTACCTTCAAATCAAAATGCTTAATTTATTTTTAAAGAAAAGTTTTGACAGTTACAGACCCTTTATTCTTTCTCATAACCATATTCTTCCTCTTAAGAAACACAGCATGAAGGAAGCAGCAAGTACAAAAAGAGAAAAACCCTTGCTAACAACAAGAGTGTTCAATTTCAGTTCTCATTGTTTTCAAACAAATAATTTTGAAGGAACATTAAAACATTTTTTCTAGTGATTATGACTGCACTCCTTTCAGAGAAATGTCAGAAAAAATATAACAAATAAACACAACCTTTAAAACAAATTCTTTGGTGTTTTGCAGTCATGGTCCAAGACATTCCAGCATACAATAATGAGCATTATGATGGTTTTGACCATTTTGTTGCAATGCTCTAGTATTTTTCAGTAATCCAATATGGTAGAGGGGCCAACTATTTTGGTAAGTGTGCCACGAACTAGCTCTGCACCCTCTCTGAGTGCCACTTCAATGCCCTTCATCTGTCTGATCTAATGCTCTGCTTTCTGCTCCCTGCTCTGTGTGCTACTGTACTACCTATACTGGCTTCAATCTGCCACGTGGCACGCAGAGGCTATCCATGCCACTTCTGGCATGTGTACCACAGGTTAGCCACAGTGCAAACAACAGGAGGAAAATGGGAAATTATCATCAAGACAGATAAATCCTTTGAGGGCAATAGTATATTTTCTCTGGCAGCTAAGCAGAACATAAATAAAAACGTAAAAATGAATTTGGCTTTGTCCTACAACAGTCATTTTTAAAAGTTCAGGGTCTGGTTTCCTATTCAGTAACACAGGATATAAACAGGAGTTACCCAGTTCAAGTCAACAAATATACCAATGTAAAACTGGTAGATGAGGTAAACTGGGTCTTGGGTTTGCGCATAAAGGATAGGTTAATCATATGCGTTAGTAATACTAGAAAAAGTATTGTTCAACAGATACTTACTAATGAATTTAATTCACAGGAAGATGGGTTTAGTATTTGTGATAAAGTTCTTAAAATTGTATTACTCTCAGACAGTACTAGCAGTTTTTCTCTAGCTAAACAAACCAGAGAAGAGAGGACTAATGAATAACAAATCAGCAACTTAAAATGCAAAATCATCCAACTTTTAATGATGAACTGTTTCAGTGTCCAAGTCATTGTGACCAGTTATCTATTTATGGAGGAGAAGGAACTGACCATCTGCCATCTTGTATGCTTTCAGGTCAGTGCAGCTTTTTCCATTCCTCTGGCCAAAGCAAGCACAACTTACGGAGGACAGATGCATTGCTTCCAGTTTCCTCCAGCTCCTTATTGCCCTCCAGCCCTGGCACCGTTCACTTGGAAAGGATCCCATTGTCTTCTTCCAAAGGGATGATGATGCTGAAGGGGAATATGCTACCGGAATTCAAGTTGGTGAATCGGTCAAGGACTAGACTAAGAGCAGTTGGAAATAGCAAAATAGTAAGGCAGCTGTACTGTGGAGTGATAAGACATGGGGAGTTTCTACATGTATTTATTTCAAAACAATCTTAGCTAAGTGCAGTCAGAAAATATTTGAATTTTCAGTGGAGCACACTCATGAGCTATTTTGTATAAAGATCTTGATGCTGAAAATATGTGTGTATGTAAAAGTGATAGAGTGAAGGAAGGAAATGTACACCAGGCAACAATGTGATCAGGGCCCATCAGCAGTTGATATGCATGTATTGAACCCAGCTCATTTATAGCAGCAGAGAGGTCTATTGAAAAAAGCCACACCAAAAAAAAGACTTTCCTTAAATTTGAAAAAAATGGATGTTCCTCGGGGGACAGATTTCATGTATCCTGGTCTGATTAAGATACAACTATGATTGTTAACTGATTATGGAAATAGGCTATGAGAACAATTTTATGTACCTCATGTAACTACTTTCAGATGTTGTCAGTCTCTATTGCTTGGAAAAAAATAAAAAATTAGAGATAAATTCTGCATGGTTTGCTAACCGAGATTATCCACCAAGGCTAGGGACAGACATTACACATAAACCAGTTTAAGTGATCAGAGACTGGTTTAAACCTATAACAGAACAGATGTTCAGTGCACATAAGACAGTTTGAAAATGGCTGAAACCAGTTTGAGATGAACCTGGTTGAATGTAGTATTAGACTTAACTGATCTGGGTCAAATCAGTTTATGCAATGCCTGTCCCAGACCCCTTGCTGGTTTAAAATAAACCAGACTCCCCCAGCATCCCAGCATGCTCTCTGGGCAGGGTTGGCCCCTCCCCTCTGCTCCCTGGCTGCAGCTCTGGCAAAGACTGCAGCCTGCTCCACCCCTCCCCTTGTCACTCCCTGCTAGCAGGAATTCCCCCCTCCTCTCTGCCTTGCAGAGAGGTGTCTGTATATTAACTAGCAGACCACATGCTGGCTATGGTCTGTGCTGAATCAACAGGCAGAACCAACAGGTAGCTGGCAATATCCCTTTGTTGTTTTCTTAATGGGGTGGTAAACAGTATGATCAATTCCCTGATGGGCTAATAACAGTGTCCTGCCAGGGCCTGGCCATGCCCCGCCACTCCCTCAGCTCAGTACAGTGAAAGGGAAGAGAGGGCTGCTTTAGCACTCCCTGGCTTCTAGCCTGAGCCACTGCAGGCATGTGCCTGCATTTCTGGAATGTAAAGGGAATCCACCTCCAAATCGATTCAAGCTTTGCAGGTTCAACTAACCTGAAAAGATTGAATCAATTCAGGCTCAGGCTTTTTGAATGTCTGTCCCTAGCCCAATAGAAACTCCAACAAGATTTGCATGAAAAGCGAGCTACAGATAGCTACTTATTTCTAGTATTACACAGATGTGTCAAAATCACTTTACTATCTGACTTTTTCAGGTTCATCCATCATCCGTGTTTAGAAATGGAACTGATGTGGTTTTTAAAGTAAGCGTATTTTGCTGTGTCCACCTGCATATTTGCACAATGTTTTTCTTATTGTATTTTACCATAACTACATATACAATGATTCAGTGTAGTTGATACTTTCAGAATTTTTTTATTCTGTACATGTTTTTCCTTTACTTTTGGGTCTCTTTCCTTTTGATTTGAAATAGAAAATGATTCTGAAACATAAAGTATCTTTATGAAGACAACTTTAGAGTTGTTAATACATGGTAATACTATCTTTTTTCTTCTTGTTTTTTTTTTTTTGGTTACTTTTTAAAATCAAGTATCATGGGTTGGTATCTCTCAGAGTAGAAGAAGATACTTCATCAGCTAATGCAAACAAAAAGGCTGAAGTGTTGGTAATTAACCAAGGGGAGCTGAAAAGCAATGTGGTCTCCTCCAGGAAGACAGAAGTCCCACAAGCTGATAAGGCAGAGCTGACATCTGTATTACATTCTAGCCATCAGGTATGGAACCCTCTTGTTTCCTAAGCATTCTTACTATCTTTTTTCAGTCATTATGTGTTCTGAGATGATTTAACACCACTGAGATCCTCAGCCTAACTCTTCCATTCCAAAATTTACTATTCTAATTCTTGAAAGTAATTTAGCCAGCAGATGAATAAATGAAAACACTCAACCTTTGTAGTGCTTGCATGTCACAAATGGTTGAATTAGCAACTGATCTACTCTATGTAACCTTTTTAATTCAATGGGCAAATCCTGTTCCCTTTTCAGGATTTGGGTCTCTCCTTTCCAAAGGGCTGCACATCAGATTTAAAGGGGCTCTTGCATTATGAAGAAAGGGTCCAAAAATTATTTCAGTGTGATGGCATTTCATGGAAGTTATGGGATTCAAAAAACAAGGTAACCATCTGTCATACTGTGTGATCATTTCACTTAAAGTTTCCACTGATGGAAAACCCTATAGGGATATAGCCTTTTTTATAACCAAGTTATATAATTCTCAAGCAAAGACATAGTTTACAATTGCATACTTTAGAATGAATTAAAAATCATACCAAATCCCATCTCTTAAATTCCATATCCCTTTGTTACAAGGGCTTTTAGCTTACTGTAGTAGATATTTCCTGCTGAGTTGCTGCATTCAGTTTACATTTTGAATGTGAGAAAGGGGACATCTCTTTGGAACACTTTTTTGACTGAAAGGAATTTAAGCATGTAAAAAATCCTGATGCAATATTGTTTGTTGACTTGAGTTTCTATTGGGCTAGGGACAGACATTCAAAAAGCAGTGCACAGTTATTTTTATCAGCTACTTCACTGTGATGATATGCTGTACTGGGGGAGTGCATCGCTACGGTGACATAGCTGCTGGTCACATGTAGATGCCTGCGGGCACTATGTCACTATAGTGCGTTGCTACGGCGAAGTAGCATCACATATAGATGCGCCCACTTTACTCTCAGTATGGCTATGGCATTAGCAGTGCTTGGCCTGGTTCCCAGAGGTCAACACTAATATGTATTTTTCCTACTCCTCTATTCAGGAGTGTTTGGCAATAGGAAAGTAGTCACATTACAACCAATATTTCAGTGTTGCTGCTTTGATCTTGTACAAGCCTCCAATCCCACTAGGCAAAATGCTGTATTCTGTTGATCTTTTCTAGTTGGAAATATTGTATTTTAAATCATTGTGAAGTTTTGTTAGAATAAATTCATGGTTATGCAATTTTTTATTCTAGAGTAGCCTGGAGGAGCAATCTGAGATAATTCATACTAATAAACAAGATGTTCTAAGAACAAATGATTTTTATTTCAGATAGTTAACCTGAAAAAATGCCCCTCTGGATGGAGCCATCATGATGGTAGCTGCTATTTCCTAATAGCTGATCACAAGGTCACCTGGAATACCGCTGCTCAGGCTTGCCGGGAACAGTAAGAGACTTTCAAGTTAATCATTTTGTTTTGTGATTAGGTGTTCCTCCTGCACTGAACTGCTACCTGCTCTCCATTTGTTCTGAGATAGGCTCCATTCCAGTGAGGCTACACAATCCAGGGGAAATACTACAGAGATCTGGCCCAGTTTAAGAACCAATATAAAAATAAAAGCCCAGGAAGGGCTAATCTCAAAATATTTGAATTGGATGTCTATACTACCTTATTCAGGATTTCCAATCCTTCAGCCATTGGAGTGTTTAGATTCTTAGGGCACCTATCTACATGCAGTGAGGCTGCTACAATGTGCTGTAATTACAGCACATCAGAGGAGACTCAGTTAATCGAGTCTGCTGGAGTGTGGTAATTACTACGCTCCAGCAGACTCCAGCATCTTGTGTATTAGTGTCTCTGAGCTTAAAAATGGCAGCAAGGGTACTTTGAATGAGCTTTAGTTAAGGCACCCCTGCCACCATTTTTCAGTGTGGGGACACTGATACACTACTTGTTTGAGGCACTTTAATTAGAGTGGCTGTTGAAGCCGATCTAATTAAAGTGCTCGCCCCCCTCCCCTGGCTCCCATCGCCCGTGTATAAATACCCTTTGGCCCAAAACCTACTGCACCTCAAAATCTTTTCCATGGGTAGCATGAGAATTATATATCTTGCCTTAGGGATGCAGTACATCCCCCAGGGAGATCTGCAACTCTCCTGTTCTCTCAACAGACACACCAGAGACCAGTCTTAAGTCATCCTGCATAGATGCATAGCTTTCCTGTTCACACAATAAACAACTTTTGCTTATCCTAATCCACCCAAGAAACTGCATAGCTCTTTTCTATGTGGCTGCATCATAAAGGATTCAGCTCACTTTTAGGCTAGGGACAGACAGTCAAAAAGCCTGAGCCTGAGTTGATTCAATCTTTGCAGGTTAGTCTAACCTGGCTAGGCTAAATCAGTTTGTAATGATCTACATTCCCTCTGGACTGAGAAAATGCAGGCACATGCCTGTAGTAGCTCAGGTTAGAAGCCGGGGGGGGGGGGGGGGGCTTTAGAGCAGCTCTTCCTTCCTTTGTACAATGCTGAGCTGAGAGGGGTGTGGCCAGGCTCTGACAGGATGCTTTCATTAGGGAGCCACCCCCCCCGCCCCGCCCTTGATAACAGAGCATTTATCAGCTCTGTTATTAGCATTTAGCACCCCATCAGAAAACAAAGCCTCGCTCATTAGTTTAAGCTTTTCTTAAACAGCTTTTTCCAAAGGAAGGAATGCAGGGACATTACCAGCTGACCTGTTGATTAGTTCCAAAAGGGCCTAAGCAGACACTGTTCTACTTGCCTTACACACAGGGGTATGCATTGTTCATGCCCCACTGAACAACCAAGAGAGAAGGAATCAAGGAGCCAGAAAAAAGGACCATGACCAATGTATGTTTCTGTGCCTCAATGGCTTCTGGCTTCAAGCTCCCAGCCTGTTCTCTCAAAGTTGTTTCTACATTTTGCATCTGAACAGGCCAAAATAGAGGCATGTAAAAAACCTATAAATCCTAGTGGCTTCATGGCAATTTTATACAATAGATTACAATTGCAGTAGATGGTTGCAAGGATGCCTAAAGGCTGTGCACATGCCTCCTACAGATGAATTCATGAGTTTTGAAAGCCTAGGGTTGGCAATTTTGTACTTCTGGGGCTCTGCTGAGTCTGTGCTTATATATACACTATTCATTGCTATCCAGGGCTGGGATACCCTTTCTAACTCTGAACAAGCCATCTCACACACTGGAAGGAGCCTACCCAGAGTGTGGAGCTTAAAAACCAGGGAACTCATAAAAAGCATTCCAAATGCCTAAAAGTGCCTTATGATTTTTGAGGCAACCCTCATGATTTTTGGGAGCCAAATCATGGCTTTTGAAAGTGTAGGGTTGGCAACATTTTTCCCTACCTGGAAGTGCCCCCAAGGACCTGCCAAACCCGATTGCTGCCAAAGTCAGGAAGAGCTTCTGTCTCTCTCCTGAACTTTCTAATATTTGCCCTGGCTTATGCTTTCACTGAGAACACCTTGCTGTCCTTTCCAAGATGACTTATTTGTCTGGTGAGCTATATTTAACCTTCCCCATTCTTTTCCTAGCAGCATCCCAAACAACACCATCAGGCCAGGGGATCCTAATATCATCTTTCTGAAGTCCCTTTAACATTCAGCTTGCTAGTTTTCAGTTCTCCCAGAATTACATGGCTGTGTTGTCCTGAAGGCCCACAGTGTTGCGGGAGCCAGCAATTATAGGAATGACTTTCCCACTGGAGATGTTTGGGTACAGTGATATGAAAATTGTATTGAATGAGGTTAAGTGATGGTGTGAAACCCCTACAGGAACAGTCAGAGCATATCAGTGTACTAACAAGCAAACAAATCTATGATGAGCCATGATAATGTAATTAATGTGACTTCAGTTTGAGGTGGCTTTTTCATGCTAAATGAAATGTGCCTGGCATTTCAACTGCAAGCCGCTCACAAAAGACAGCCCCCAATCTCAGAATATGTTTCAGTCAACTTAAAGTGCATCTTGGAAAATAATAAGTTAATAACTTCTTTTATATTTCTGTCACTGGAAAGATCAGCATTTTCCAGCTTCTGGTAATTTTATTGGTGCTGTGGAAGTTAGATCTAGTTTATCTATGACTTGAATTCCAAGGAAACCACCAGTTCCAGATTACTGGAAAACAAGTGTAATTTTCCTACCAATATTTTAGCTGAAAAAAGCTCTCTGGTTTGCTTTTTTTCCAGTATTTAAGATGCATGCTATGTTGATGAAAAAAGAAAAAAGTTTAAGCAACACTAAAATGTGGGCTCAACAGCAGTAAAAGTCTCCAGCCAAACCTAAGATGAAAAGTACTCCTATTCCAATACTTCCTATAGCCAAATCTGTCTAAATAGGTCTTGTGCTGTACTGGAGAGGGCTACCAATTCAGGCCCTGTGTACATTCATAAGTTGTGCTTCTTAACAACACTGGTGTAATTACAGCAGTACTACTACCTCCCCTAGTCTGGACATAGTTATACTGGTATAAATTATTTATACCGATATGTCTAGGTTTGAGAAAGGGTAGTGTTTCACCATTGGGCTTTGACATAATTCTGCCTCTCACCCTTTAGAATCTGGATGATATATGAATCAGTTAATTCGGTCCCACTAGCTATTAGATAGCTAAGCATAACAATGTAACAGGATACACTGTTATGGGGGGGGGGGGGGGGGTTGGGGGCACAAAGGGACTGGATTATATAGAAAACAGTACAACAAACTGCTTCCCTTGAAACAGACTGTTCTGTCTTGATGATGCTGTGAGATAAAAGCTAGATCTTTGCCCAATTTAGTTTGTACCACTTCCTCCACACTAATTCAAGGATACTGTTTTTTGATAGGTAATGTAGACATGGCAGTAAGTGGGTTATTCAAGAAGAGTATTTAACACACAACATAAAAAATTGTTGGAAGAAATGAAAACTTTCACTTGAATAATGCATGACAGACAAACTGGTTATGAATTTTACTCTCCAAAATGAGTTCTGTCTGTGTCCAAGCTTCTCTGAGGTAAAAAGAGCTATCTGAGAGGCACTTACAGAGCCCTGATTCTGCATTGGCCAAGACCCAACAACTTATAGTGCTACCTTAATTTATGATGTAGGGGACGTGACATCTGGGAAGATCAATATAGTTAAATTCTTCTGGCTTAGGACCAACTTTTCTTGGTTTAAGCCAACAGGGGATTCCCCTTCAGGAGGGAATTTTCTGAGGACCATTTATAGCCAGAAACCAGTCTTTGGTGGGGCACAAAGAGGCTGGGTTATATAGGAATATCTGGGTGGCTTTATTTGTACCAGCATGGATTCTATTGGTAGTCTCCTTGATTTAACATTTCAATAAAGCAAAACATTTCATAAAGCTTACAAATTGTCAGATCTCAGAATCTAGATTGTAAGCATGTTGGGACAAAGGCTGTCCATTCTGTGTTTGTACAGTGCCTAGCATAATGGGGTCCTGGTCCAGGAATGCAGTCCTTGGGCACAAACATAATGCAAATTATCATTATCAACAACAGATCCTAGGCTGTCTGGTGCTTCCCAGTACAAAGCAGTAGACTGGCGGTTTTTTGTTTTGATTTTTTTGCCTTGTCCTGTTATTAGGCCAGGTGTATATCTGGCTGCTTTAACTTGTATTGCTGCTGCAAGCTGCAACAGCCAGGGCACTACAATGCCTCAAGTATTCCCCCTGTGCTAGCCTTGGCAGATGTGATGTGGAGGCTGCTATGGCAGATCAACTGAATGATCCCCCTCTACTCCTGGTTAAATGCGACCAATGCGATGCCATGGTGAGCAGAGCAAACCAAACTCTGGCATGCATCCACCAATGCATCTCAAGTAAAATCAGGGACGTCATCCTCCCACTTTACTTGGCCTTAGTGAGGCCACAGCTGGAGTACTGAAACCAGTTTTGGGCCCCTACTTCAGGAGGGACGTGGATAGGCTTGAGAGAGCCCAAAGGAGAGCCACCCATATGATCAAAGGCCAAAAGAACAAGCCTTATGAGGAGAGGCTGAGGGACATAGGACTCTTCAGCCTAGAGAGGAGAAGGCTCAGGGGTGACTTGGTGGCAGCCTATAAGTATAGAAGGGTGGTGGTGCATCAGGATCTGGGAGAACAGTTGTTCACTAGAGCTCCCCAAGAGATAACAAATTGTAAAGGCCACAAACTCCTGGAAGGACAATTTAGACTGGACATAAGGAAAATTTTCTTTATAGTCTTGAGTGTTCAGGGTGTGGAACAGACTCTCCCCAGAAGTGGTGCAAGCACCTACTCTGGATTCATTCAAAAGGTGCTTGGATGTTAGCTTGCTGGGATCAATTGACCCCAGCAGACTTCCTGCCTATGGCAGTGGGGCTGGACATAATGAACTCAGGAGGTTCCTTCCAGTCCCTAATGTCTATGAAATCTATAAATGGTCTGTAGGGCAGCTTTAGTTTATCAGAGTGGCATAAATCTCCTCAACGTACTGAAGTCTCTAGATTTAAATTCTGCAAATCTGTTATGCTGGATTCCTTGCCTCTTGCACTAAATATTCTTTGAAGGCAGCATTTAGCTGAAACATTTCCTTAATTAGGGCAGTTGCTTGGAGGTGATGAAAGCTTTTTAGCCAATGGTATAGATTTTAAACCACAGTAAAATAATTGTAAATGGCAATATATTTGGGAGCAGAGTCAGTGCTCTGTGTGTTTTTTTTTAAATAAGGCATTATGCTCTCTCCTGTAGAGTCTTTTTAATTAGGGACTGGTTTGATTTAGTTAGCTCCATAAATACCATTATCTCATCATTTTCTGTTTGCCTGGAGCCCTGCCTGGGGGTATCGGTTAATGCTATTAGCAAAATGGTACATTCAGAAAACTTCTCATTTTCTTGCCTTCTGTCTAGAACCCTGGCTAGGTGTAATGATTAGAAGGGATTGTCTTTTTTCTCATAGGCATGTTTTTTAGTCAGTATTTATAAAGGATCCTTCTTGATATTACATATTATTTTAGCCATTATAGGTGCTTTTTTTTTCATTGTTTTTGATTGTTTCTATTACTTAGATTGAAATAACTCTAACCACCTGGGTATATGTCTCGGGTAGTATAACACTAAGTAATATAACTTTCCTAGTGACAGCTGAATTTTCATAAACCCATCAAAACACAGGCTAGGAGTTGTAGTGCTTTTAAATTAAATGACTTTAAATTAAATTAAATTACTTGAATTAAATGTCCAAGATTCTGATGGTGCTGAACCAGAGGCTCAGACCAACCAGTGACTGAACTAAGTGGAAGGCACTCTGTATAAAGAAATTTTGTAAATGTTTACTAAGAATTTCATGGAAACATTTAAACCTCACTTACTGAATAGTTTCAACTATTATCAGCAATTGGTTCATAGTCTACTGCACTGTAATCCAGGTATACATAATTTCATTTTGAAATGCAGATGAGATGGTGATTCTTTTATTCAAAATAGCAGTTATTTTGGGATGCTGTTAATAGAGAGAGGTTTTGTCTGCACTACAAAATGGGAACAGAACACGACCAGACCCCTCAATGTATTTGTTGAGGGTTGATTGAGCATAGGTTACTGTTACAAAAGACTGTCACTATTTTCTTGTAAAACAAACCCAACTACTAATAATTACATGTTAATAGATTTCCTAGTTCTTTTAGGCTAGCTTTTAGGAATTGTTAAGGCAACAACATTTCTAGTAAAAATATTTCATGTGAACATAAGATATTTATTTCCGGCAGGTAATTTGCACAGTTGAGTTAATTTTTTGCATTAGAAACATCAAGCTCTTCCTCCACATTCTTCTGTCCAGGTGGATGAAACTTCTAAAAATATGCCTTTGTCAAAGGCATTCTTTCATCCAAATGTCAGTTTTTAATATGAGATTTTAAATTTTTTTAATGTTAAAATTGATGCTTAGTACAGGAAAGTCAATGGGAAAAGTGCCCCACACTGTATAACTGATTATGTTACTCTCTTTTGTTGCATCTAGGTACTTTGGGAATCTAGCAAGTGTGGTCACTAAACAACACATGCAGTGGTTGTGGAACTTCAGTGGAAGGAAGCCTTTTTGGATAGGCAAGTATACATGATCAACAATGAGTGTTACCATTACTTGACCAGTATCTTTCAGTTGCACTTACTCCAGAACAGAGAAATCCCCTTACAAGATTAGACCAGCTGTTCATCTGGTTTATTGCTCTGTGTCTTCAAGGTACTTTTATTGAATACTTCCCAGGTACAAAAAGAAAGTCATAAGGGATATGTCTAATTCAAGAAATCTATATCATAGAGTGGAATTTCTCCTTGACCCCTACTGCTAAACCATTTATGCCCTGACACATTCTAATTTAAATTTTAGCTATTGTACCTGCAGATGGTGCTTTTACTGTATTCTTTTAAATATGGCACACTTAAAAACAAAATATTTCTTCTATTAATGGCCTGCATGTTAAATTTTGAGGTAAAAAAAGAAGCAGAAAGCTCTTATATGCACCGTAGATACGTCTTTATTTGATGCTTTGTTTTTTCTTAAATTGAGGGTCACAAAATCTGGATATTTCTTAAATTAAGGGTATCATAGTCAAAGCACTATGGAATGCTTTCATTTCTCTAACCCTGCCTTGAATGCTACAAAGTGAATTCATCAATAATACCCTGTATCAGGGAGTTCTAAAGGTTAATTACCAATTCAATTAAAAAGTACTTCTTTGTATCAAATTGGCTGCCTTTCTTTTTCATAGCATAGACCTTTTATTTTACAAAGAATAGAAAACACAAATGGCCTTCTCTGTATAATTTTTGGTCTTTTCCAGACCAAATATACTTAGTCTTTATCCTCCGGGGAATTTATGTTACATGGCAATAATTATTTATATTCCCCACTGTCGCAGGGCACCTCGGTGCTCCTGCTCCTAGAGAGGAGAAACTGCCAGGGAAAGAGCCCTGGCAGGACAATAATGAGCACAGCAGCAGGTTGCCAGGGCAACTAAGGAGAGTCAGATGGCCAGAAGGGGGCAGGGCCTGACCCTTATAAAACCCAGGGCGGAAGCCAGGTTGGCAGTTCCCTGCCAGCAACCACAGAGGCAGGAGCTCCTGAAGCTAGGAGATGAGCACTGTAGGAACCGCTCTAGCTGAGTGAAGGAGGGCAGCTTGAAGAGGTTTGAGCACCATGGTTTAGCCAGGCGACGTTGAGGTAAGTTGTGGCCAAGAGGCTTGTGTTTGGTTGTGGTTGTTTGTTAAACCGGTGGTTTGGGTGAGGCTGTAGGGGTTGGAGGAGGCCTCATAGGGGGCTCACGGTAAAGTGGGGACCCCGGCACCAGTGAGGGCGCACTAGGCCCTGAGAGTTGCAGGGCAGAGTGGTGGGGTCAGTTAAGCGCAGAGAGGAGTGGCTGAACCCTAAGGGACCCACAGGGGTGTGGGGGCCTAGTGCCAGCGAGGGCGCAGTATTCGCAGAGGGAACCCCAGTGGTGCGGGAACCCCGGCGCTAGTGAGGGCACAGTATCCTTAAAGGAGCCTCACAGCGGAGCGTGAGGACCCCGGCGCCCAAGGGGGGGGCGCAGCAAGCCCCAGAGAGGGGCCGTATTATTAGGAGCCCAAGAGTGGGTGTAGCAAGCCCCAGAGAGGGGGCAGTATTGTTGAGGAGCCCTAGCGTGGGCACAGCAAGTCCCAGAGAAGGGGGACTATTGAGAAGCCCAGGATGGGCGTAGCAAGCCCGGGTAGTAGGCCAGTGCTGCAATAGACCTCAGACAGGGGCAGGGTGCTGTGGTGGACCCCGACGAAAGGGGTTAGCAGTACAGAGCCCAGGAGAAGGGCAAAGTGCGGCGGTGGTCCCCGGCAAAAGGGGATAGCAGCACAGTGCGCCCGGAGGAGGGAGGTTAGCAGTGTGGTGGGCCTAAGACACCGTAGGGCTCGATACGAAGTCCCAGAGTGGATAAGGGTCCCTGAAAGGGATGACACTTTAGAGAAGGCCTAAAGTCGGCCTCGAGAGCCCCAAGAGAGGGGCAGTATACTAGAGAGAGCCCAGGAGGGGGCACTTCCATAGAGCGTACGGAGTGGGCCCGAGGGAGCAGGCGAGTTGATTTGCAACAGGACAACGTCCAGAACATCTGCGAAGCTTGGGCCGTGGTATTAGGGGTTGGTAGGAGCCACGCATGGCCCTAAGGCTTGGGTGCCTGCGGAGCACCTGTCGTACAGGGAGACCCCCGGGGGTCCAGGAGAACACGGGGACGGAGGTCCCAATTAGCCGTGCCCAAGGAGGTGTAAGGCAGCCTCCTGAACTTACTGAACATCAAAGATGTGGCGGGCAAGAATAAGAGGGTGCCCTTGGGCCAGACTTGACACAGTGAGAGGGACCTCAGGGAGATCACGGCCCTCCTGAGGGACCCCGCCGTGACACCCACTTATAAACTTTTTCTAACTTTGCCTATCTATGTATTTGATACAACATATGATATTCACTGTTTTCAACTAGTGGGCTGTGATCATCAGATATTTCACCCACACAGAGATGATCACCCTCTTCAATTATGTTTATTAGTAGTACTAAATCAATCTTGACAGCTGTTACAGAGCTAGAATCTTAATCTTTGTAGATATAGGTCCTGGTTCACCATTGCAGAACCCAGTTATATGTTCATGGTATTCCACGGATCTCAGTGGTATAACCTATTTTAATCAATCCATCCAACCAATCCAGTACAATTCTTACTGAAGACAGAGGTCAATTGTCACAAATCAGGGCCCAGCCTTTTAAGTTCTTGATTTTTACTGTTGATATTTCATTTGCTTTGGTGCTATGAAGGGTCTCTCTGGGTCAGCCTCTCTCTTGCTTTGGGGTTGCCAAAACAGGACTTGCCTAGGGAGTCTGAAAATATGGTCAAGATAACTCCAACCTCTTACCTGTAGTCTTAGTGTCTGCTCTCAGATCTCACAATTTTTAAATTTTTTCTGACCATTCTACTCTGGATATCCAGAGGCACAGGCATTCTCACTGAAATCCTGTTTAGTTTTCACTGGATAGACTTGTTGCTCTTCCATGCCTCTGACACATGCAGGGGTATACTTAGGCTATGGACAAATGTACACTCGTGGAGGCTTCATAAGGGATAAATCTCCCTAAATTACCCCCTGTATGAAGCAGGGCTGAAGTGGAAGTGGTTTTGCTATACCTGTAATGCTACAGACTCACACAAAAACCACAGTTACAGCCTAGCAGTTGCTGTAGGCTGTATCAGCTCTTCCTTCCCTTTTGAAGCTACTACAAATGTATGTTTGTATATTGTTACTAAAGAGTAGTACTTTCATTCTGACTCTGATGGTGCTAAACCTCCCTATAAGAGTGAGATTCTGTAAATGAGTGCATATCTTATCTACCTGAGTCATTATAGCAGAGGTGTGGTCACTAGAGTTATGAAAGGAGTTGCTTAGGTAAGTAAACTCCTCAAGACAAGGCTACTCCTTCTAGATTGTGGGATCATCTGAGGTCATATGGGCACCTATACACATTAGGGCTCTGCAAAATGGCTCTGTTTCAATTCCAATTTGGATTCAGCCATTTCGGAGGAACAGTAATTCAATTCGCTGTTTCAGATCACTGTCCCAATTCAATTCGGCTGAATCTATTTCAGAATTTCAACACCGATTTGGAGATCCGGTCTTAGACTATAATGGGGAATCACTAAAATACCTATAACTTTGTCATTTTCTTGCTGATTCAGATGAAAACAGCAGGAATGGTAGCCCCTTATGAGAGCATGAAGTCTGCCAGGTTTCAAGGAGGTAGGTGCAGGGGCTTCTGGGAAACTGCACCGCAAACTGTTCAAAGCAAAACTCATGACACTTGTATGTGTTAAGGGGTGTCTGTAGGTTGTAGCCGTGTTGGTCTAAGGACATAGGCAGACAAGGTTCTTTGGGTCAAACTGATATCTTTTATTAGACCAACTGAGTAGTTGGAGAAATATATTTTAGCAAGCTTTCGGGTTTAAAAACCCTTCGTTGGGCTGAGAAAGCATCTGCAGTTGGTGTGTCTGCTCTTCCTTGATGGAAGAAATAGTAAAGATGCCAGAGGATGGGATGCAGGCAAGAAGGCCAGTCAGTGAAAATGTAAATTGAGGCATCAGGGGGTGAGAGACAGGCTTGGAGGGGGAAGGAAGGGGGATGTAGCAGGTAAAAGTGAACAGGTACCTGGGGAGTCAAATGTCAGGCAGGTTATAGTGTGTCCTAGTGTGGCTCAGCAGGGAAATCCAATGTCTATATTTAGTTCATGATTTTCTGTATCTAGGAGGTTGAGAAAGTGAAAACAAAGGCTTTTAAGCCCGAAAGCTTGCTAAGATATATTTATCCAAATACTCAGTTGATCTAATAAAAGATATGATTGACCCAAAGAACCTTGTCTGCCTTGTGTGTGTTAAGGCAGAGAGGAATTAATGCAGCAGGGATGGTAGCCTGTAACAGGGGGCCTTCCCAGTGGTGGTTAGATCTCGGACTGCCCACCTGTTTCTGGGCCAATCACCCGCCCCGCTTTTTCTTGCCACGCCTTGATGGAAAACCAGTTCAGATGTTACCCAGGCAGGAGGCTGCTCATTTAGGCCCCTCATGTCTAGGGGTGACATCAGTTCTGCAGCTCTGTACCTCCCCTACACTGTGGCCCATGCCTCACAGATGGCATCCCAGGCAGCTAAGCTCACCTGAAGCTTCACAACTCCACTGTAACCAGCAAGCCTCAAGACTCTCAAAGATCTTACAGGTCCGGGCTTTCCCTAGCCAGGACTGTGTGTGCATGTGGTGGCTGGAGGTTATAAGGCACCTCCTACCCACCGTTCACCAGGGAGGCTTGAGGTCCTGGCATTTCCTGGGGGTTGCCATGCCACCAGCAGTCCCACCAGGCCTCCCAACCCTGGCATGGTTCAGTTTCAGGTCATGCTCAGGACCTGGGGCCTCCTTGTTCCACATAGCCCCTGCCCATATCTCCAAGTTTGTCCTGGCATGGGAGCTCAGCAGGGAGATGTTCTTCCCCAATGACTGGTGATATAGTGAGTGCTGCCTCCAGCTCTGAAAGCAGGGTATTAAATGTTGTGAAACCAAACCAAATATAAAAAGGATATAGGTGTGGATGGAGTGAGAAGGGTGGCACTCCCTCTGTCTGCGCGTGGAGCTTGGGGAACCCCAGCAGCAGGAGGTTCAGCTTCAGGAACACCAGCTGCTCCACCAAACCAGGATCCAAGGAGGTGCAGTGGGGTGTCACAACATGTCCAGCAATGCTGAACACCCTTTCACTCAGAACACTGGTTGGTGGACAGGACAAGTGTTCCTGAGCAACCATGGCCAGATCCTGCCACATGTGGCTGTGGCTTGCCCAGTAGGCCAAGGGGTTGCAGAGCAGTGCTACACATCCTCGGTGAGATAGGTAGCCACCAAGGCCTCGGCACTACCTGCCCGATGCTGGGGTCTGGTGCCTCTGGACCCCAACATAGAAGCCATGCCCTTGGCCCACATTGGCAGCACCTGTAGCGGAGGAGACTGGCTGGTGGGTTGACTACTGGTACGGGAAAGTGGATCCCCCCTCTTCCATGTCTCCCCAGCTGTGCCCTTCAGCCTCCCTGACTCGGTTCACCAGCACCTCTATCCAGTGATCCAGGGTTTTGCTGCCACAGATGCTCCCCTTCACCTTTGGGTTGCACATGCCCGCCAGCACATGGACTATACTAGGCAGCAATGGATCCAGCCGTTTCTTGATGCCCTCCTTCAGCTGCTTCACCAGTGCCTGCGCCTCTGGTGAAAGCAGCTTGCCCCAACCAGGAACATTGATCCCATGGAACTTCTCCATTGGGTTCTGAAGCTCCCTCACTATGGGGATCAGCTGGCTAAGGAGGGCATCGGCGGCACTGAGGCTCTTGGTAGCCTCAATGAATGGCTTGAGGTTCACCAAGATCTGGGAGAAGGTATCCTACTCAGCTTTGTTAAGGGGGCTGCTGATCCCAATCTCCCTGAGCAAGGCTATCTCATGGATGGCCTGTTGCTTGATCAGCCTTTTGAGCATCATGTATGTGGAGTTCCACCGAGTCTCGACATCCTGCATGATTTTGTGCTGCGGGATGCTGAGCTAGCCTGTTTGTCCTGCAGCATCTTGCCCACTTTGATGCTCCAGTGGAAGTAGTCTGCCACCTTCCTGCATTTTGAAATGAGCTAGCTGGTTGTGATGGTGCCTGAACCGGCAACCCTGTCCCCCTCCAAGGTGTCTCTGACTACAAGGTGGAATTTTGACAGCAGATGCTTGTCAAAATTAAAAACCAGTTGGTTAATTATTGGTTAAATGTCATTGACACATTTGGCATCTTGATAAAGTTTTTGGAAGATCCAGATAATTTTACAAGGGAATCCATAGATTTCTAATGTCTGCCATGGAGTCTGTCTATATTGTGAAAGTCTTTAAGACCGATAGCTGCTATTTGTTACTTCATTCAGCAACATTGCATAGCACAAAAATATAATCAATGCAAGAATGAATGCAGTAAAAACCAGCCTGTTTGTTTTGGTCCCCTGCACCCCACAATCAGTTATCTTTGACATTGCAGATTCTGTTCAGAGTAATTATACAAAAGAGTATCCCTATGACTGACAATGACATGACACTTAGCCAATTGTTATAGTTGCCTAGATCCCTTTTCTTAGGTAATGTTATGATGATTCATGTTTCCTATTTTCTGAGGCAGATTCTGCCTCCCACATCAGTTAAAAGAATCATAACACATATTCAAGTTTTCTTAGCCTCTTGCTTTGAAGAGGGTTCATCCTGGCCTGCTGCCTTATATTTTTTTCAGGTTCTTGACAACTGCTGGGAGTTCCCCCAGTTAAAATCTAGTTATTTCATCTCACTTACATTGTCAAAGTTGAATTTGTGTTTCATGTGACAGCCTGTTTAGTGTGCAGTAAAAATGCTGTGCCCATCACTTATTCTTCAGAGATTATGACAAGTTTTGTGCATATGAATTTTACTCGTTCCTTGTAGATTTGCTGGAAGTCATCTGTGAGCCTTTTTGTGGTTTGGTCTAAAGTTCTGATATCCCTTTTCCTGCTTTATGGGCCTGCTTATCACTACACATTGGTTTGACTTTCCTTTATGACCATTTGATTGGATTACAAGAAAAATATGGGTTACAGACATACAGTAGGTATGGGAAGAATATTGCGGTTAGATAGGTAATGAAGGAAAAGTGTTACAATCTTTCCAAGATGGTGTTGGTTGCCAGACAAATGTTCATATGCGTGCTTTCTCTGTAGTTTTCTAGATGTGGTGTTTTCCCTCAGCACAAACTTGTGTATATTAATCAATAGAGGAATATGAGAACATGTTTCCTTTTGCACTGGCTGACTGACTTGACCCTTTTTTAATTGTATTAGGCTTGAATGACCAAGAAAATCCTGGCCATTGGGAGTGGAATGGAGGAGAACCAGTCACTTACACAAACTGGAGAACAGTCTCTTCTCGTCTTTCAAGGAAGGGAAAGAATTGTGTTTTGGTACAGAGGCAAGGGAAATGGCAAGCAGCAGATTGCAGAAAAGGCAGACGACACAATTATGTGTGTTCAAGAAAGCTGTAAACCAAACTGACATTCCAGTGCTCATATGGCCTTTTTGGTGCACACAGTGTTTCTAAATTATATTTATTTGCAGTATTGTGAAGATATCGATGTAGGGAAACAATGTTATTATCACTAACATTTATTTTTATGGCCCTGTCATGGTCTACTACACTCACATCAAGTAGACTGTGCAAGTGAGCAGATAAGAACAACGTTAAGTATTGCAACAGAGACACGGGGGAAAAAAATGTTTCTCATTAGGGGCAACTTCAGATTGGATCCCGAATTTAATCACTACAAAGTTGCAGCAGAATGGTGAGGTTGAGCTTGCTATAACAATAAGGGCCACTTGCAAAAGTCAGACCTGAGTCCAGTTTCATGTTTCAGATCCCTCCCCTCTGCCTGCCACCCCCCCCCCCAAAAAAAGTATTTGATTTATTTGTTCTAATAAGTTCAGAAAATGTTGTGACTTTATTTCTGCATTCATTTACTGTTTAAATACAAATAACCTGAAACAATACTTGGCCTACATGTTCCTTACTCAAAAAATGTAAATGTCCTGTTGTTTGAATTCAGCAGTGATAACACCTACACTTTTATTTATTTCCACCCCGACCCATAGTTGCAGGGAGAGGAATAGGGCTGGAATATTGAGCTATGGTGCTGGTCAGGTTTGGCTAGATCATAGAATCATAGAAAATTAGGGTTGGAAGGGACCTCAGGAGGTCATATAGTTCAACCCCTTGCTCAAAGCAGGACCAACTAGATCATCCCAGCCTGGATTCTGTTAATTGGGCCTTAAAAACCTCGAAGGTTGGAAATTCCACTGCCTCTTTAGGTAACTTGTTCCAGTGCTTCACCACTCTCCTAGTGAGAGAGTTTTTCCTAATATTGAATCTAAACCTCCCTTGCTGCAACTTGAGACTGTTGCTCCTTTTTCTGTCATCTGCCACCACTGAGAACAGTCCATCTCCATCTTCTTTTGAACTACTCCTCAGGTAGTTAAAGGCTGCTATCAAATCTCCTTTCAGTCTTCTCTTCTCCAAACTAAATAAACCCAGTTCCCTCAGCCTCTCCTAATAAGCCATGAGCCCTAGCCCCCAAACCATTTTCATAGCTCTCCGCTGGACTCTCTCCAGCTTGTCTCCAACTTGTCCCAAAACTGGACACAGTACTCCAGATGTGACCTCACCAGTGCAGAACAGAGCAGAATAATTACTTTCTGGATCTGCTGGCAACACTCCTACTAAAGCACCCCAGTGTGCTGTTATCCTACTTGGCAACAAAGGCACACTGCTGACTCATATTTATCTTATTGTCCACTGTAACCCCCAGATACTTTTCTGCAGAGCTGCTGATTAGCCAGCCGGTCCTCAGGCTTTCAGTGCATGGGATTCATCATAGAAGGCAATCAGGTTGGTTAGGCATGGCACCAGTTATCTCATCATAGAGGGCAATCAGGTTGGTCAGGCATGACTTGCTCCTGGTGAATCATAGAATCATACAAAATGAGGGTTGGAAGGAGTCTCAGGAGGTCATCCAGTCCAACCCGCCGCTCAAAGCAGTACCATCCCCAACTAGATCATCCCAGCCAAAGCTCTGTCTAGACAGATTTTGAAAACCTCCAAGGATGGCACTTCTACCACCTCTCTGGGTAACCTGCTTCAGTGTTTTACTACCCTTCTAGTGAGAAAATTCTTCCTAATATCTAACCTAAACTTCTCTTGCTGCAACTTGAGACCGTTGCTCCTTATTCTGTCATCTGCCATCACTGAGAACAGTCGAGCTCCATCCTCTTTCATACCCCGCTTCAAGTAGTTGAAGGTTGCTATTAAACCCCCCTCAATCTCCTCTTCTCTAGACTAAATAAGCCCAGTTCCCCCCAGTCTTTCCTCATAAGTCATGTCCCCCAGCCCCCTCACCATTTCTGTTGCCTTCCACTGGACTCTCTCCAATTTGTCCACATCCTTTCTGCAGTGAGTGCCCAAAACTGAACACAGTACTCCAGATGTGGCTTCATCGGCGCTGAATAGAGGGGGCAAAGTCAAAAGCTCCAGGTGAGGAGCATGAATCCAGCATGAATCCATGTTGACTTCGTAATCGCTGTCTTCTCCTCCAAGTGCTTAGAAATGGATTCTTTGAGGACCTGCTCCATGATTTTTCCAGGGACTGAAGTGAAGTTGACTGGTCTGTAGTTTCCCAGATCATCCTTCTTTCCTTTCTTAAAGATGGGTACTATTATTTGCCCTTTTCCAATCATCCAGGACCTTCCCTGATTTTCAAGGATAATGGCCAGCAGCTCTATAATCACAGTCAGGGGTGAAAACACACCCATGCTCCTGAGCTGGATCCAGATTGCAAGAAACCTCATAGATCTAATTTGATTCTGGAGCCAGCAGTGGTAATGGGGTAAGCAACGGTGCTGGGAGGTTGCTAAGGCTATGGTTTACCCCCTGCCCTTGCCATCAGTTGCTTACCCCTTCCCTTGCCAACAAAGCTTGGTAGCTAGGAATTTGGCAGCAGGCCTCTCCCCCAAATTCCCAGTCCCTCTAAGAGTCCTGTGGGCCGCATTCCACCTGTAGAGCATATGTTCAGCACGCCTGTGCAACTTGGTAGGTTGGGTGAGGACTTGGCATTTTTTTATCTCCAATAAGACAAAACTCTTTTTTCCTCTCCCCACTTTTCCTGCATCTGCATAAGTCCATGTAACTCCAAAATCTTTAGATCCTGATTAGATCTGCCCACTGGGCCCCTGCTGCAGAGCTAGAACTTTCCTGAGCAATAGGAACAGAAAGAAATTATGCTGATTTACTTTACGGTCTATATCAAACCTGACCAGTGTCTATAGCCAGGGGAGGATGATGCTATAATTTTGTTTTCTATTTCAAAGTGTAAGTCAATAATGGAATCTCAGTGAGTCTTGTGCTAATCCAAGGGATGTTTCATGCATATATCAGGGTTAGTCTCCAGTAGGGTATTTGACCAGTCAAATCACGTTCAGTCAATTGACCGGTCAAATATTGGTCAAAAATTGTAAAAAAAATTTTCAGTGGGCCCAACTAATATGCAGAAAAAAGCACAAATTTTCCACTAAGAAATGTGCCAAAAAACAAACAAAAAATCATATTTCTGTCAAGAAAACTACAAAAAATGTAGTCTGTCTTTTTCTTTCTTTCTGTAAAATTGCTATAATCTTTGGTCAAAAATATGCAGTCAATGGACCAGACAATTAACTGGCTTTCTGACCCTAGTTTCCAGAGTGTCATGTGATTTTTCAATATGTTAACACCAATGGCATTTGCACCATGTATATACAGGTGATCCCTGTTATTGTAATATATTTTTTGTACTGAAGCATATTTAGCTTTTTTTCCCTTAGCAATCTAAGTCCTCATTTGTGATTTGAGGCCTTTTATTTAAAAAAAAAAAAAATCAAAAGATGAGTTCTCATAAAGTCATAGAAATTTAGAAATATAACTTAATGTGTACATCACAGAGTTGTCATGCCTAAGGAATCTGCCAAAGGAAGCTTTTGGTTTTGTATATCAGTATTGCTGACTATAAGGGCTCCAGCATCATAGACTGGCCCCAAAGTCATGTGCTTTTTAACAAAGATAATATTGTGTCTTTTGACATTGGAATGCCCCTTGCCCATTCCCAGTAAGTGTGTGTCAGTTGTGTTATCCACTCTCCCAAATATATTGAGAGGTGACTGTGACCCCTGCAGCCAGATTTTTCACTCCACATCCATACTCCGCTATTAATTTTGCGTGCCAACCTACAAATTGATCCTGTCCCCAGTCCTCTCAGCTGTTTCTCTTCCACATTTCCCCTCTGCCCAGCCTCCAGACAACCATAGGTCAGTTCTTCCCCTACATCAGTGCTGTCTGTTAATTACCCTCACCTCTGATTCTCTGAGGGCATTGCATTTCCATGTCCTGGGCCATCTTCCAGGTTGAGGGAGGAAGGCTGTTCTCAGGGTTGTCACTTTCTTCCCAGGCTTCATGCTACGGGGAGTAGAAGGGATACAAGCACAGGAAACAGCATTTTGCTCACAGAAAGGGAGCTGCCTCTGTGGTGTTGTAGTTGTGTGCATATATAAATTTCATTCCTCAGCCTACTTTTTTCTGTGCATTAATCTTGAGGCATTGCGCAATGAGAGCTGGATATAAGCATAAATATATGACATTAGAAGAAAACAGGTTAGGTTGAATCTTGCCATCCTTATGCATGTGAAACCCCCAGTGATCAAAAAGAGAGTTTAGCTTGAATAAGGATGGCTGGGAACTTAGGTCTACATTTCTTTAATTCTCACTTTTAACTCTAGTTTTAAGGAAACTAAAGAGCATCTAAGATTGCTCCATCAACATCAGTACAAGATGAGCATGAATAATGCAAATTGTATGTGTTAATACTATCACTAGATGTATTCTTGTTTCTGCACAATAATACAGTTACAAATTGTTCAAGGTGTTGTGAATGTATTTCTAAACTGCCAAACCACTGAGACATGCTGTTGTACAATACATAACTGTGGGCATGTATATGAACCATTTTAATCATTTAATATTATCTAAGCTCAATGATGAGGCTGGTTACTGAAGGGATTGTTTCCTACCATTACCATGTTCAGACTCCAGCAGAAAGGTTCAGGACAGAATGGGTATGGAGCACAAACTCTCAAGAAAACATTAATGTATCCTCCTCAGGCTGTTCCTGGTCTATGAATAAACAGAAGATTTAATCCATCTACCTCTTTTCATATGCAAAAGAAAAAAGTGCAAACAAAATCCAATTAGTTGATTCATCAGAAGAATGTCAGTTTGAAGCTGTGCTAGTAAAAATACCCTTATACAGCTAAAGTTTGTCTTTCTTTAATTTGGGAGGGGGGAGGGGGGAGAAATCCAGAAGAGAGTAGTCCAGCTCCTCTAGAGTACATTGAAACCTAGTAGGAAATGTATTTACAGTTATATTTACAGTTATACTAACATT